>NW_024424453.1:47881811-47926113 GCF_017311325.1 Ursus maritimus | reverse complement strand
TTTTCTTTGGTTTTTGAACCATGAATACAAGTTATCTACTCAAAACATGAAGTAATTATCATTGCCCTACAGAGTCCATTTTTTTTAAGTCACAGGAATAAAAGGCACAGCATAGGGAATATAGCCACTGGTCCTGTAAAAGCACTGTATGGCCACCGATGGGAGCTACGCTTGTGGTGAGCACAGGATAATGTTCAGGGTTACTGAATCACTATGTTGTACACCTGAAAATAATGGAACATCGTGTGTTGGCGAAAGAAAGAAAGAAAGAAAGAAAGAAAGAAAGAAAGAAAGAAAGAAAGAAAGGAAGGAAGGAAGGAAGGAAGGAAGGAAGGAAGGAAGGAAGGAAAGAAAGAAAGAAAGAAAGAAAGAAAGAAAGAAAGAAAGAAAGAAAGAAAGAAAGGAGAAAAGAAAAAAAGGAAAAGAAAAGAAAAAGAAAAAAAGGAAAAGAAAAGAGAAATGAAATGAAATTGTTTAGGTGGTGTAATGCTCAATAGCACAAGATACTCTACCAAATGATAAATGCTGAGTGCAGGCAAACAGACTCTCTCTCTAAGATCTATAGAGTTATGCTTTCTCACAGTGCCAAGTGTCAGGATGACTTTTAAAAAACAGTAAGCCAACAACAGTACCACAGCAGTACCCCAAAAGTTTGTTATGGTCTGTGGCCCAATAGGATTTTTAGATATTTTTTTCTCCTTTCCTTCAGCAGAGTCATTTCACCTACCAATATTAAGATGGAGCTGTCACCCAAACGTGTATATAATTCCCCACAGCACTATCTAAAACTATGATCCTAAACAAATTTCTTAAACTCTTAAAAAGCTTCAGTTTTCTAATTATAAATGAGATAACAATGCCCAGCTTATAGGATACTGCTGTGAGAATTCAACGAGCTAGTAGCCTGGGGTAGGACACACAGTTAACTCTCAAGAAATGGTAGCTAGTCCTGCTAATTATTGTTATTATTGATAATTATTATTACCCCTACCACCAAACTCAACGAACTGCTTTCTTGAGTGCACAGGTCGTAAGAGAAAGATCCCAGAGGACAAACTATTCTTCATCCTACTCTCTTATTCATAAATCATCATGGTCAAAAATCTTGCCTCCAGCTTCCCCTGCATTTGGAGCCCTGCCTCAAGTGATTAGAGTAAGAGGGAGTACGCCGTCTTTCAGTAGATGATGTGGAAATACAGGTCATTAAAACTTTACTACTCCTTTTGATGTAAGAAAAATGTAAACATTTCCTGTAAGGAAATAAAATAGCTATCAGGTCAGTTTTGTTTTAAATGAACATGCAGAACGTACTGCCATTTATTTACCCAATCTTCTACTAAGAGACATTATGGCTGCTGTCAGCTTTCATTCTTACAGACCATTCTGCTGTGAACGCTGCTGCATCCATCTCCTGAGGTCCAGGGGCGAGAGTGGCTGGGGTACATATATAGGAACAGAACCACGAAAGTTCTACATCATTGCACTGCCCCCACTATTTCCCAAAGTGGCTGTCCCAGTGTACTCTCGATAGCCAGGTAGGACTTGCCTCTGAGTTACAAGCTCATCGATATCTACTGGTGTCAGATTTCATCTTTACCCATCTACATCTTGTGGCCTTCATTTGAATTGTTATCGTTATTAACATGGTAAGCATATTTTTGTATCTCTTTGTTCATATTTCCTATTTTGTGAAATACCTGTTCAGGTGTTTTGCTCATTCTCCCACTGGGTTTTCAATCTTCTGTTATGGACTTGTAGGCATTATTTATATGAGCTAGATCCTTCCTCTTCCCCTTCTTTTCCCTTCTTTCTCTTTCTTCTCCTTCTTTTGGTTTTTCCCACTGAAGTCCTCAATTCATTGGAAACTGATGTGTCATATGGATTGGGAAGGAATCCAAATCCATTCTTCTTCCAGGTAGATAACCACTTGCCTGGTACTACCAACTAAAAAGGTACTTCCAAAATTACGTGTGAAAGAGGAAGGGTAAAATAACAAATACATGGCAAAGTCTGATTAAAAAGCAGTTGATCCCTAGATTAGCTCCTCTACCCAATGACCCCAGGTGACTGCCACTGAACTTGCACCCAGGCAGACACTGAAGTCTGGAGGTTTATTCTCTACAGAAAGTAAAACAGAAAGTTTCTACACTGGGAGAAAATAGACCAAATCAAAGAGACCACTACCAAAGTGCAAATAGGGAGAGACTAAGTGAATTCCCACTGGGGCTTCCAGCCCCCTTCTCTAGCAGGCTGCCAGAACTCTGGCAGCCAGGTCCCCACCTTCCAGCTGACGACTAGAATGCTCTTCATGCTCTTTAGCAGAACTAGCCCAAGACAGACATATTAGAGATATTAATGTTGAAGTTCAAATAAAAAATGCCTATACAGATGATCTTAGTGTGAAACTCAAAAGTCAAGAAAATTCATCCATGCACTGAGAACTTCTAAAACTGGCTGTCATTTCTTCAACTCTTAATCATGACCAAACATTACCACTTATCTACAGCCATGGTTTTGCTTGACATTATATTTGCTGCTATTCATCCATGCTCTTTTTCATTGCTGTATAGTATTCCACTGTGTGGCTATACCACAATTTATTCATTATTGATGGATGCTGGGGCTGTTTCAATTTATAAATAGTGCTAAGAATATCTTATGCTTGGCACATGTAAACATTTCTGTTGGGTATATACCTGCAAGTGAAATTGCTGGATCATGAAGCATTCTTAGATTCAGTTTAGTAGACACTGCTGATGATCAGTTTTCCAAAGTGATTATTAAGACAATGTACATTCCAACAGGCAGATATAAGAATTCCAGTTGCTCTACATTTTTGCCAAAATCTACATTATCAGCCTTTTTAATTATAGCCATTCTGGTGGGTATCCACTGGTACATCATCACAATCAACCTGAATTTTCCTGATGACTAATAAGACTATGCATCTTTTTGTGTGTTAAATGGCCACATGGAGATAACTTTTATAAACTGCCTGTTCAAGTCTTGTGCTCATTTTCCTATTGGGTTATCCCCTTTCAGTTCTTTAGATATTGTAATTAAGAGCCCACATTTATTATGTGTGTAACAAATACCTCCCTGTACCCGATGTCTTATTTCATTATTCTCTTAATGATGGTTTTTGATGGACAGAAGTTCCTAATTTTAAGGTAATCCAATCTATCAATATTTTCCTTTCTGACAGTGCTTTTGTGTCCTCTTAAAAAATGCTGGGGTCAACTTCAGGGTCACAAACATATTTTTATTTGCTACCTACTGGAAGCTTTATTATTTAATTAACATTTTTAAATTTAAACATGCAATCTACAAGAACTGACTTTTTTGTACAGTGTAACTTAATACAGTCTCTCTATACTGGTATCCAAAGTAATCCAGCACCACCTATTGTAAAAAAAAATCCAGCACCACCATTTCCCACTGTCCTCCCCTATCTCTTCTGCTTTTCTCCATGTTTTCCATCTTTGTAGCTCTCCATCCTGACCCCACCTTACTCCAGTAGATTAATTCTCTATTCAGCTGTGTCTAATCCACTGAACTCCTACTTTCAGTTATTACATTTTTCAATTCTGGAATCTCCATTTTGTTTGTTTTTTTTTTTAGCTCTAGCTCTCTATTGAAATGCCCCATCTTTCAAATTCCTTGAATATACTGATCTGGTTATTTTAAAGTCAACATCTGATAAGTCCATTGTTTGTATCCTCTGTGGATACTGTTATCTTGTTTGGTTTTTATTTTTTATTTTTTTTGTCATATCATCTTATCTCTTCATAGGCCTGATTACTTTCTATTGAGGGTTAGATTCTATACATGAAAACTGGAAGAATATTTTGAGGTCTAGGATTAGACTTGTCCAGACAGGATTTACATTTGCTTCTGGAAGGCAGCTACGGTGTCAAGGAGCCTGGATCACCTGAATCCACTCAGAGATTGAGATGATTCAGAAGTGGGCTTCTCTCCTTGTTCCAGGAAATCCTTTATATAAATCATAGGTAGTCCAGAAACAGAAAACAGAGAAGCTGGCAATGTTTATCTATTGGAAATCAGGGGATCCAAAAGAAATCCTACCAAAAATTCACAAGAGTATAAAAAAAGCAAATTAACACTTGTCCATAAGGAACTGATTTTTCCTTAGTATTTAAATTATCTGTTACAAAATGTAATAATGTGCTACCTAACTACCATAGCTTGAAATACCTTTTTTAAGGCAAAAACTACTCAAATAGTTTCCAAACAATAAGCAGAGACTTTTAACACATAAGAAAATATCCATTAGCTCTGCTGGGAGAAATAAAAGACTGATGGGACCCATAACAATATCAAACTAACTCTAGAACGACGCTCCATTTCTTTGTACTCTCCCCAGTGTCTGCCCATAACAGGATGTGTTTACACAGGCTATCGTAGGATAGACTGCCTTTACTGACAAGGGAACATTAGCTCCTAAAAGAATTCACGTTCTATGAAGAAAATAAAATGTGGGAACATTTGAGTGTAGTGTCCATAAACACTTTACATTGCTCTACAACAAAACTGTAAATGATATTTCTTAGCATTCTATAAAGAGATCAAGCTAAAAAGACCAACAATCTGAACCGTAATCCAAGTAAACCACAAATAAATAAGATCCACTCCTCTTGCCCTCCCCCATTACCTGTAATAGAATTATTTCTGCCCAGGACATGTATGCTTCCCAATCTACTGCCTGCCCCCCATTTCCTTCCGTGAATCTCTATGATTCATTCCCACCAATCCCAATCTGACCACAATTTTCTTACTCCCATCTCCTAAGGAATCTTTATGCTCATTCCACACACATCCACCTTTATGCTTCCCTCATCTGCCTCCTACCACCATGCTTCTGCGGCCAAACTTTCATGTCCTAAAATTTTTTACATCTCTAGTACTTGAATCAGTGCAGTGCCTTTAGTAAAATGAGCTCGATGAGTACAAGAATAATGATATTCATTTATTCATTCAATATTTACAGTGTCCCCTATGCGCTAAGCATATTTCTAGATGATGGGGACATGGGTCATGAAATGTAGGTTCGAGTGGGAAGAAGATAGACAATTAACAAATAACTACAAAACAGTTTACATGGTGATAAGTTCTAAAACAAAGTTAAAGAAGAGGAAGACAATTAGTCACTTGTCAGAGAAGGCATCTCTGACAGGATAACATTTAAGCAGAGAGCAGAAGGAGTGAAGGAATGAGCAATGTGGAGGCCAGAGCAAAATGTTCCAGGCAGTTGGGAAGGCACACACAATATACCAAAGGCTAGCACGTGCTGGTGTGTTCTTGTCTGGCTGGAGCATAGTGAAAGAAAAGATCAGAGAGACAGGCTCCAGATCTTATAAGATGTTACAGGCCACGGTAATTGAATTTCACTCTCAATGAAAAGAATGGCATGATCTGACTTGTGAGTTAAAAACAGCGCTCAGCCTTCGGCTCAGGTCATGATCCCGGGGTCCCATGATTGAGCCCCACATCAGGCTCCCTGCCCAGGGTCCCTCTCCCCTCCCTCCCCCCTGCTCTTTCTCTCTCGAAAATAAGTAAATAGTCTTAAAAAAAAAAAAAAAGCACTCTGGATACTGTGAAAAGGACAGATTATACAAACGTAAGAATAAATACCAGTGAAGAGGCAACAGTCATAGTTCAAGTGAGAAATTATCATGGCTTTGGCAGGGATGGTAGTGTGTAAATGGTGTCAATTGATGAGATTCTAGCTATCTTTTTAAGGTACAAATAATTAGACTTGCTATCAATCAGATACAAGATGTGAAAGAGAAAAGCCAAGAATAACTCTGTGTAACTAAACAACTAGACGAACAGAGCTGCCATTTACTGAAAGCAATATGGAATAGTAAATCTGGGGTAGAAAATCTGATATTAGACAAGTAAGTGTAGATATCATGTTAGCAGTTGACATTTGAGTCTGAGTTCAGAGGTAAGGTCTAGGCTGATGACGCTAATCTGACAGTGATCCATGCACAGATGGTATGTAAGACCATTAAGCTAAATGAGATCACCTGGGAAGGGAATGTCCAAGGGCTGAGCCATGGGACTAGTACTGAGACGGGATCATCAGGAAGGACCAGCAAAGGAAACGAGCAAGAGTTGACTAGTGAAGGAGGAAGAAAACCATGAAAAGTATCCTGGATGCCACACAGAAGTACTTCAGAAGCAAAGGGGAAGAAGACAGTAGACTTCTAAGTTTCCGGTAAAGGCAAGTCAGGTTTTTCAGACAAACCTTCCCACTATAAACAAACCAAAAAAGAAACATCCTGAATAAAATATATATTCATTTAATAATCACATCAAATTATGTAGAGTACAAATAAGCACAGGAAAAATGCCTAAGCAACTGTCTACTGTTATACAAGAACAGCGTGGTTCATATAGAACTTTCAGTGACAATGTCATACTTGGGTGCAAAAAGTCTTGTCTCAAACAATTTAAACAGAAGAGAAGATGATACTCTCTGGAATACAGTATCAGATGTTGCAGAAGAAACTCAAGGAACTGACGTCAATCATGCTGTGGTAACACTTCAATAAAACAACTTAAGAAGATGCACGTGGAGTGTGGAAATAAATCCGTTTTATGAAATGCAAGAATGGAAAAAATTTCTAAACCAGTACGTTCTTTTACATAATTGTAAATACATATGCGTAACCGCAATAAGTTAAATATTTAGAGTTACAGGTAGATATGTCTATTTCGTCAAATTCCTTAAAAAAATTTATCTATCTATATATATATAGATACATATATATATCTATATGTATATCTATATATATGTTCACCATGATCCCACCAAGCCTTTTTGAACCTACCATTGAAAAACTGGGTGTTTGTGTTATAATCAGAATTGCCTTGAATTCAACTAACTCCAAGATGTTCTTACCAGATTATTCTAGCTTTCATATGGAAAATAAATCATGGGAGGGTGGGGGGTGGGATGCAAGACTAGAAGCAGAGAGATCAGTTAGGCTAGTGTCACAGCCAAAGAGAGATGCTGTTCGCTTGGACTAGGAGTAGGAGTGGTCTGGATGGAAAGAAGTAGATAAATGGGGAGGTAAGCATCTTTTGGAGGAAGAATCAATATGATTTGCTGATGAAACGGACTGAGTGATGAAAACAACAACAAAAACATGGGTTACTCAGAGGTTTGGGATCAAATAACTAGATAAAGAATACTACTGAGCTTGTTGAGTGTTACTGAGATGGTGGAGTGTGGGAGTGGAGATGGAGGTGGAAAGCAGATCTGGCTGGTATAGGTTAACTTGAAGATTCCTCTTAGGCATGCCACTGAACATTGAACACGTGGCGATCATATAAGTCTGGAGAGGGGAGAGGTCATTTAGGTGCCAATCAGCAGATAAAAGGTTTTGAAGCCACTGGATTAGATGAAATCACTTAAGGACAGTAATGATAGGGAAACAAGGAGGGCCCAGGATGAAGCAGAAGAGGGAGAACCAGCTAAGAGAGCCTGGAGGTGGAAAGAAAGCAAGGACTGTCGGTTGAGTTCCTACTGTGAGTTCTGTAACTACAAAGGTAAATTCTTACTTCCCATTTTTGCATCTTCCCACAGGAAATCCACCTTAGCCCTACAAACAGGAAACTATGCCATTCACAGCCAGAACCTTGAAATGATTTCCTAAAGATGATGGTGCAGATATAAGCGCACTAAGGGAAGGCCCAAGTGCCCAGGATGGAAAACCTGCCTGGGAAGTGGGGAGAACCCAGCAGCACGCAAAGCTCTAAATGGCAGGGGAACAAGACAGGTTTATAGACGTAGGGGCTGATAAGGGGAAGGGAAGTTTCTCAACCCTATAAACAACTCTTAAACGAACTGCAAACCAGCCAACTTGGCACAAAGGCCGTACTAACTAAAAGGAGAAGGAGCACAGAGGGATTACAGGAAGGAATCTTTTATCATTTTTTTTTCCATCAAGGTAAGTGTACCCCTTAATCCCCATCACCTATTTTCCACATCCCCCCACTGCCTTCCCCTCTGGCAACCATCAGCTTGTTCTCTATAGTTCGAGAACTATTTCTTGGTTTGTCTCTTTTTTAAATTTGCTCCTGTGTTTTGTTTCTTAAATTCCATATGAGTGAGATCATGTGGTATCTGTCTTTCTCTGGCTGACTTATTTGGCTCAGCATTATACTTTCTAGCTCTATTTACACTGCTGCAAATGACAAAATGTCATTCTTTTTGTGGCTGAATAATATTGCATGGTATAATATATACCACATCTTCTTTATCCATCTTGTATCAAAGGACACTTCGGCTGCTTCCATAGTTTGGCTATTGTAAATAATGCTGCAATAAACAAGGGGGTGCATATATCCGTTTGAACTAGTGCTTTTGTATTTGAGGGGTAAATACCTGGTAGTGTGATTACTGGATCATAGGGTAGCTCTGCTTTTAATTTTTTGAGGAATCTCCATACCATTTCCCACAGTGGCTGCACCAGTTTGTATTCCCACCAACAGTGCATGAGGGCTCCTTTTTCTGCACACCTGTTGTTTCTTGTGTTTTAGATGTTAGGCATTCTGACAGGAGTGAGGTCACAGCTCATTGTGGTTTTTTGTTTTTGTTCATTTTGGTTTTGATTTGCATTTCCCTGATGAGTGATGGTGAGCATCTTTTTCTTGTGTCCGTTGGCCATTTCGATGTCTTCTTTGGAGAAATGTCTGTTCATGTCTTTCACCCATTTTTTTTAATTGGATTATTTGTTTTTTGGGTATTGAGTTGTATCAGTTCCTTATGTATTTTGGATACTGTTTATCAGGAACAATTCTTAAAGGAACCACAAACCAGCAAACCTGGCAAAACGGCCATGCTAACTAAAAGGAGAGGGAGCACAAGAGAACTGCAGGAAGGAAATTTTTTAGAGCAAAGGGATGACTTGATGAAAAGTGGCATATTATAGAATATTAATCCAGTAGTGGCAGGAAGGATGATAACGGGAGTAAGCCACACAGGCAATTAGGAGTCACACGTGTACAGGTGGAGGAGAAACAGAAAGGAATTCAAGAATAGAACAGACTGCCTGGAAATGGTGTGAATAGGAGACAAGATTCCCATAGTCTATTACTGAGAGAATGACACTGAGCACTGTGGGAAGGCAATTAGATAGGTTTTTTAAAATGCTGAAGCCACACACCTTGCTTTAACTTAATCCATGCCCTTCCTGGAAGATGTCTTCACCTCTGCCCCCCACGGTAAAATACCCTAGCCCCAAGACACCTCTACGCCCTTCAAGTTCTGCTGAGCTCCCTGTGCCCATCGAAGGCACTGCTCCACTGTCTGTTTCTACTGCAGATCTTCCCACGCTACTGCAATACGATGCAAACTGGGGGATATCCATCTCATTCGGACGCATCCTACACAACTTCGCAACCGGTCCTTTGCTGTGGCCATGTACCATTTCCAGAGAGCCAAAACACCACACTTGTCTTTGCTTCACTACACACTAAGCCCATTTTTATCTATCTACTATGCATTCTTTATCTCATAACTAGTGTTTTCCCCCATACAGCAAAATCTGTACGTTAAATAGGAGATGCATTCTTCTTCCACCTCCTTGTCAGAATCCTCGGCAAATCAATCATCCAATTTAAAACTTCTGTTTGTAATTAAAGCTACTGTCTCTCCGCTTAGGGTAGTCAGGTGACAAATGGAGTTTGGGCCCCAATTCAAATTGCATTCACCGAGCATAGCTACAAACCTAGTCAGTGATTATTTCTTCAGTTCCTAAATTTATAACTGGAACTGGCATACTTAGCAACTGGCAGAATCCATCCATTGGCTATCTGATCTGTGTGGTGAGGGCTATTATGATCAGAAGGGATAAATGGCAGTGTCTGGCATGTCCCCTAATAAGACAGTAACCCACACCAGCAGAAAACCAAATCACAGAAATTACACCAATAGCAAAAATTGAAAGGTACAGTGGTGATAAAATCTATTATGTCCCCATTTAAACTGTCTAACTTGGCCAGTGCAGAATCTTAGAAAATGACTATGATAGATCTTGAGCGACTGTAGGTTATCCAAAATAGGAACAGGCTGTGACTCTAGCTGCAGCTGTGATTTAAGATCTAGGATCCCTCCTGGAGCAAATCAACACTGCATGGAATTGTAGTTGCTATTGACCTGACAAAGGCTCTTTACTCTTTTACCAGTCTGGAAGAACCGGCAACATATGTTTGCTTTTATTCATCAGGGTAAACAGTAAATGGTCACTGCCTTGCCTTTGAGTTATGCCAACGATCCTGCTCTCAGCCGTAAAGCAGTTTGCAAAGACCTAGATCATCTTGATGTCTACCCAACACCAGCCTTGTACGCTACGCTGTTGACGTTAAGCTGACTGGACCTGAGGAACAGTTAGGAGCGGGTACTTCAGTTGGCTTGGGAAGACACATGAGAGATAGAGAAGTCCCATAAAAATCCATGGACCTAATAGTGCTCAGTGAAGTTTCTGGGGCTCACTGGTCTACAGCATGCTGGGGCATCCCTCCAGGTCCAAAACAAGTTATTTCCTCTTCTACCGACTATGACCAAAAAAGTGGGCTCTTGCGAACTTAGGAAGCAATATATACCACCTTTGAATGTCTTCTTAACTCATTTTCTGAGGAACCCCTTTAAAAACTTGCTAGTTTTTAACAGAGTTGGTGTGAATAAAGGCTCCACTGCACGTCCTGCCTGCAGTGTGAGCTGTTCTGCGTCTCGGGCCTCATGACCCAGCACAGCAACTGATACTCTGAGTATCTGTGGAAAACAGGGTTGACAGAGGAAGCCCCAGGGAAGCACCGAGAAGTGAATCACAGCACAGATCTTTAGGGTTGTTATGGTCTGCTGTGGTATCTACCCCAAAATCCACAAGTTGGAATCCTAATACCCAATGTGATGGTATTAGAAAGTGACTAGGCACCTCTGGGAGGTGTTTAGAACATGAAGGGAGAGGCCTCACGAATGGAATTAGTGCCCTTATAAAAGAGATCCCAAAGAGCTCCCTAGTTCCTTCCTCCATGCAAGGATACAAGGAGAAGTCTGTAGCTGGAGGAGGGCCTTTATCCAACCATGCTAGCACCCTGATGTCACACTTCCAGCCTCTGGAACTGTGTCCCTCTTGTTTATAAGCTACCCAGTCTCTGGCATCTAGTTATAGCAGCCCAAACAGACCAAGGGGTTTTAGAGTAAAGCCACATACTCATCGGCAGATCACTACTCTTTTGAGAAACAGCTCCTGATAGAGAACGAATGCATGACTACGGACATCAAATGATCACATCATCTGAGTTACTGTTTGTTACCTGTATTATTCACCTGACACACCAAGCCACTAGGTTGGGCATGCAGAGCAGTCACCCACCAGGTAGACTGCTCAAAAGAGACTGAGCTGGAACAGGTCCGGAATGTACTAGTAACTTGTATAAGTAGGTGGCTGGGATTCCTCTGACACACACTCTTCTGCATTGCCCCCCACCCCTTGATCCTGATTAAGAATTATTTCTGACCAACTGACTGAAGAGGAGAAGCACTGAGCCTGGTTACTGAGGGGTTCGGTGCAATATGCTGCCACCAAACCCAAGTGCACTGCTGCAGTTTACAAACCGAACCGCGAGCGTTCCTGAAAAGGAAATCCTCCCAGTTGGCAGAGCTTCAAATACATTTCATTGTACCCTGTGTTTACGTTGAAATATAGCTACCAGTACAGATGCATGCTGATTCACAGGCACTGGCTAACAGCTTAGGAGGATGGTCAGGGACTTAGAACAAGATATAAAGACTGATGACAAGAAATGCTGGGATGTGGGTATGTAGGTAGACGTCTCTGAATGGGCACAAAGCGTGAAGACATTTCTGTACCAGGTGGATGACCTGTAGCGGGCATCAACATCCGAGGAGGTTCTCAATAACCGGGTACACAAATGACATGTTCTGCAAACATCAGTCATGACTCTCTCCAGACACCCCAGGACTTGCTCAGTAGGCCCACGTGCAAAGTGGCCCAGGTGGCAACAATGGAGGCTATGGCAGCAAAAGGAATGCTCATCAACCATGACCTGGATAGTGCCACTTCAGCCAACAGGGGAAGCCAATGCTGAGCCCCCATGTGGCCCCATTTCCTGGGGAGACCGGCCAAGTCATCTGGCAACAAGTAGGTTTATGGAAGAGACAGTAAACTCTCCTCGGTCTAACAGTGACACATCTTGGATACAGATTTGCTTTCCCTGCCTGTAAGCGTCTGCCTGTGCCACTAAGTGTGGATTTAAGAAATGCCTTATTTATCATCATGGTAATCAATATAATACTATATCTGACCCAGGATCTTATTAACACCAAAAGGAGTGTGGTAATGTGTTCAAGCCCGTGCGATGCACTCATCTCAGCAAGCACCCCCTTCCCCAGAAGCACCTGGCTTGACTGAAAGGAGGAATGGCCTACCTACTGACAGCTCAGTCACGGTGCCAGCCGGGAAGAAACACAATGAAAAATTGTGTTCTGTCTTACAGCACTCACACGGTTTTTACTTCCGATCTCTACGACCCCGAGGCTCTGCTCGACTGGTTTCAAGGAAGGAAAGCTCCCACCAGAGGACACAACGGCAATTCCATTTTAGGGAATAAAGAGGGTTACTCTACTGGTTAAGAGTGAGTGGTCATGATTACATTGTGGACAGAGGCAACTAGAACCAGGAGATTGTGTAAAGAGCCTCTAGGCACTTCCGTAACAGTTAAAGTTAATGAAAATCTCAGCAAGCAAGAAAAGGTAGACTCACTGAGGATTCATTCATATCTTTCAGGTAGCTGACATGTTTAGAAAAGTACAAACCTGTGATTCAAGTTTATCTATAACAGTGGAACTACTGATTCATAGGGATTCCTGATACACATTTTTAAATGCCCTCAAAAAGGTAGCTTCACCTACCGGTTAAAAGTTGTCCTTTAATCTGTACTTTCAATATAAAATAGTGGTGGTTTTTTTCCTTAATATGACATTATGATAGGTAGAAATAGTACTTGGTTATCATCTTAGTTTTTTTGCAATTTCTTTGATTGCTTAAGGTCAAATATTTGTTCATATCTTTATGAATCTCTTTATAGTATATGGGCTAACTCTTTGTTATATATGATGCAAAAATTTACAGATTTTGTTAGCATGAAATTTTATTTATAATTTGGGGGGCATATAAAAGTTTCTAACCTATACCCTATGACCTAGCAATTGTACTACTGAGTATTTACCCCAAAGAGACAAATGTAGTGATCTGAAGGGACACCTGTACCCCAATGTTTATAGCAGCATTGTCCACAATAGCCAAACTACAGAAAGAGCCCAGATGTCCACTGACAGATGAATGGATAGAGAAGATGTAGTACACACACACACACAAACACACACACACACACACACACACACACACACAATGGGCTATTACTCAGCCATCGAAAAAATGAAATCTTGCCATTTGCAATGACATGGATGGAACTAGAGGGTATTAGGCTAAGCGAAGTAAGTTACTCAGAGAAAGACAATTATCATATGATCTCACTGATATATGGAATTTAAGAAACAATACAGAAGATCATAGGGGAAGAGAGGAAGAAATGAAACAAGACAAAACCAGAGAGGGAGACAAACCATAAGAGACTCTTAATCATAGGAAACAAATTGAGGGTTGCTGGAGGGGAAGGGGTGGGGAAAAGGGGTAACTGGGTGATGGGCATTAAGGAGGGCATGGGATGTAATGAGCAATGGGTATTATTTAAGACTGATGAATCACTGACTTCTACCTCTGAAACCAATAATGCATTATATGTTAATTAACTGAATTTAAATTTAAAAAATAAATGAAAAAAAGGTTTCTAATCTATATATAGCCAAACCATCGGTATTCCCTTTTATGGTTTCTTTCATTGCTTTTCTACTCAAAAAAGCTTTTGTTACTCATATTAAAACATATTTTCTTCCAGCTGTTTATGGTTACTTTTTGGTATATAATTCTTTAATCCATCTGGAATTGGCTTTTGTATGGTGTAAGCTGAGAAAATGTTTTCCCACACAGCCAATTATACAGAATAAATGTTTCTTTAAAAAAAAATCCTCCAAGATCAAAGTAGACTTTCTCTTTATTTCACTAATTACCATATTAATAGTAATGTTATGGGGAGGAGGGAAAAAAAAAACCTTGAAGAAAACGTGATCCATCAGGAGTCACTGAATTTCAGGCTCACAGAGCAAATCTATACAAGGAGCTTACGAGACTATTCATCCTCTGAAAGGGTTATCATTTCTAGAGACAACTAAGACCCTATTTTATCACCTGTCATATTCAATATGAGTATGAAACCACTTGAAAAAATAGGTGGACATTTTGGGACCATCATATAATTTTTATCTGATCCTGACAGCTCAATTTCACTGCCTGTCATGCAACATAGATTTGAAAGCTGACATCATAGAAAATGTGCTGATATTTAATCCATAAAAGGCCAATGGTGATGACAGTAACCAGGAAAAAATATCTACATAATGTAGCAAAGGTTATCGTGCGCTCTTGATGTGAGGTTTCAAGTTCTCAGGCAGATGGACAGCATCGTGGGTAGTTCAGAATTCCAGCTGCTGGTGGAATTCCAGGGGACAGGTAAGGAAGGAGAAACGATTTTGCACATAAACACGTCACAGAGAATCTTAATCTCTCTCTAACCTGAAGTCTGCCTTCCTTTTGCATTCTTTTATGCTCAACCTCGCATTGTACAGACACCCTAATATAATACCTGGGCTGCAAAGCAACAAGTACCAACCATTTTCCATACTCTGGACTGGCTACCTCTGTGTTTCTGACAGTCACATATTCATAAATTTAATCTATAAAGTCAAAACAAATTTGAGCTTTGACTGCCTTAAGGATTCCCTTAATCTTTCAAAATCACCTAGTGTCTATTGCTAACATTTTTTTTCTTCATTAGATTTTAATTACAGGAGTGAAACATTCTTATTATAATAAGGCTAAAATAAAAATGAATAAAAATAACAAACAAAACAATCTTCCTATCCCACCCTCCTCTGATAATACCAAGTTGGTATTATCCTTCACTAGCTTTTTTTAAAATAAATTTTTATACAAAGAGTTTTTGCCATTTTTATTTGTTTTATAAAAACAACTTCATTATATGTGGCTCTGCCCTTTCATTTTGCCACTTATGTATATATAATAAACATACCTCCAAGTTAATGAAATGAATCACTTACTTATCTTATAGCTTTACCATCATTTCAATATCAATGGACAGTAACTGTATTTCCAGATATTAACCACTAGAAACAATGCTACTACATTGGACACCCGCAGGCATACATCCTGAATAATTCATGCTTCTATTTCTAACACCAAATGCAGGTCTGTTAAAACCAAAGTGATGTGTATTGTTAACAGTCATAGATGTTTTTAAATTACTTTCCAAAAAGTTGCACCAATTTGTATTTCCATGAGCAGCACTTATAAGTGACTTTGGATTTCCAATTATGCTAAGAGGGAGTTATGCCCCCATTCCTCCCAGATCTTCCCTCTTATAACTAAAAATGCCTGGACATAACATAAAGAACAAGCATAAGATGACTCTAAAATATGGAAAAAAGGAGGCGAGCTGCCTGGAGAATACAGGACTTGAGGAACAACACAGCCGTGAGTCTCCTCGGTTTCCTTACTGCCGTTCATGTATTCAGAAAAGGGTACTGCAGAAGCTGCCAACCCACAGCTATCTCCAAAAAGAAAAGGCCTGCTTCCCTTAGCCAAAGCACTGGTAAAAAGATAGCCTAAGGGGAAATTTTTGTGAGAACACCAGCCCTGCTATGGAAAAACATCAACAGAAAACTGCATACAGCCCTCTCCCTTCTCTACAGTTCAGTGGAGCCAGGTAGTAGGCCACCCCCAGCAGCAGCTGGCCCACTCTGATTCCCCAACTGGGAGGTGTGAACTAGGCCAACAGAGAGCTAATCTTCCATCCTCTGCCTGGTGGGAGGAGGCAGCAATGATCTGATCACACCACCACCGCCTCACCCCGGGGATAGCATCCGGGAGAGGAGCAGACAACTGATCCTCCACTCCCTGCCCAAACAAAGCAAGGCACTCTCCAGCTTTCCAGAGAGGACCCTGTCAGCATACCTGAACAGGAAACTGTTCTCCCACTCCCCAACCAGCAGATGCAAGCAGCAACCTGATTCCCCCATGAGGTTAGTGTCAGTGGGGTCCAGTGATTAGCTGAACCTCCATTTCTTAACAAGACTTTATGACACAGAGCTTAGGTGAAGACACACAGTCTCCTAAGATAAGAGGCAAAATGTCCAAGATACAATCAAATATCATTAATGGTATCAAGAACCAGGAATATCACAACTGGAATCAAAAAGACAGTCACCGGATTCTAACACCAATATGAATCAGATGCTAGAATGACCTCATAAGAATTTTACAACCGCCATAATAAAAATATTTCAAATCCAATGAAAGAACTGAAAATTTCAGGGAAAATAAAGGTTTTAAAAAATGTAAAATAGGAGCTGAAAAATACAATAACCAATACAGAAAACTCACTGGATGGGCTCAATAATAGAACGCAGGTGGGAGAGAACATAATCAGTGAATTACGAACAGATTAATTATATTTGCAAAATCTGAAAAACTGATTTTAAAAAAGACCTTAAAAAAAAAAAAAAGAAAAGCAGCAGGACTCCTGGGTGGCTCAGTCAGTTAAGCATACAACTCTTGATTTCAGCTCAGGTCAGGATCTCAGGGCTGTGAGATCAAGCCCCACATTGGATGTGGAGACTGCTTAAGATTCTTTCTTTCCCTCACCCCCTTCTCCTCCCCCCATCTCTCTCTACAGGAAAAAAAAAAAAAGCAGAGTCTCATGAGCTATAGAATAATCACAAAATACTTTATACAGGGACACCTCATTTTATTGAGCATTGCAGATATTGCATTTTTTTACAAACTGAAGGTCTGTGGCAACTCTCCATGGATCAAGTCTATTGGTGCTATTTTTCCAACAGCATTTGCTCACTTAGGTCTCTGTCACATTTTGGTAATTCTCACAATATTTCAAACTTTTTTCATATTATTTATTATATTCGAATGGCAGCAATCTCATGATAAAACTTTAATGAATGAGGAGTTGATTCTTATGGATGAGCAAACAAAGCAATTTCTTGAGAAGGAATCTACTTCTGGTAAAAATGCTGTGAAGATTGTTGAAATGACAGCAAAGCATTTAGAATATTACATGAACTTAGTTGATAAAGTCACAGCAGGGTTTGAGAAAACTGACTCTAATTTTGAAAGAAGTTCTACTTGGGTAAAATGCTATCAAACAACATCACATGCTACAGAGAAATCATTCATGAAAGGACGAGTCAATCAGTGAGGCAAATTTCATTGTTGGATTATTTTGGGAAATTGCTATAGCTACCTCACCCTTCAGCAAATACCACCGTGATCAGTCACTAGCCATCAACACTGAGGTAAGAATCCCCCTCCATGAGGAAAAAAATTACAGCTCACTGAAAGCTCAAATGAGGGTTAGCATTTTTTTTTTTGCAATAAGGTATTTTTTTAATTAAGGTATGTACATTCATTTTTTAGACATAATGCCACTTCACACTTAACAGACCACAGTGCAGTTTAAACATAACTTTTACATGCACTGGGAAATCAAAACGTACTTTATCGTAATACTCGCCTTATTGTGGTAGTCTGGAACTGAACCTGCAATACCTTTAAGGTATGCCTGTATTTGCATCCTCAGAGTCCCAAGAAAGGAAAGAAAGAGTGAACAAGTATTTGAAGAAACAATGCCTGGAAAATACCCACATTTAGCAAAAAAAATAAATCTACGGATTTAAGGAGCTGAACAAACTCAGAATAAAAGAAACTCAAAGAAACTGACACCTCAGGGGCGCCTGGGTGGCGCAGTCGTTAAGTGTCTGCCTTCGGCTCAGGGCGTGATCCCAGTGTTCTGAGATCAAGCCCCGCATCAGGCTCCTCCGCTGGGAGCCTGCTTCTTCCTCTCCCACTCCCCCTGCTTGTGTTCCCTTTCTCACTGGCTGTCTCTCTGTCAAATAAATAAATATAATCTTTAAAAAAAGAAGAAGAAAGAAAGAAACTGACACCACAGATAAATTACAATTAAGCTTCTAAATTCTAAAAGACAAAGAAAATGTCTTTAAAACAACCAGAGAGGAATGGCCCAGCACTTATAAAGAACATCAATTATAATAACAGATTTTTTCATATGAAACTATGAGGACCAAAAGAAAGTGTAATATTTGGGGGGACTTTAAAAAAAAATTGTCAACCAGAGTTTTAACTGCAGAGAAATATGCTTTGGGAATGCAAGAGAAATAAAGATTTCTCAGAAAAAGGAAAAGTAATAGTTCCTTTATAACAAATCTATCTTTAAAGAATGGCTTAAGGGGGTGCCTGGGTGGCTCAGTCGCTAAGCGTCTGCCTTTGGCTCAGGGCGTGATCCCGGCGTTCTGGGATCGAGCCCCACATCAGGCTCCTCCGCTGGAAGCCTGCCTCTTCCTCTCCCACTACCCATGCTTGTGTTCCCTCTCTCGCTGGCTGTCTCTATCTCTGTCAAATAAATAAATAAAAATCTTAAAAAAATAAAAAATAAAAATAAAAGGAGTTATGGCTTTAAAAAAAAAAGAATGGCTTAAGAAAGTTCTCTAAACATAAAGGAAACTTCATCAGACTAAGAATATCAAAAAAGTAAAGAAGAACATCAGAATGGGTAAAACTAGGGATATTTGTAATAGGCTAACCTACATTAACCTAAAATAAGGCAGACAGAAGTGGCTATCTTGACACTAAATGAAGTAGATGTCACAGAAAATAAAACTCTCAGAGACAAAGAGAAACTTAAATAATGATAAAAGCATCTATCCAGGAAGACATAATAACCCTAAATATGTATGTGCTAAACAATGGAGCTTCCAAATACATGAAGTAAAAATTGTTACAGATGTAGTGAAAAGAAGGGGCACCTGCACCCCAATGTTCATAGCAGCAATGTCCACAACAGCCAAACCGTGAAAAGAGCTGAGATGTCCTTCAACAGATGAATGGATAAAGAAGATGTGGTCCATATATACAATGGAATCTTACTCAGCCATCAGAAAGGATGAATACCTACCGTTTGCATCAACATGGATGGAACTGGAGGGGATTATGCTAAGTGAAATAAGTCAAGCAGAGAAAGACAATTATCATTTGGTTTCACTCATATGTGGAACATAAGAAATAGCACAAAGGATCATAGGGGAAGGGAGGGAAAACTGAATGAGAAGAAATCACAGAGGGAGACAAACCATTACAGACTGGGAAACAAACTGAGGGGTGCAGAAGGGGAGGTAGGTGGGGGGGATGGGATAACTGGGTGATGGGCATTAAGGAGGGCACGTGATGTGATGAGCACTGGGTGTTACACACAACTAATGAATCACTGAACACTATACCAAAAACTAATGATGTACTATATGTTGGCTAATTGAAATTAAATTTTAAAAAAAAGAAACCTAAGCAAAAGACAAATGTGACTTACATCTAAAACAGTTAATTAAAATATATCCAAAGGAGAAGGCTGGTTTCCCCACAGCCTCACCAAGAGAATACATTTTCAGACCCTGCCAGGGCACTGAGTGAGAAACATTATCTCTGCTGGTTTCCCTTAGAAGGAGGAAGAGTAAAGTGCATTCCTCTTACAACAAGGCAGTTACTCATACGTTTAAAGGTACTCCTCATTCCTTTCTCCGTGAAGTGTCTGTTCATAACTTTCATCTCTGTTTCTGCCACAGCCCTTTTATCTTGTTGGCGAGTTTGCACTTCCACATCCCATGTTAGAGGCTTCCCTTAAATATCTGGTCATTCTTAAGATCCATTTATATTTTTAAATAATGCACTGAAGTGTTGTTGGGAGGTGTATGTGCAGGAGCAGGGCCTAAGGCTGAGGGGCTCCACTCCAAGAATATTCGGGTCACTAGCTGCAGAAGGGGATATCCAAATGGCAGCCCCTGTGGGGCTTTTATCAGGATTTGGTCAGCTTCCTGGAGATGAATCTCCAAATTCTGGCCAACAGTACATCAGCCAGGCTGTCAACAGTCTGCAAGCGCAGAATAGGGGGTGGAAGGCCTCACCCTTCAAAGTAGACTTGTGTACAGTCTTCAGATTTCTCACAAGGCAACTACTTCATCTCCCTCTTATCTATATGTGAAAATACTCAAATTGGCAGCATTTCCAATTCACACCATCCAGAATGCATTTCAAGTCTCCTGCTACGGCAAAAGAGGCAGAGTCTCCTGGATGTTTGTGCTGGAGGAAGGGGAGTGGGGATCAACTCTCCCTACAGATTCCCCATCAATTCTGTCTTGAACCTCCCCTCCCCCTCACCACCACCATCAAATGTAGCAGGCACCCCTAATTTCCAACCTTTCCAGAGTTCTGTCACGCAGTCATCAGGTCTCCTCACAGCTTTCCCCTTGGACAAAAAGGCATCTTGGCAATCTTCATTCTGCTGAATGAGCAAGCATCATCTGTCAGCTTTCCAGCTTCCAAAATCCAAAGATGAGGTGGCAATGCTCACCGGCTTTTGGTGACTTTCTCATTCCTTGACTTGCAGCTCTGTACAGTATCAGAAGATAGCACGTTTGAGCAGAAGACGACTGCTAACATTTCTTCAGTTAGAAATCCTCCGTCGGTTCCTTTCTTCCCCCTGGCATTCAGGGCGTGTGAGGTCTGGAACTTCACTCCGTCTTTCCTATTGTTTCCACACAAACTGCTCAGGTCTCTGTCATCAGCTCGGTGTGGTTCAGTGTGTTCTTTCATACTGCCTTTCACAGCCCTAACACCCTCCTCAGCAGAAGCCAAGCTCTTTGAGTTCCTCTGCTGAATTTCAAAAATCTGCCTCTCCGCAGAGTTTTCATTACTTGTTTGTTAAAATTCTGTCCATCGCATTCGTTCTGGCCCAGTAAGAGCTGCCTGTTCTTCTTCCTCCTCCTTCAAGTACCAAGTCTCTGTCAATGGACTATGACAAATTGACAAATCTGCTTACTCATGACTTCATCTACTCAGCACCTGACCAGGACAGGTTGTGGCAAAGAAGCAGGTGGTGAGAGGGAGCGGTTCTCTTCAAGTGCAAGGAAATGAGGTCATTTGCCTGCAGCCTCCCACTGACCAGGGACAGATTGGCCCCCATTCAGTCCCGCTCCCGATGTCCTAGGAACAGGCATGCTGGCCCCAACAACCGCACATAGAAAGCATCTGCATTTTGGACCCTGCGGACGCCCCAAGAATTGCTATTTACCAAGGTTTAGGAGATAGCAAGTCAACTCTGCCACACAGCACAAGCAGAATGGAGCCTGTCCTTACCTCTCCAGCAATGCTAAGTCTCATCTTCCAGGCTCCTTCTCAACACACATCCTGCTCACTGTGGTGCTCGAGAGAGTCGGCAGGGTGGAAGCTGGGGCCAGGGTATGCATGCATTCAGGCCACCATCTTCCCGCCACTGCTAAAGTTTCTAAATATTCATTCAGACACACAGAAATCACAGCAATTTCCTGGGGGGGACCAAATAGATCATGCCCTGGCTCTGATGGTCTGAATGTTTCAGTTCCTTCCAGTTAAAAGGTTTCTGCAGTTGGGGTTGAGAGGGGTATTTGAGACATGATCAGAGTGGCTCTCAGAAGACGAGACCCTTACACTGACCAGAAACCTGAATGACCTGAGGAAGCCAGCCATGGAAACTTCTGGGGAAAGAGCATTATGGGCACAAGGAACAGCACCTGGGAAAGGCCATGAGGTGAGTCTAGTAGGTTTACTGTGTTCGAAAAGCAGTAAGAAAAACTATGTGGCTGGAACGGAGCAAGAGCCAAGAAGAGTCATAACACAGGATGAGAGGTAGGCAGGGACTAGGTGCAGTAGGGCAGGGGAGGCCAAGGCTATCATTTCAGCATGACAGAATATTATTAGAAGAGTCTGAGCGAGGAAGAAACAAAAGCCAACTCACACTGTGTAAGAGATTCTCTGGTTGCTACATGGAGACCAGACTATGAGTCCAAGAAATGATGTTAGAACATCTGTTGAGAAACTATATTATTTGCCCTGGTGAAAATGATGGTAGACACACAGAGTAGAGGCAGCAAAGCGAGTGGTGAGAGGCCTTTACAAATAGACTAGAACTTCTGCTTCTGGTTCTAATGGACTAAGGGACAGGATGCATGCTCCCATTTGAAACAACTATAAAATATGCAGTCATCAGGACAGTATGGTACTGGCACAAAAACAGACACACAGATCAATGGAACAGCATAGAGAACCCAGAAATGGACTCTCAACAATATGGTCAACTAATTTTCGACAAAGCAGGAAAGAATATCCAATGAAAAAAAGACAGTCTCTTCAACAAATGGTGTTGGGAAAACAACAGCCACATGCAGAAGAATGAAACTGGACCACTTTCTTACACCATACGCAAAAATAAACTCAAAATGAATGAAAGACCTAAATGTGAGACAGGAATCCATCAAAATCCTAGAGGAGAACATAGGAGCAACCTCTGTGACCTCGGCCACAGCAACTTCTCACTAGACACATCTCCAAAGGCAAGGGAAACAAAGGCAAAAATGAACTACTGGGACTTCATCAGGATAAAAAGCTTTTGCAGAGCAAAGGAAACAGTTGACAAAACTAAAAGACACCTACGAAATGGGAGAAGATATCTGTAAATGTCTTATCAGATAAAGGGCTAGTATCCAAAATCTATAAAGGACTTATCAAACTCAACAGCCAAAAACAAAAATCCAGTCAAGAAATGGGCAGAAGACATGAACAGACATTTCTCCAAAGAAGACATGCAAATGGCCAACAGACATGAAAAAATGCTCAACATCAGGGAAATACAAATCAAAACCACAATGAGATACCACCTCACACCTGTCAGAATGGCTAAAATTAACAACTGAAGAAATGACAGATGTTGGCAAGGATGTGGTGAGAGGGGA
Organism: Ursus maritimus; assembly: GCF_017311325.1. Classification (NCBI taxonomy): domain Eukaryota; kingdom Metazoa; phylum Chordata; class Mammalia; order Carnivora; family Ursidae; genus Ursus; species Ursus maritimus. Next base: position 47,903,015 of record NW_024424453.1, on the reverse strand, counting down.
ACTCTCTTTACACTGTTGGTGGGAATGCAAGCTGTGACAGCCACTGTGGAAAGCAGTATGGAGGTTTCTCAAAAAGTTAAAAACAGAGCTACCCTGTGACCCAGCAACTGCACTGCTAGGTATTTATCCAAAGGATACAAGCATAGGGATTCAAAGGGGCACATGCACCCCGATGTTTATAGCACCAATGTCCACAACAGCCAAAATATGGAAAGAGCCCAGAGGTCCACTGACAGATGAATGGATAAAGAAGATGTGGTAAATATATATACAATGGAATATTAGCCATCAAAAAGAATGAAATCTTGCCATTTGCAACAACGGATGGATGGAACTAGAGGGTATTATGCTAAGTGAAATCAGAGAAAGACAAATACCACCTGATCTCACTCATGTGGAATTTAAGAACAAAGCACAGAACATAAGGGAAGGGAAGGAAAAATAAGATAAAAACAGAGAGGGAGACAAACCATAAGAGACTCTTAACTCTAGGGAACAAACTGAGGGTTGCTGGAGGGGAGGTGGGTTGGGGAATGGGGTAACCAGGTGATGGGCATTAAGGACACATGATGTAAAGAGCACTGAGTGTTACATGCAACTGATAAAACACTAAATTCTACCCCGGAGACTAATAATACAGTATATGTTCACTAATTGAATTTAAATAAAAAGTTTTAAAAAAACACAACTACAAAACAGACAAAATATGTGAAACACCAGTTTTCAAGACACTGGACATAAAACAAAGCTGGACGACAAACCCTGAGGCATGGAAAGAAAGGAGGCTCTGTAAGAGTTTCTACATAGCCTTCATTTAGTTCTGATTAACCCGCAACATAAGGGCATGCTAAAAGGCAAATACCAAGGAAGAATCTAATAGAACCCTACAAATGCTTTCCAAGCGATTAATATGCTCAATTAAAATCACATACTCATGAACTAATACTGGTATGTGACATTACCTGTCTATAAGAAAAGACATTTTCAAAGACAAAATACACAAAATTAAGCTACCGGTCAAAAATAAAATTGACATTTACAACTGATTTGATGAGGAAGACACTAACTTTGATCCCTAATTAAGCAAAATGTTATCTCTCCCTCAGAAAAAGAATTCTGTTCTTCTCATTTGTAGACCTGCATTACAAAAAAAAAAAAAAATTGTACTCATTTATTAGTATACTTTTACTATATCAATTTAAAAATCTGTGGATATTTGTTTTCTCTCTTGTTATAGAAATACATTCATCAATAAAAAATTTGTGGAAATTTGTTTTTTCTCGTTACATAAATACAAATAGCCACAATTTTGCCTTTTAACCCATAAATCCTAAAATATTTACTCTCTGTTTACAGGAAGAAGTTTTCCAATTTCTAATCTAGCTCAATCTCATCAATTCGAGGGTCTCCTCAGCATTCTATAATGAGTAAAAAGCTAGATTAAGAAATACATGCAACCATATATTCAAGGTTCCTCTGGGTTGTAATTTCGCACGGAACAGACAGTCCAGATGCTAATCAGGAAGCATCAGAGCATGAAGGGAACCTGAGGTTTGTCAGGACAGCTTCTCCTTTTAGAGGAAGTTTGTGGAACCCAGAGAGAGTGAGATCTGCCCAGCCGAGGACCAGTCCAGAAACTTCTCCCTGCTCTGCCTCTTCCTCTACACTTCATCAGACTGGTTCCACTGGGCTTCCAGCTGTCATTCCAGAATCTTACAAAAGTGAAAACTATGACCAAACCAACAGTCAAGAATGCCTCCCAAAGATGCAAACCAGAACCAGCTTTAAAACCCTGCCCTGGACTGCCCTCACATCTAGGAACTCTGGCTGTTTCCCACCACCCAGCTTCAGCTCCAGAGGTCTTCTCTCGGTCCTCTGTATTTCCCAGCTAAGGCTGTATGTGAAAAATTAAACCCTTAGAAAAGTCTAGAAAAAATATTTCAGTATCAGGTACACAGAAGCCAAGAAATACTATAATAAAACAGGTTCTAAATTGATGTTATTGATGAAACCATATCAGAGAAAATCATACCTTGCTTGGCAGCTAAGCAGCAGCATCTCGTGGTTATGAATCAAAATATATAAGAGAACGAGGAAGGCTTTTGCTCTAATGGAAGTTGAGGGGCTGTCAAGTAAACGGATAATTGTAGAGACAAAATCCTGTGGAAGATATTAAAATATTTTTTGAGAAAACATGAAATGAATAGAGCAGTCAACTATCATGGTCAGTAGTGCACAATAACTAAACAGATAGCAAAAAATAAAATATCAGTTACTGTTTTTGCATTCTTAATTTGTGCCGGACTCTATATTAAAATTTTAATATGTACTATCTCATTTAGACCTGAAAACTAGCCGTAACAAGTTGACACTATTATCCCTATTTTTTTGAAGAGTTTATTCATCTATTTGAGAGAGAGAGAGAGAGCGTGCACGCATGACTGGGGGGCGGGGAGAGGAAGAGGGACAAGCAGGCTGAGCTGGGAGCCTGATTTGGGGCTCATTGCAGGGCTCAATCCCAGGATGCCAGGATCATGACCTGAGCAGAAGGTAGACGCTTAACTGACTGAGCCACCCAGGCGCGCCAGTGTTATCCCTATTTTAAAGAAGAAAATGAATCTTGAAAAGTTAACAAATTCAAAAAGTTGGATTGAAATGAAGGCCAGTAGGACAACAAAGCCTGCCTCTTAACCACTCAACCACCCAACAGGAAGTGTGGCAATAAATAACTAGAAAAAGTGGAAGTCACGACTGCATGTACACGTGAACATCTGCACAAACCTGTGTCTATAGAAAACACATCTCTAGTCTACACAGCTAAGGTGCTACAGATATAAGAATACCCAAAAGAAAAACCTATATTCCTATAACATTCTGTAACTAAAGGCATAATACAAAAAGAGAAATACATACTAATATTAACATTATTTTCCCTTCTAACAGATGTACATGGCTTCAGGTGCCTATTGATATGCAAAAAGGAAATACAGACACACATACACACACAGAGGTAACGAATGTAAGCATGCAGGAATATAGGATTGTATTGTTAGTAAGGTGGCTACACAGAGCAAGAGTGGAAGTTCCCAACGGTCCTGAAGCGAAGCAAACATGTAACAGTGACACTGGTATGTCCAAGGCAAATGTAAGCAGTTAGATTTTTTGGCCATGCCACAGTCCTTTTACACTGGGTGCTATGTTACCAAGCAGGAAGAATTTACATAGGCATATGTTTTTATTTAAGGATGGAGATATACCTATGTATCTATACCTATGCATGAGTCTCACCTAGGTTCTGAATGAAATAATCAAGCTAATTCAGCACCTGGGGTTAAAAAACAAGTCAGCACTAAGGGATCTTTGAGTAATAGATCTGTTTCCACCTTTCCAGCAGGTAGACAGCAGAAAGCCCATTTCTCCACAGTCAATTCCCATTCTAATTTGTACCCTGGGCCCAAGGACCATAATTACAAATCTGTTTCCCACATTAACACCACCCACCACACATACAAACACATAATTACAAAACCACTCAAAGATCCACTAGCCTTAGACTGAAAAACTGTTCTGATTACAGAAGACTAAAAAGTCATGATAACTGACTGCAATTCAAGATCTGACAACTTCGTTTCACATAAAAGAACATTACTGGGACAACTGCAAAATCTGAATAGGTCTGTAGATGAGTTAATAATGTTAAATAAAAGCTAACGTCTTTTTAAATCCATGGCTTGTTTTTAGGGAATATTCAGTGAAGTAATTAAAGCTAAACAAGCATCAAAAAACAAAACAAAACAAAAACAAGTAAAGGAGCACCAGGTCTGCAACCTCTTCTCATACTGGCCACGTACATGCATACACACACGGTAAAAGAAACTATAAATCAAACATGGTAAAATGTTAACATTTACTAAACGTGGGTAAAGGGTATATTGCAATCCTTTGAACTGCACATCCAACACTAAACTCAGAATCTACCCTAAACATGATACCTGTCCTCTGAGGATCATCAAGACCAAACTTAAAAACATGAGCATCTTCCTTGACTCCTCCTTCCTCCCATGTCCAACTGATCCCCAATTACTGTGAGAGTGATACCCCCATTAACATTTCCTTATATTTCAGTGCACCATTATATTTTTCCTGAATTACTATAACTTTGCTTTCTTCCATCTATTTCACAAGTCATAGCCACAGTGATCTTCTCCAACAGCAAATATGATTATGTTATTCACCTATAAAATATTCTCAATAGTTGCTGCAACCCTTGAGATGAACCCTTATCATGATCTGGCTTTTTATCATCTTTCCAAAATCACTTATCACACCACCATTCCTCTATATAACCCCCAACACTCACCCTGGGGAAATAAAGCAAGAAAATAGAGAATACTGAACACAGGAAAGAGAAAAGGGGAATCCCAAGACGATTCCAGGTGACAGCTATAATGAGGCACAGAGGGCAGCTTAACCATATTGGAGTTGGTCAGAAGTCTCCAGGAGAGATCTCTTTAAGGAGAAAAAAATTGCACAGAACACATGAGGCATTGAAATGCAATCTAAAAACAGAAAGTAATGTAATAAAAGTCTGCTGAATATTGAGCTAACCAAAATTAATAGACTGAGTGCACGCTGAAAGTAAACTCCAGACAAATTTAAGATTTAAAAAATAAAAAAGAATGAAAATGTCTAGAAGAGGCCACAGGAGATAAATATATCAGATGTGTATACATTTACACACACACACACACACACACATACACACTTACACAAGCATTTATAGGCATGAAAAAGATCCAAGACAGTTAATGATACATGAAAAACATACCTTAGGAATAGAGATGCAAAAATCCTCAACAAATACATGCAAGTTGAATCCAACAATACATAAAAAGTATAAATAAAAAGATCACAATCAAGTAGAGTTTATCTCAGAAATCCAAGACCGGTTCAATATCTGAGTATCAATCAATGTAATTCAGCAGATTAAATAAGCAAAATCACATGATCATATCAATAGATAATGTAAAAACATTTGACAAAATTCAACATCCATTCATGATAAAGACCCACCAAACAAGGAGTAGAAAGGAACTTCCTCAATCTGTAAAAAAGTATTAGAGAAAAACTGCAGCTAACATCATACTTAGAGGGGAAGCTTGATGCTTCCCCACTGAGACTGGGAATTAAACAAGCATGTCCAATCCCATCACTCATAATTCAATATTTTACTGAAAGTCATTGCCAGTGTGATAAGGAAAGAAAAATAAATAAAAGTCGTTCACACTGTTATGGAAGCAATATTCTCAGAGGTTATGATTATCTATGTAAAAAATACCAAGGAATCTACAGAAAGGCTTCTACACCTTATAAATGAGTTTAGCAAGATCTGGTGTATTTCTATACACCAGTAATGAATGATTAGAAAACAAATTTTTAAAGTATCATTTTTCAATAACTCTAACAATAACAACAGAAATACAGGTATAAACCTAACAAAATTTGTGGAGACTCAGTAAGCTGAAAACTATACAACAATTATGAAAGAAAAACTGTTAAAGACATAAATAAATGGAGACATTTCATGTTTATCCATTAAAAAACTCGAGATAGTTCATATGACAATTTCCCCCCAAAATGACTTACAGATTTAATGCAATTCCAATTAAAAAAAAAATCCCAGCAGGATTTTTTTGTAGATATAAACAAGCTAATCATAAAAATTATACGGAAAGGCAAAGGAACCCATAAACAAAACAATTTAGGGTGGGAAGATGAGAGAATCACACAATTATTTTAAAACATAAAAAAAAAAAAACCCAACCCTACAGTAATCAAAATAATGTGGTACTGACAAAATGACAGATACAGAGACCAAGGAAATAGAGTTCAGAAATGGAGTCAATTAGTTTAGGACAAAGTTGCAAAGGAAACTTAGTGATTAAAGGACAGTCTTTTCAATAAGTAGTGCTTATTATGGATATCCACATGCAAAAAAAAAAAATTTACTTCATTCCATACTGTGCATCATATACAAAAATTGCAATCATACAAAAGGAATCATACAACTGAATAAAAAAGGTAGAACTATAAAGTTCTTACAAGAAAACAGAACAGAAAATCTTCATGACCTTAGGTTAGGATGTTTTTAGATATAACACCAAAAGCACAATCCATAAAAGAAATAAATGATGAACTGAACTTCATGACTATTAAAATTATCCTCTGTGGAAAACAAATAAGAAAAGACAAGCCCGATACTAGCATAAAGTATTTGTATCCAGAATATACAAAGAACTCTCAAAACTCAATACTAAGAAAAAAGCATCTTTAATGGGCAAAATATTTAAACAGACATTTCACCAAAGAACATATGTGGATATTCACATAAACACAAGAGGATGCTCATTATCACAATCATTAAAATAATGTAAATTGAGATCACAATGAGACACTATGCAATTATTAGAATGACCAACTGAAAAATGACTAGTATGTGGAACAACTAGAATTCTATATGCATTGCTGGTAGGACTGCAAAATGGTACTCTAGAAAATAGCTTGGCAGTTTCATAAAAGAAATATTAAACACACACCTACCATATACTAGATGCAGCCATTGCATTTCTAGGTATCTATTCCAGTGAAATAAAAATGTATGTTCACAGAAAAACCTACACACAAAAGTTGACAGCAACACTTTTCATTAGCAGTCAAGAAATGGAAACGACCCTTTGAATGGGTACATGGGTATATAAACTGTGGTGTATCTACATGATGGAATAGCACTCAGCAATAAAAAGAAATGAACTATTGATACAACATGGATGAATCTCAACTGCATTAAGTAAAAAAAAAAAAGTCTCAAAGATTACATACAACATAGTTCCATTTACATAACATTTTACAAAAGGTAAAACTTTGGGGGAAAGAAGACATCAGTAATTGCCAGCGAATGGGGTGGGAGGTGGTCTGCCTAAAAACCGAGCAGCACAATGTCATTCTTCGGGATGCTGCAACTGTTCTCTATCCTTCTTGTAGTGGTAGTGACAGGGTCTGCGCATGTGTCACAGAACTGTATTCCAAAAGTAAATTGCACTGTATATAAATGTTAGAAGTGATAAAAAGTGAGGGGGGGCAGCAAATAGGAATAGAAAGCAGGAACCGTGTTTCTGTTCCTAATATACAAAGAATTACATAATGACTCTTCCCCTCATACAAGGCAGAATTTAGGCCAAAAAGAAGTAAACAAGATGAGGAACACGTTTTAATGCTGAAGGCCACCATTCAAAACAAACACTTAACAGTCATGAATACAGTAATGAATGATATGCTCTAAATAGCATAGTAACCACTTCTATAAAGTGGAAACTATAGAAGATGCAAGAAGCGACAGACTTTATCATACCACTCTCAGCCCAAGACTGCCAAGACAACAAAAATAAGGGAGAAAAGACCAAATGTTATAAACAGATAAGATGTTATATATCCAACTTTACACTTAGATAACAGAAAATGTACCTTTTTCTTCAACATAAAATGTTCCTTTTTTAACTGTTAAAAGTGAACTTTATTAAACATAAAAGTATATATATTTTTATAATTTTTATTTTGTTATATTAGTCACCATACAGTACATCCCCAGCCCTTGATGCAAAACAATGAGCCATGACTCATTACTCGCGTACAACACCCAGTGCACCATGCAACATTGCCCTCCCCAATACCCATCACCGGCCTATCCCAATCCCCCACCGCCCTCCCCTCTGAAGCCCTCAGTTTGTTTCCCAACTGACCATATAAAAGGTCACAAAGAAAACCTTAATGTAATCCATAAAATACTTTTTTTTAGATTTCATCTCTCCCCCCACCCACCCACCTCCCCTCTGACAACCACCAGTTTGTTCTGTGTTTGTCTTTTTTGTCTCTTGTTTTGGTTTTTCATTCGTTTGTTTTGTCTCTTAAATTCCACATGAGTGAAATCAGATGGTATTTGTCTTTGTCTGACTTATTTCACTTATCATCATACCCTCTGAAGTCCATCCGTGTTGTTGCAAATGGCAAGATCTCATTCTTTTTATGGCTGAGTAATATTTCTGTGTGTGTGTGTGCGCGCGCGCGCGTGTGTGTGTCATCATCTTTATCCATTCATCTACCAATGGATGCTTGGGCTGCTTCCACATCTTGGCTAGAGTAAATAATGCTGCAATAAACAAAGATGCACTATCTTTTTGAATTAATGTTTTCATTTTCTTTGGGTAAATACCCATTATGAGATCATATGGTAATTCTATTTTTAATTTTTTGAGGAACCTCTATACTGTTTTCCACAGTGGCTGTTCCAGTTTGCATTCCCACCAACATTGCACGAGGATTCCTTTCTCTTCACATCCCCACCCACATTTGTTATCTCTTGTCTTTTTGATTCTAGTCATTCTGACAGGAATATGACAATATCTCATTATGGTTTTGATTTGCATTTCCCTGATGATGAGTGATGTTCAGCCATCTTTTCATGGGTCTGTTAGCCATCTGTATGACTTCTTTGGAAAAATGTCTTTTTAGGTTCTCTGCCCATTTTTAATTAGATTTGCATTGGTGTTTGTTTTTTTTGGGGGGGGGCACTGAGTTACATAAGTTCTTTATATATTTTAGATATTAACCCCTTATTGACTACATCATCTGCAAATATCTTCTCTCATTCAGTAGGTTACTTTTTGCTTTGTTGATGGTATCTTTTGCTGTGAAAAGCTTTTCATTTTGATGTATTCCCAATAATTTATTTTGCCTTTGTTTCTCTTGCCTGAGGAGACATATCTTAAAAAAATGTTTCTACAGCTGATGTCATGGAAATTACTATGGTTTTTTTCTTAGGAATCTTATGGCTTCAAGTCTCACAGTTAGGTCCTTAATCCATTTTGAATTTATTTTTGTGTATGGTGTAAGAAAGTGCTCCAGTTTTCCCAGCACCATTGTGTCTTTTCCCCTTGTATATTCTTGCCTCCATTGTTGTAGATTGATTAACCATAAAAGCACAGGTTTATTTCTGGACTCCCTATTCTGTTCCATTGATCTGTGTGTCTATTTTTATGTCAGTACCATACTGTTTTGATTACTACAGCTTTGTACTATATCTTGAAATCTGGGATTGTGATACCTCCAGCTTTGTTCTTTTTCAAGATTGGTTTGGGCTTTTTGGGGTCTTCTGTGGTTCCATACAAATTTTTGTTCCAGTTTTGTGAAAAATGTTGTTGGTATTTTGATATGATTGCAGGAAATCTGTAGACTGCTTTGGGTATATGGGCACTTTTTAAAAATATTAATTCTTCTAATCCATAAGCATGGAATGTCTTTGTGTTTTATAGTATGGAGTACCAGTCTTTTATCTCCTTAGTTAAGTTATTCCTAGGTATTTTATTATTTTGTGTGTACCTGAAAATGGGATTTTTCTTAATTTCTCTGCTATTTCATTATTAGCGCATAGAAATGCAATGGATTTCTGTGCATTGGTTTTGTATCCAGTGACCTTACTGAATTCATTTATCAGTTCTAGTACTTTCTTAGTAGAATCTTTAGGAGTTTTTTTATATACAGTAATACATTATCTGCAAATAGTGCAAGTTTTACTTCTTCCTTACCAATCTGGATGCCTTTTATTTCTTTTTCTGGTCTGACTGCTGTTGCTAGGATTTCCAGTACTATGTTCAATATAAGCGGTAAGAGTGACATCCTTGTCTTGTTCCTGTTCTTAGAGGAAAAGCTCTTGGCTTCTCAGCATTGATGTTAGCTGTGAGTTTTTCATATATGGCCTTTATTATGTTGAGCTATGTTCCCTCTAAACCTACTTTGTTGAGGGTTTTTAATCATGAATGAATGTTGTAGTCTGTCAAATGCTTTTTCTGTGTCTATTGTGTTGATCACATGGTTTTATCCTTTTTCCTGTTGATGTGATGTATCTTACTGATTGAGTTGTGAATAATGAACCATCCTTACATCACTGGAATAAATCCCACTTGGTTGTAGTGAATGATTTTTTTAATGTATTGCTAGATTCACTTTGCTAATATTTTGTTGAGATTTCTACATCTGTGTTCATCAGATACATTGGCCTATAGTTCTCTTTTTTTTGTAATGTCTTTATCTGGTTTTGTTATAAGGGTAATATTGAAACTCAGAGAGTGAATTTGGACGTTTCCTTCCTCTTTTATTTTTTGGAATAGTTTGAGAAGAAAAAATAATTTTTATTAGCATGATGCAATAAAACTAGAAATTAATAAAAGCACCAATAATCCAAAAGATCCTCATACCTGGAAATTTTTTAAACACTACTTTTATAAAAAGCTCTATACAAGCCAAAATTGAAAAACTTAAAAATACAGTAAGAACACCATGTATCAGAACCTATGGGATACATTTAGAACATCAGTCAGAAGAAAATACAACATGTAAATACATTTGTAAATAAAAATGTAAGAACAAAAATATGAGAACTAAATTCCCAACACAAAAAACTGGGGGGAAAAAGCAATAAAAATGAATAAAATAAAGATGCAGGCAAAAGGTAGTTACAGAAAATAGAAAAAAAAAGGTAAATGATAAGTCAAAATGCTGTTTTTTTGAAAAATAACAAAATAAAGCGCTAAATTAATCAAGAAAAGGGGGAGAGAGCAAATATATTTTTTTTTAAAAGTTAAAAAATTCCCATTACCTGGCTTCGATTTAACAACGTGAAAGTCAGCCGTGTTCTGTGCAGAAGCAGTTCATATTTTACTGCTGTTCTACTTATGTGAACACAGAAAAATATACGAATCCATTCTACTCTAGAATGAATATTTGTGTTGTTTAGAGTTTGGGACTATCATGAGTAAAGCTGCTATGGACATTCTCATATGTGTCTTTTTGTGAACAAATAACGTATGTATCCACTTCTCTTGGATATATACCTGAGAGCAGAACTGCTAAGTCAAGAAGTAGGCATCTCTTTAGCTTTAATAGAGGCTGTCAAATGATTTTCCAAAGTGGTTGTACTAATTTATTCTTCACTAATATATGAAAACTGCATTTCCACATCCTTCCCAACAGTTGCTGTTATCCATCTTTTCATTTCATCCAAATTCCTAACTCTGAGTTTAGAGCAAATATAATGAACACAAATGAGTCAATTTAGAAGGAGAAACTTTCTAAACAGTCTAGTATTACTTTAAAGCCAAAGTTTTATGAACAAGATAATACATCGCTTATTCTAACTTATAAGGAACTAAAAAGAATTTATGGTAATCTATATAGAGACAGAGATTCCATACAAGGAAATCTATATTTAAATAGATTTAACTCCTTGACAAAGAATACAACATAAGACTTTTGTATAAATAAGAAATCAAGAAAAAGAAAATGTGTATTAAAGAAAATACAATTACAAATGGTGAATATAATCTTGCTAAAGATTTTTAAGTATATTAAAATGCATCTTATCTTAAATTTTAAACATTTAAATTTTTAAGTACTCATAGATTTAGCATTTACGCATTCAAGTCCAAAAGCATTATGCCAAAAATATAATTGGTGCTTTCTCTATTTCAAGTGCTAGTAAACTAGCTAGATAAAACAGAAAACTCCATAGTTTTCACTCTACTAGGTTATGAAAAGATGAATCCCTTTGATAAAGAACAACAAAAATACAAACCATTTAAGAAAAAACTTGAGAGAAACATATGACTTAACAAAGAAAACCACAGCTTTTGACAAGAGTGATAACAGAGCTCTTAAACAACTGGAGTGGCAGCATAATACACGGACTGGGAAAGAACTTGGAATTGGGAACCAGGCAAACCTGACTACAAATGCCACATTCCTTGACAAAACAACCTCTCTAGGATTCCGGTTCCTCAACTTCAAAATAAAATGGAGATGATTACACTGACATTTTCACAGGCTTGGTATAATGACTGAAGGCTTTTTGTCCAACTTAAAAATACTAAAATACCTAAAAATACTAAATAATGGATTTTCCACACAATTACTAAAACATATCATAAAGTGCTGCAAGAACTAAAGTTTTGAAATGTGTTTGGGAAACATAAATAAAACAATAGAAAGAGGAAAACAATCAGAGGTATATTTAAGACTTTAGCAAATAAAAAAGATAAAAAACAAACTATTCATTTATTGCAATTCTTACTTTTCTACTTACACTAGAAAGACTCCAAACATGTCTTTTAAAATTTAAATTTAAATAAGGGGGGGGGAAGCAACCTTATGATACTACACGTCTGTCAAAATAAATACATAATCTTGGAAAAAGTATTTGAAAGATGTATAAGTCACTTTTACCAATAAAAAATTTATGAACACTCCAGTTAAAAACCACATGAACTAGCAAACAACTGATATAACAAACTCTAAACTGCCTAACAAGGAAATAAATCATCTACTCTCACTAGTAGGCAAAGAAATGCAAATTTCAGAAGAATAAGATTCCGTTTCATTGCAAAGCAGACCGGCAAAGATGAAAATGGATGGCAGCCAGTGCTCGCATGGTCATGGATAAATGGATAAATCTTAAATATGGCCCATATGAAAAAAAGTGTTCAACCTTTCCTCCAGCTGAGAGGAAAGTGAGTTATTTCTCAAAGGCCTTAAAAATGTTATTTTCTTCTGACACAGTTGTTATAGCTCAAGAAATTTCTCCTAACAAATTGAGGAACAAATGAGCTTTAAGTACAATAACGTTTGTGATAGTGTTGTTTACCTGACAAACAAAAACAAGCAACAATCTTAATATTCCAAAACAGGGGATTTGTTAAGTAAATCAGAACTGTAGCAAAGACTGTTATCTACCCCACTTCCTGTTTCATTGTCCTCTTTCATGGTCAACTCTAATGACACGCTTAGGGGGTGGAGGTGGTATAAGGGGCACTACATGACTTTCAGAGCCAGGTCAGAAAAGGCCATGTGGCCTCTGCCTACTTTCCTCAGGAAATACTTTTTTTTTTTTTAAGATTTATTTATTTATTTTAGAGAGAGAGTGGGGGGGGAGCGGGTACTGCAGAGGGAGAGAGGAGAAACTCAAGCTGACTCAATGTGGAGCATGGAGCCCAACGTGGGGCTTGATCCCATGACCTCAAGATCACAACCCAAGCTAAAACCAAGAGTCAGATGGTCAACAGACTGTGCCACCCAGGCACCCCTCTCAGAGCACTTGTGGAACCCAGCCATTATGCTGTGGGAAAGCCCAAGCAACCTTCAAAGGCCCACATGGAAAGCAAATGAGGTTCCCAGCCCACAGCCCCAGTTGGGTGCCCACTGAATGGCTAGTACCAACTTGCTGCTCATACGAATGAACCATCTGGAAAATTTATTCTTCGAACCCACTCAATCTTCCCAGCTAACACGGCCTTGCTGGAATTACAGATTTGTGAGCAAAATGAGTTACTGTCCTTGTGCAAGCCACTACGTTTTGAAGTAGTTTGTTACAGAGGAAAGATGAGTGAATTACAGCTGGAGTATATAATGGAAGACGAAAACTTTCCAGGCATAAAAAAATTTTGTACAGTAATAGCCATAATTTTAAAACATAGAAACGTCCACAAGTAAGTGATGAGGTCTATTGTATTTATTCCTGATGTCGTGGACGCAGCCATTATTAACAATCTTGCAAAACTAAAATAATTTATGATTTTGATTGGGGGAAAAAACTAGATAAACTATAACAAATACTAAAAATAAAAGAAGTTATATACTACATGTGTTTGTAACATAGTAACTCTGAGTCCCTTGAGAAGATGCAGTATATTACAGACTACAATTTTGGATCGGAGCCAAAAAACATCTTGTGCCCTAAATAAATTCTCATTTAGTCATAACTAAAAAAATGAACAGTCTGATTCCCTACAACTAATTGCCCGGGACTCCATAATTAATCTTAAGCAACATGCACCACACCTCTAGAACAGTATAGTAGTCTTGTAACACTTGAGGAGGGAAGATTATAGGCCGCAGGCAAAGACCCAGTGCCAAGGATGAATAATCAAAACGACCTTTAAAGAACCAAAAATGACCTCGGGTCACTTCAGTTTGCAGTCCGCTATGTATTCAGCTTTGATTTAAATTCATCTGGCCATTCAGCTCAACATACCTAAATATTACATGTGGGGGAAGAAAAGCAGAAGCCGTGCAGGTCTATAACCAAACCACAACACGACGAGTTTATGTCCAACAATCAAACGGTACTCGGCAGTGATTTCACGGTGGACAGATCTACCTAACGAAGATGAGATGATGAAATATTCAGAATGCTAGGAATTGGTCCAAATATGTGAAGCTTCCAGAGCAAACAAAATGAATCCTTCATCAAAATTCAGCAAAAGGATAAAACATCCCTCTACTACATTCCATAAAGACAAAACTATTAGATGAATAAAAATAATGATGAGGTCGAGAACTTCAAAATTATCTCCTGCAAATCTCAAGAGGGAAAACTGATCTGCTTCAATCAACTGTCACAGGTAAAAATCAATGAGTACAGCCTGGCCATCAACGGATAATAGCCTCAAGGAAAACAATGAGAAATCACTGACACAATTTTTTTCCCATTTAATAGCAATGGAAATAAAAAAAACTGTACTGGTTAAATCTCAAATTGGTATTGGGTTACACTTCCCTTAAAGTTTAGCCAAGTATCTAACTAAAATGTCTCACAAAATACATTTATTAATGTAGACAGACTAAAAATACCACAATACAAACTCATGGTCTGATGAATACGAATAAATTACCATCTTTTAAATGCTTAATTAGCAACCATTGAGTCAGTAGGCCTGGTGACAGTAAGAAGACGGGAAAAAAAAAAAAATCCTGAGTAGGCTTAGCATTCAAATTTTTCTAAATTTTACATACACAAAATTTCTCAGTGATTTTTCTTGGTACTTCCAAGTAACAGTGGTCTACAGCTTCTGGTTTATTATTAATTGCTATGGTGCCACTTGGGCAAAACACAAAATCTGAAGCAACGATTTCAGTCAACCTAGATTGCTAAAATACAAATAGCAGCTATTGTCAAAATTAATAAGGCAAGAAATTTTCAGAAGGCAGTATTTCTAGTCAATAACACTCAGAAGGAAACCATTCTTACCAGTGAGCATGAACAAACTCACCTATGAAATAGGATATGTCTTTAAAAATTAATGTGTAAGTCTTTAACCCCCCCAAAGCATATAAAGTCCAAAGGATGCATTACTGATTATCCAGCTACAAAGTACTTTTGAGGTCACTTACCTTAGGAAAAACATAACCAAGGCAGACGTTCGAATCTATGTAACTTAAACAAGTTGATATGAGTTTTCGAAGCTCGATTAACTGAAATACAGCCGAGTTTCAGGAGTTTTATATGCTTTCAGTTTTCTAACATCAACAATCAGACACTGAGTTTTTATGATAAGCTTTTTTTTTTTTTAAGTCACACCAGGAATTTATTTACAAAGCAGTTGACTAGTTTATTGTAACTTTCATATACTTACCCCTTTTCATTGTATGCATTTATATACACACATAGGTGTGTATTTACATATATGTGTGCAGATGGAGGGAGGGAGGGAGGGAAACAGTCACTGCAGGTTTAGAATGACATACTATTCTATCAACCTGATTCTCACTACTTGGCCTTAGCTTAGTCAAACATCGTTTGGTTGTCTGCAGTTCATTCTCTGATGGAAGCCTCAGGAAGAGCTCACAGGAATTGATCTCTTCCATGTTCACACATCCACCTGTGGTTTTTTTGTGTTTTTTTAAGATTTTATTTATTTATTTGACAGAGATAGAGACAGCCAGCGAGAGAGGGAACACAAGCAGGGGGAGTGGGAGAGGAAGAAGCAGGCTCATAGCGGAGGAGCCTGATGTGGGGCTCGATCCCATAACGCCGGGATCACGCCCTGAGCCGAAGGCAGACGCTTAACCGCTGTGCCACCCAGGCACCCCCCACCTGTGGTTTTTATAACAAAGACCCAATGTAACTGAATATAAAGTCCTTGGCTAATGTCTTTTCTTAAAAATCTTAAATACCTTAGCAGTAAGTGGAGCTGAATTGTGGCATCAAGGGTCACTATGGAAATGTCCGATGCCAGTATAACTGTCGTTTCCTTGTAAGTGACTTGCTGAGATTTAAGGTCCTTTTGCCTAGATGCTCAAAGGATTTTTCTTTAAAATATCATCTTCTTGCTATTGTAGAATGATTTTCCTAGATACGCTGTGTGTCCTTTTGATTTCCATTCAAGTACTCTTTGTATTCAGGAAAATATTGTCTGGATTGTAGTTTTTAGGATCTGTTCTGTTTTAATGACTTAGTTTTCTTCTTTGTATGCTGGATTATCTTGGTCTCCTCCATATTGAAGACTGTCACTGGGATGCTCTTCATCTTTCCCTTGTTTTTTTTTTTTTCTTTTTTTCACTTCTCTTTCTATTCCTATTATCCCTATAAGACAAAAGTGTTAGTGCCTATTTCCCTTTGTGTTCCTTTATAAACTATCATCAACGGTCTTCATTACTGCTTTTCCCCTGATTTTGGAATCTTTCCTGAGACAACGTCACCTTTTTGTACTTTCCTACAGCCCAGTTCTGTTTTCCACTCCCCTATTTCTGACTTGTGCAGTTCTTCCACAGCTTCCATTCCAAATTTCCTAATTCATTTCAGTTTTTTTTTTAAATATTAGGTTTGACAGTTTTCATATGCTTTGTGGCCATGTTTTTATTAATAATCCTCCATCGTCTAGGGGGATGTTATTCAAAACTACTTATTCTTACCTTCCTATACTCTTTTACACTATCTTTTCATGGATTTTTGACAACCCTTTGGCTTTGTTGGTGTCTGAATGAAATGGATTTTCGTGTACTTTTGAGAAGGAAGTTCTACTGTGGACAGTGAGGATAGGCCAGGATAACTCGTTATTTTTGTGATTTGAGGCCTCTTTCCTCTGTTGTGACTCTGAAATATTCACACATACGGCCTCTTGGAGTGAACTCCACAGCACATTCTCGGAGCTGCCTTATCCAACATCCTCTACACCTTTTCTCTCAGGGTTCCTGCCACGTTTAATGTGCATTCTAGTCCTGGTTTGTCCAGCGTGGAATGCTCTCCTAGGAGAAAGTTTTTCTTGGATATTTCTGAAAACCTGGAAGGGCTTATGTTACTCCTGCCCACCCTGGTCTCCCCAGTCTTTCTGGACTCAACCACACACTAGAACCTATGAAGTCTCCCCAACTTTCAATGGCTAATCTAAGAACTGCATGCCAGGTTTTCCACTTTGAGTGGGGAATTTTCTGTTAGAGAGTGAGTACTTGCCAGAAATTCTTGGATTCCCCAGTTTCCGGGACTCACAGAATGCACCTTCTCCTTCGCTCCGCAACCTCCCGAACAGCTGCTGACCCCACACTGCCATTCACAACTTTACTGCACTCACTCCTATTCTGGCTTTGTGGAATAACTCGACACCTTCATAAGGAGATCTGAGGAGCTGAAAAAATTCTGCGTAGCAGCAACATTCTTCCTCCCCAAATCTACCCCAACAGGAACACACTATTACATAATGTGTACCTTTGAGTTTTTCTCAGTTTCAACAGAATTCATAGGCAAGGGGCTATGATGTTGCATTTGAATAATCTTGTCAGTAAAACGTTATAAAGTCAATTACAAAGCGACACTCTCAAATATGGAATATCTGGACAAGCCAACAAGCATATAAATATAAATATCCGGACAAGCATATAAATGTTTTTAAGTAAATATTTTACTTATTTTATATTTTAAGTGTATATATGTATACACTAAGATATATGTATCTTACTTAAAATCCACTCCTTGTACCAGGTCAGCATCACTCTGAAAAAGCACAAAATGACCAGCAATTGGATATATTTTATTATACCACTAAATAAAAGCACCAAGGCCTTCCTAAACATTAGTCCAAAACACGGGCCACAGCCCAAACACCCAAAACAAAGGAACAAGAAGGCATACACAAAACCTGCGGCCAACCTCCCAGTCTCATCAGTGTACCACAAGATCCAGTGTTAAATTCCTCAAACATTCCACATAAGCAATACACCTCTTCCCTCAGAGCACTCTTCCCAATCATAGATTAATTTTCCCAATGCTAGAGTGCAATGCTGTCACTGAAAGTTGTGCAATTCATATGTAAACTTCTTTTTCATATGTGAATTTAATAGAATGATACGTCTTGAATCACAAGACGCAGGGATATCTGGTAAGCTTCTAGATGGCAAATATTATTTTTGAAAACTAAACTTCTTTAAGGAAATGTTTTTTTAATTAACTTCAATTTCTCCCCTTAACTAAACCAGTATGCCTGAAGTCAGCCATGAAGGCCTGCAAATTGAAAAAAGATGACTAATTTTGTGATGTTTAGGACAGAATAAAAAAGCATAAGACACTTTTTCTTATATCCAAAACAAGCAATACTCCAACTAATAACACAGCTTGTCACAAGAGAAGACACTCACTCCCCAGCTCCCTTGAGTGAGCCTACATCACGTTCCATCTCGATCTATCTCATACATAGGGTCAGGATAACTTCTTTGTTTATTTTTGTGGTGATGTGGGGTCTCATCCCCACATCCCATTCCATCTCATCTATAATAAAGTACCACATTACCAACCTGCCAGAATATTTCCATTAAACACAGGTGGTAATGTTCAAAGTTAGTTGGTTTAAGAATCCATACTATTTTAATGATGTGATAGGGTTCCTAAAACCCTATATATTCTGAGGCTGTCTGTAAAGCTTTAAGAACAAATAGGGGGGGAAAAATCCAGTCAAGAAATGGGCAGAAGACGTGAACAGACATTTATTTCTCCAAGGAAGACATACAAATGGCTAACAGACACATGAAAAAATGCTCAACATCACTCAGCATCAAGGAAAGACACATCAAAACCACAGAGAGATACCACCTCACACCAGTCAGGATGGCTAAAATTAATAACTAAGGAAACAACTGATGTTGGTAAGGATGCAGAGAAAGGAGAACCCTCTTACACTGCTGCTGGGGATGCAAGCTGGTATAGCCACTGTGGAAAACAGTGCGGAGGCTCCTCAAAAAGTTAAAAATAGAACTACCCTACAACCCAGCAACTGCACTACTAGGTGTTTATCCAAAGGACACAAACATAGTGATTCGAAGGGGCACCTGCACCCCAATGTTCATAGCAGCAATGTCCACAATAGCCAAGCTATGGAAAGAGCCCAGATGTCCACTGACTGATGAACAGATAAAGAACATGCAGTGTATTTATACAATGGAATATTACTCAGCCATCAAAAAGAATGAAATTTTGCCATTTGCAATGACATGGATGGAACTAGAGGGTATTATGCTAAGCGAAATGAGTGAGAGAAAGACAAATACCATATGATTTCACTCATACGTGAAACTTAAAACAGATGAACATAGGGGAAGGGAAGGAAAAATAAAATCAGACTAAAGCAGAGAAGGAGGCAAACCATAAGAGACTCCTAACTCTAGGAAACTGAGGGTTGCTGGAGGGGAGGTGGATGGGGGGGACGGGGTAACTTGGTGATGGGCATTAAGGAGGGCACTTGATGGAATGAGCACCAGGTATTATGCAACTGATGAATCACTAAACTCTACCCCTGAAATTAATAATACAGTATATGTTAACTAAATTGAATTTAAATAAAAATTTAAGAAAAAATACATGTTACAGTGTTTCTACCTTCAAGTACATTTTTAAAGAACAAAAGGAAGTTTAGAATCACAAACAATACCAAAACTCAATAAATGTAAACTAAAGATTTATGTATTTCATTGGGTAGTCATATTGTTAGTAAATACCAGAATGTTTTTAAAAATTTTATTTATTGAGACACAGAGAGCGAGAGAGAAATAGCAAGAGTTGGGGGAGGGGCAGAAGGAGAGGGAGAAGCAGTCCGCCCCTGCTGAGCAGGGAGGTGGGGCCTGATCCTAGGACCACAGGATCATGACCTGAGCTGAAATGAGATGCTCAACCAACTGAGCCGCCCAGCTGCCCTAACACCAGAATTTCTGAAGAATTCTTGCACTTCAAAAAAAAAAAAAAAACAAAATCACAAATGACTATCTATGAGATGTTACCATGGTTTTCCTTTCAGACCATACTGCATGTGGGTAAAATCATCCATGTGATAGGCAGACTATCACACCTAACACCATAGCCACAATCACCGCACACACAATCTCAAGAAGAAAACTACTGAATGCTCCCTAGAGATCATCACAAACTTCAAAAGTGAAGAAAATGTAAATTATAACTTGAGTGCTATAACATGAATCCTTTTATCCAACTTATGAAACATTTCAAGGATACAAAAAATCCACTCAACTTGATCAAATCCTAATATTTAAAAAAAATTAGCCCAAATTCCTTTTATTTTTTTTTAAGAAACAACACATTAGCGAGACACAGCTGAAGCTGCTGCCCTCCATTACAGAAAGGTAAGCACTCTCAGAACTCTGGTGGTTACAACAGAATTATGTACCCATAAAACACAGACAAATATTTTTGCATATTTTCAACTTTGTGTATGTTACTCTTTTGTCCATATCTTTTTCAGCTCACCTTTTTCACTCAGTTTTATTTATGAGATTTATCCATATCAATATATTTTCAGCCGGGTTAATTCGTTACTTGCTATGTATTGTTCCCTCATATGGATATATTACAATTTAATTTGCTGATTGACTTTTACGTTGCTTGCCATCTTCTGACACTGTAAAAATGCTGGAAGACAAATACCCTGTTTCTGCGCACAGCTGTACAAGGATACGTTCCTAATGGAAATATTATGCTATGTGCATCTTCAACTCTTCTAGAGAGTATGAAATTGCACTCCAAAGTGATTATACCACTTTACCGCGGAGGGTTCCCACTGGTCTATATCTTCACCAACAACTCCTACTTTCAGACTTATATATACGCCAACCTGAAGCCTATGAAACTAACTCGTTTTCATCTTCATTTTATTCATCAGCATTCAGTGTGAGCATCTTTTCCCAACATTACTGACCATTCTAGCTTCTTCTTTAATGAAGCAACTCTTCATAGCCTGTGTTCATTTTGTCTTGTCTCTTCCTTTTTATACGTAGGCATTTTTTTATGTGCTGGATACTAAGCCTTAAGAAAACTTTCCCTACAGC
>NW_024424453.1:47862150-47881790 GCF_017311325.1 Ursus maritimus | reverse complement strand
GCCACTTATATTTTCTTTTAAAATTTTTTCAAGTTTTCCTTTTCATATTTTAGTCTGATAATGTAAGAAAAGAGACCTAACAGCCAAATATCTTTCAAAAGCAGAATGGCTGAATAAATGTGGTGCCTCCATTACGAAGCACTATTTTTAGGGGGGGGGGCATGCATGAAGAACATATCTATTAACAACAATGCTGTGATCTCTGAAATATATTACTAAGAAAACACACACACACACACACACAAGGTACAAAATGGCATATGCTGTCCTTTAGTCTAAAGAAGAGAGAGAATAATACAGCGCCCACCAGAGGTCATTTTAGAGTCAACTAGACATACCGTTGCAAAAGAGGACCATAGATCACGTTTTCAACCAGTTTGCTCAGGAACCAGAGCTTGCTGACCAGGCAGCATCAGATGTCGCTCTAGCCACAGCCTGGGGAGCACAGCCCAGGCATAGTAAGAAAAGAGCAAAAGGGCGGGTACGGAGTCACCTGGCTTAGAAGCTTCATACCCCACAGGCACCAATCTCTTTTCTAACAACTTCACGGATGACAGGTCGGTCTTAGGTTCAGAAACACAGAGCTGGAAAGTTAACTGAAAGTACAATTCTTAACCCTTTACCCATAGATAAATATAGGAGCACTGGTGGGGTGGGGGGGCAGGTAGATAAAATGAAGTGAAGAGAGAGATATAATTGTATAACTATAAAATAAATAACACAATAATAAAAATTTTAGAGATAAATATAGAGAGATAAATACATAGATATAATTCATGGATATAAAGACAGAAAGAAAGATATAGGGAGAAAGACACAGTTGCTTATATTCGATTATTTTTTTAAATAGAAGATTTAAATGGATATTAATAAAAATGTTTGCATTCAATGCGTAAAGAAGGGGAACAAGTGAAGAGGGTAGAGATGGAAAACTGTTTCCTCTGAATTGATTCTTTGTAAACTGACATTAAAACCGTATCAACATTTTACACAATTATGAAACAAATTAAATCCAACTTTTAAAAAGCAATACCCTCAAATCAAAAAGAAAATGATACTTAAGGGTATATCATGTTGGTGGGTTAAGAAGACCCAAAAAAAAAAAATCATTTGAAAAGAATTTACAACACACTAACTTGACTACACATCTAGCTGGACATACCCTAAGCACTGAAACAATTGCACAAAAATCCTAGGTTGTATTCAGAAATCATAATGTGATTAATAATATCACTATTATTCTGAGACTTCTATAAATATTATAAAACAAATAAGAAATGATGTTAATGTCAATAGAAAACAAGCTTTTCAACTTGAGAGAAAGAACTACTCATATAAAATAAATTAGGCAAAACACTGAAATCGGAAATACTAGTATGGACAGTAGATGTATTTTAAAAGAGTTATTTCCTGGCTCTATCTGCTGGGAATGCCCAGAAACAATAACCAACACAGTAGCAGTGAGTATTCCTATCAGACTGTGGTCTCTAAATATTATTTCCCACTAGAGGAACTGGGGCTCTTCAGAGGAACAACTGGTTCCAGGTGCAGAGCAGAAAACATACGAGAGAAGCCTAAAACACACTGTTCCAGCAGAAGGCAAGAAAGTAAAGACTATTGGATTTCTGACAAAAAGACCCGGGGGGCCACTTATGGAGGCTTCCACTGGCTGAGCAACACTATCACTAGCAGTACGAAAAAGAACATCGTCCACAATGGAAACATACCAAAATATTAAAATCCGTGACTTCGTAAGGGAAGTAAATAAAGTATCCTTTCAAGTCCCAGTCCTAAAAAGTAAGTCTTTGGAGACTGCTAGGGAAACCAACTCATGATTCCAAAGGCCGGTAAATAAGTGAATCTTACATAAACTGTTCCTCAGGGTAACTACACAATTGATAAAGAGTTTTTTTCTACAAAGCAATTTTGATTAAGACATGAAGTCAGAATGATAATATTAAAATATCAGATATTTTCACCCATACCAAAACAATATACCCCAGCAGTTATCACTGACAGCTGCTAAAACCATTACAGGAGAGCTGGTAAGGAAATTTATGAGTAGACTGGAAGTGAAGCCACTGCTCACACTTTGTATCAGAAAAGGGAGAGCCAAGTCATCCGTGTGCGCCTTCTGTTATGAAAAACACACACCACTGGGGCACCTGGATGGCTCCCCAGTTAAGCGGCTGCCTTCGGTTCAGGTCATGATCTCAGGGTCCTGGGATCACCCAGCTCAGCAGACAGTCTGCTCAGCGGAGAGCCTGCTTCTCCCTCTCCCTCTGCAGCTCCCCCTGCTTGTGCTCTCTCCATGTTCATTCTCTCTCTCTCTCTCTCTGTCAAAAAAATAAATAAAATCTTACCAAAAAAAAAAAAAAACCCCACCAATGAACTGTCTTCAAAAAGAAATCTAATTTGGAGCTGATCAAACTTATAAACTTATACAAGAAATACAGGAGCAGCATTTTAAAGGACACCACACTGTCTACGTTGTTTGCGAGATTCAATCAGCAAAATCCAAACGTGGACAGGCCTGTGAACTATGACTGTCTTCCTTATAACAGATTCATTTCAAGGACTAAATAAATAAATAATAAAAAAAGATAAGGGGGTCTATAGATTTAAAGAGAATTAAGAGACAAATCAACCTGAATTAGAAAGAAGATACACAGACCTTGCTTTGATCCTGATTCAAACAATCCAGAAAATAATCACTGATAAGCCAGTCAAGTGAACTCTGACTAGATATACGGCTGTATTAAGAACTTATTCAAAAAACACAAAACAAAACAAAACAAAAAAACAAAGGAAAAAACCCCGAAAAACAAAAGAAACAAGAGAACTTATTAATTGGTTGGTGTTTAGTAACATTGTGAATATATCTATTTTAAAAGATTGCTGATCTTCTACTAATATAGATGAAATAATTACAAATGATATGATGTCCGTGTTTTGCTTCAAAATAATTCAGAGGCAAAAGGAGCGTGTAGCAACAAAGTACAAGTGAAGAGGGAACAGAGATGAGATGACATCAGCATGTACTGAAAACTGATGAGGATGATGGGTATATGTGGGCCAGTTACATTGTTCTCGCAAAAGTTTTTAGGTGTCACTCTTCTTACTGAATACACACACCCTGCACACGCACACATGCATGCACCCACACCCCACCCACAACCCACACACATACACCACACACCCACACCCCGCACACATACACACACGTACTCCACACCCTGTACATATACCCCCACACATACATATACCCGCCCACACACACACACACACACATCCTCACCCCATACACATATGCTACACACACT
The DNA here is from genome assembly GCF_017311325.1 of Ursus maritimus. NCBI lineage: Eukaryota > Metazoa > Chordata > Mammalia > Carnivora > Ursidae > Ursus > Ursus maritimus. The sequence continues at coordinate 47,878,467 of NW_024424453.1, read as the reverse complement.
AACACACACTGCAGTCCCCTGACAACCAGGCTGTGGCTCCATCACTCTCACAGTAGCCCTCTTTTCATTTCATCTTCTGCATCTTTGTTATTTTCCTGAAAATTCAGTCTTGTCTCTGCAAGGAATATCTAGCATTTTTAAGTTTTTTATAGTGAGAGAGTTTGTAAGGTATCTACTCAGCCATACTGGCAAAAACAGACACCTTTTAAGAGTTTATTCTCATTCTGGTCAGATTTCTAAATTCCATAACCAGTCAGCTTCTACCAGACATCCTGACATCACAAGACCTAGATTTTGTAACTAGCATGACTTCTGGACCAAAGCAATAGAGCCACGGCTTTCAACAACCCAGATATAACTCACTATGGTTCAGTGAATGTAAAAGAGATTATGAAAAAAAGAAAAAGACAATTTACCATGTGACCTCTAAGTATCCTGGCTGAAATTTTCAAAGATAGAAAAGTAACTCAAAAGGAATGATGGGATTATAGCCATGCACTTAATACTGCCTGAAACCAAAACATTTTGGCAGATGTGAGAGATACATAATCTGGATGCAATATTACCACACTTCTTACCGGCACTGAGCCTATTTGCAAACATATATACAACCATACTGGGGTTTTTTTTAATCTATAAACTATGAAAGGGAAAAGAACTTTCTAAAAATGAGACTAACCTAGCAATTTTACTTAAAAGTTTTATCCTAAAGGAAAAATTAAGGATGGCCACGCAAAAGGATTTAGCCATAAGAATGTTCTCCCTGGGAAAACAATGGCAAAATAATTCTTAGATGGACAATAGTGAGCTGCTGGGCTAACTGGTGATATCTTCATGTGATAGAATGTCATTACCCTTTACAGATAACATTGAAGAGTTACACTGACTTAGACACACATTCCTAACATGTCATGGAATAGAAAAAATATGGATTACCAAACAATATATAGTTGATCCAATTTCTGCAAAAAGATTCTAACAGTATGTGTTTGTAGCAACAGAGAGGAGGGAATATGGGAATGCATGTGTATGCGTGTATGCGCGTGTGTGTGTGTGTATCCACACACAACAAATATGAATTTGAAAGGGACAGAATATTAGAATTTTTACAGAGATTACCTCAGGGAGGTAAGCACTTCAGTCTTCTGTATTCCATACATTCTGAATTTTCTATACTAAACATGTAAACCACAAAATTCATGAAAATTATAAATATAACCTGATAAAAATACATTAGATTAGCATTACCAACTTTAAGTTTCTTGCTCTTATAATTAAGGGAAATTGCAATGACCTCATCCAACATCTTTCTCCTCAATAAAACAGCAGGAAATACATTTACAAACTCCCAAACTAATCCAGCGTCTGGTCTCAAAGACTGAATATCTGTAGGACACATTAACAGCTTGGAAGAACCACAAAAATAAAACTAAAACAGCAATGAAAACCAAAAAAAGTTTCTAGGGCAAGGATTACTAAATGAACTCACACCTAACCTACATGCTCTTCTCTTACACCTGGTCACATCTTCCAGAAGCCTCTTGTTCATAAGCCACTCATGTATCTGAATTGTGAAAAAGTTATCAATTCCCAACCTCTATCAATGACACAGGAATTACATATAAAGTACCATCTACTGGGGAGCCTGGGTGGCTCAGTTGGTTAAGCATCTGCCTTCAGCTCAGGTCATGATCCCGGAGTCCTGGGATCAAGCCCCACATGGGACTTCCTGCTCAGCAGGCAGTCTACTTCTCCCTCTGCCCCTCACCCTACTCGTGTTCTTTCTCACTCTCTCTCTCAAAATCTTCAAAAAAATAATAATAAAGTACCACCTATCAATGGTTCAAAAGTATCCTGTTAAGTATTTGGGGAGGAAAAAAAATGGGAAAACTACTTGTCACTTGTTGCTTTGCTCAATTTCTCCAGTTACTAGAATATTCAGAACACATGATTTGTGACTCAGAGAGTCCCCTGTCACTACAGCTGTGATCGCTCACTTTTCACATCCCAGTGTATGGAACTAACACTTGTTTTTGCATAAAGGAATAGTCCGCCATTTAGCACATTTATGGGAAAGGAGATCCTTTTAAAGTTGACAACATGAAACAAACTAAACACCACTGATGCACATGGGTGCTGGATACTGGTCAGCTAAGGGCACTGACATGCAAGCAGCTCCTACAGGTGAGAGAGTAACCTGAACAAATTCCTTCAATTCCTCACTACGCACTCAAAAACATGAGCATGATTCAGAAGGGAATAATAATCTGGTTAGTCTAGATTAAGAGGAAAATCTGCCTACAGTTACATAGTTCAAATGGAGAGTCAGGTTAATTGCTAACTGCAAATAACTATGAAAACATGCAGTATGCTGCTAATAATCCCCTAATAATCCCAAACCCCACGATTTATTATAAGAGAAAGACAGCATGTCTCTACTGATTGCTGGTTAAATTTCAAGTCCTTAGTGCTCTCATCATCTACCCTTCTAGAGAATAGTCTAGCACTGTCTAGGCAGAGCCTTCTAAATGTGGATAACATCTGTGGGAATCCATTAGCGGAGAACACAAAGATGTATGCAACAAGATGTTCACTGCATCAGAGCCAGTGGAGATAAAAAAATGAGAAGCAAACGGTTCAATAGTGGAGAAAGAATTAAATTATTGTAGTACCACAAAATGAAAAATTATATAATACTTTTTAATGTTCTTGGGGAATATTTAATGACAAAGTACCATCAAGATAAATCTACACATTGGGGCATCTGGGTGGCTCGGCTGGTTGAGCATCTGACTCTTGGTTTCAGCTCAGGTCATGATCTCAGCGTCATGGGATCCAGCCCCTGCACTGGGCTCTTTGATGGGCATGGAGTCTGCTTGTCCTTCTCCCTTCCCCCTCTACCCTTCCTCCCATGCCCCTTCCCCACACACACACAAGCATGAGTGCACTCCCACTCTCTCTCTCTCAAATTTTAAAAAAAGATAAACCTACGCATTTTGATCTGAATTTTATAAATGTGTGCATAAAATACATAGACACACAGGCAAAAGCCTAAACGAGACAGACCAACATGTTAACAACAGTCATTATCTCTGGAGAGTGCGATTACAGTGGATTTTGTCTTATTCTTGAGCTTCTTTTACATTTTCGGCACTAAACAATAATTTCTTTTATATATGAAGGAATAGCATGAACCTCTTTTGGGGACTGATTTTCAATTCTAAAAAGATCATGATATACAGGCCATGGTTCCCCAAAAAGCACACATGCAGCTCTTCTGTCCAACACGAAGGAGTAAAGCTGGTATTTGTTCCTAGGTCCTCTCCTCTTCTACTCATTCTAACCTGTCAACAACCAACAGTCAGAAAAGCAGCTCAACTTAGCAGTAAGAAGGCTGCTATACCTGTCCCCGAAACACACATGTATACATTTTTAAATGCACTTTTAACTAAAATTAAAACCCATGAGGAAGGCCAATATCATGACCCTACATAATCTAAGTCTCCGTCCTGTCCCAGCCTCTTCCCAAGGGCCTCTCCCCCTCACCCACGCTGCTCACTAGGTTCAGCTCTGTAGGCCTTCTCTCTTTCCAGACCTTCCAAAGATCTCTCACACTTCAAGGAGGCTAAACTACAAAGTTCTTCCCTCCGGAACTTCACAGGGCAAACTCTTTCTGGTCAATCAGGGCTCAGCTGGAATGACACCTCCTCAGAGAGGCCTTCCCTGACTTCCCAGCGCCCCCCCCCAAGGTAATGATATATGGCTCCATTCCTTGCATGCTGCCTACTGCAGACACTCTACCACATTACTCTGTTTCATGTTCTTCTGAGCATCAACACTATCCAGAATTGTTCTGTGTACTCATTTGTCTTGCATGAGCATTAGCTCTAGCATGGACATCCTCCATGAACTTGATCAATTACTCAACACACTTTCATCCACGAATACCCCAGGACAGCAAGTCACTAACTGGCCCATAGTAAATGTTCAATAAATGGTAATACTTTTTAATTAATAAAAAATAGAACCCTACATTTTAAATGAGAGTTCACTGAACATTATTGACCTTTCATAGAAACATTTTAAAAATTAAAGGACAAGAGAAGGAAGATGCACAACTAAAAACCCTGGACGTTGTATAAAACAAACATATGACGACTCTGAAAGGTGAAGAGAAGACAGAACCAGTAGGAACCTCAGGACCTGAGCATCAACATGGCAATGAGCTCACTGGGTTTTCTTTTTTGCCCCAGATATCCTGGATTAAGTGCTGGAAAATCCAGGAGCCTAGAAACACCAATAGGCATAAAACATAAGAAAGATCAGCTCTTTCAAGCCAAAGGACCAAGAAAGGGGCAGCCCAGAAAGATCAAAAACTTTCAAATAATAGCCACTCCACTCCAGCCAAACATCATGGAAAAACCATGACCCCATCCCCATCAGCTCAGAGCAAGTGGGGAGCCTAGACTCCTACCCTCAATAGCCAACACCCTCCCCACAAGGACAATACCAGAAAAGAGCAAGTGGAGAGCTGGCAATAACATCCCCACCTGGCAATAACAGCCATTAGCCCCAACCCTGATATTGGAAGAGACCACGTGGGGAGCCTGGGCCTCTGCCCATATAGAGTAGTAACTAGATTCCTTCCAAGATGGCAGCAGAGAAGCAAGTGGAAGTCTGCACCTTGAGCACCTTCCACCAGAAATGAGGCTCACGTTCCCACCGTATAGTAGCAGGGGACACAGTAAATGAGGAGCTCTCCCCACTCCCAGCCAGGGGAGCATCAAAGGAGGCCTATGGAGAGTGCGGACTCGCACCCCTGCCCGCATTAAGGAGGGGTTCTCTGCACCCCTGGGGTGTCAACAGAAGCCCACCAAGGAATCTGGACTTCCACCCCAGGAAGGCAGGCACGGGCATTGCCCTCCTTTCTCTGCCAGTTCCTTGACAGAGGAGGCCTACTAAAACAGAATCAAATAAAACCCGGAGTCTGAACACACGGCACCCTCCATGTTTAATGGGCACAGAGTTTCAGTTTTGCAAGATGAAAAGGTTCTAGAGATCTGTTCCACAACAATGTGAATATACTTACCACAACTAACTATAAACTTAAAAATGGTGAAGATGATAAATTATATAATTATATAATTTTTTTCAGCACCAATATTAATCAAAATCACAAGATTACTTATTCAATATATTTCAACATTCAATCATTCCTTTTGTTAAGATATGTGGAATATTATATATTATAAAACAATTACAAAATCATATTAATCAATACATCTTATTTTACTACCTTTGTGAAATACCATATTTGAAACTAAGTCAATCCGTACTTGTTCTGAGAGTGGAAAACAAACCAAACTGTTAAAACTCTCAGCCTCTCTTGTCGCAATTCACACAGTAAAACTACTCAAGTGGGGCTTTTTCTAATACAATGTAACAATATTTAATGACTTGGAAAATTTAATAGCAAAAATTAGATACACAGACTTTGGGGAAAAAATAGCTTTCTCTGAGGCTCAAACTTCTTAGCAGAATCTAAATCAGACTAATCAGAGGAAAGGCAAGACGTGGTTTACTCTCCACCTTGACTTTGACAGATCAAGTTTACTATGTAAATCAGATAATTATTCATAATTACTGAAATTTTAACTTTTATTATAAAAAAAACGGAATTTAATGTGTGGACCGTAACACACAAGAGCCAAAGCAAATAGCGTACGTAAGTAGTTCCCTTCTCCACTTGTTAGTAGCACTACCCTCACCGAGTTCTCAAAATTCCAATTTGACAGGCATCTCTCCTTTTAAAAAAAGGATAATTGGTCCAATAGTTTAAAGAATGCCACACACTACATTCCCCATGTGAAAATTCAAAATACACATGAGCATATAAAATACTGGGAAGGGCTGTACAGTTAAAACTATCTCTTTCACTTTGACTCATAGCTTTCCAAACACGTATATATAAACATGGTCCACCTTTTCTACCTGGTAACACCTCACCCAACATTAATATTCTAGGACAGGGCTTCTCAAATCATCGAGTTCGAACAAACCACCTAGAAATCTCATTTAAATGTAGATTCACCACTGGCCTATCCCAAAGTCCATAGTCCCAGAGACTAATATAACAAAATAAATATTATTTAAAAAAATAAAATTAATTAAATAAATAAATAAATAAAGGTTCAGATGCAGCAGACCCAAGGTGGGGCCTGAGTGGCTGCCTTTCCAACCCTCTCCCAGGTGATGCCCATTGCTTCTGGTTCTCGGATCACTCTTTAGCAGGCAGACATGCTGAGGAAGGCTACTACAGAGACTTCTGCAGAACTATGCAGTTTTGTGATGGGAACTGAATAATTAAAGACTTTACATAAAATAAAGGAATATAAAAGGATTAGAAGGAAACTAAGTTAAAAACAGAAGAAAGGGAGTTGTCCAGGTGATTTGTATTAGCCAAATATTAGACAAGGAAAGGGGTAAGAAAGTCCAAGTTGAAGACAAAAATAAATAAATAAAATCAGGAAGTGGGGGGGGGGAAGAAAGAAAGAAAGAGTCTAAGTAAGCAGAGAGTATAAAGGGACCCGCCCTATGGAAGACAAACCATATGGAGAGACGGTTGGGGCTGAGGAGCAAGAGGAATAAGAAATATCAGCATAGAGGAAGGACTCATAAATTTCCCAGCTTTTCATTAATAAAATGGGACACGCAGGCAGAGCCATTTACTGGATTTCTATTTTAATCACTAAAAGACTCTTACAACATCTTCAGATGAATGGCCTGTGGGACAGGGTTTAGCAAAGTTCCAAAAGGTTCCCTGAGATGAAAAATAAATTCTACAGAGATGCTATTACTTGTTTTCTCCTGCAATTATAACGGTTCAACAACAATTTGTAAAGTACAGTAATAGGTGAAATCTAAGACAAACCTTTTCTTGGATTAGCCTCTGAAGATGAATCCCACAAGACAACATTGCAGTAAATAAGGTCAACATGTACTGCTGAACTTTGCAGATGGCTGAGGCCAGGGAGTTTATTACTGAGTTCAGTCCTACCTTCTCAATAACATTCTGGAAGGCAGTAGGAGAATGACGGGTGATTCTACACAAGGCCTGCAGAGACAGGAGAACAGATCTGTCAGACAACACCAAGTGTACTAACCGTGCCTCGGAAAGATAACACCCGCTTCTGTGGAGTTGAGGGTGCTTACCTTGCTCCTTCGTTACTTATTTTGGCATAAGAAAGTTGGAAATTTTTCAGCATATTAAAAAATAAACCAATAATCTTGTAGGTAAAACTAAAGTTGTTTTAAGACAACAAAACCTCTTATGATAAGCATACAAGTTATAAAGGGTTAACAGAAACAAACTAATTTATAAGTCTGTATAGATAAACTTCCCTTTAAGAAATAAAAAACATCAAATGCCTTCTTTTTGCAGACACTAGGGAAGGGGGGAGGGAGCCATAAAAATAAATAACACTTATTGTTAGCATGTGAAAAATGGTATCTCAGAATATCAGAAGACTGTCCCATTTAGTTCTCCCAATAACATATAAAAAAGGTATTAGTATTAACCTACTTTATAGACAATAGAACTAAAGCACAGATTACTTAAATTACTTGCATGTACCTAGTAAGTGACAAAACTAGAATCCAAACCAAGATAATCAGATATCTGAGCTTTTCCTAACTTGCTCACAAATTAGAGGTGAAACATAATTAATAAACTAATAGAATGTAACAAGTGTTATAACAGAAGTGAGCTCATTGAATTAAGTTTGGAAAGGAAGGTAAAGCAAGTCAACAACATAGGAAGATGATCTTGAGCCGGTTTTTGAAGGGTAAATGGGAAGTGGACAGGCAGAAAAATAAGTGAAGAAAATTCTAGCCAGGACATAAATGTGAGACCTGAAACTATAAAAATCCCTAGAAGAGAACACAGGCAGTAATTTCTCTGATATCAGACACAGCAACTTTTTTCTAGATATGTCTCCTGAGGCAAGGGAAACAAAAGCAAAAATAAACTGTTGGGACTACATCAAAATAAAAAGCTTCTGCACAGCAAAGGAAACAATCAACAAAACAAAAAGACAACCTACAGAATGGGAAAAGATATTTGTGAATGACACCTCTGATTAAGGATTAGTATCCAAAATACATAAAAACGTATATAACTCAATACCCAAAAAACAAAAAAAAATTCAATTAAAAACTGGGCAGAAGACATAGATATTTCTCCAAAGAAGACATCCAGGGGTGCCTGGGTGGCGCAGTCCTTAAGTGCCTGCCTTCGGCTCAGGGCATGATCCCAGAGTCCTGGGATTGAGCCTCACATCGGGCTCCTCTGCTGGGAGCCTGCTTCTTCCTCTCCCACTCCCCCTGCTGTGTTCCCTCTCTCACTGGCTGTCTCTCTCTGTCAAATAAATAAATAAAATCTTTAAAAAAAAAAAAAAAAGAAGAAGAAGAAGAAGATATCCAGATGGCCAACAGCCACATGGAAAGATGCTAAACATCACTCATGATCAGGGAAATGCAAATCAAAACCACAATGAGATATCACCTCACTCCTGTCAGATGGCTAAAATCAAAAACACAAGAAACAACAAGTGTTGGAGAGGATGTGGAGAAAAAAAGAACCCTCATGCACTGTTGGTGGGAATGCACACTGGTGCAGCCACTGTGGAAAACAGTATGGAGGTGCCTCAAAAAGTTAAAAATAGAGCTACCTTACGATTCAGTAATCATACCACTGGGTATTTACCTAAAGAATACAAAAACACTAATTCAAAGGGATACAGGCACCTTTATGTTGGCTGCAGTATTATTTACAATAGCCAAATTATGGGGGCAGCCCAATTGTCCCCTGACTGATGAATGGATAAAGAAGATGTGGTATGTATATATACACATATATCCAATGGAATATCATTCAGCCATCAAAAAGAATGAAATGTTGCCATTTGCAACAACATGAATGGAGCGGCAGTGTACTATGCCAAGTGAAATAGGCCAGAGAAAAACAAATACCATATGATTTTACTCATATGTGGAATTTAAGAAACAAAACAAATAAAGAAAAAAAGAGACACAAAAAAGACTCTTAACTGTAGAGAACTGATGGTTACCAGAGGGGAGGTGGGGGGTGATGGGTGAAATAGGTGAAGGGGATTACTCATGATGAGCACTGAGTAATGTATAGAATTGTTGAATCACTCTCTTGGACACCTGAAACTAATACAACACCGAATGTTAACTGTATGTATACTGGAATTTTTAAAAATTTTTAAAAAATTCTAGCCAGAGAGAAGAGAACAAGTGTTCACATGGAGACATGGAGATGAAGAGCATGTTTTAAAAAGGGGAAGTTGATTCAATGAGAACACACTTGAGGTGTAGGAGGAAAAGCAGAGAGTAGGAAAGTAGGCTGGAGCCACAGCTGTCTACCAAACTAGGACTTTTGAATTTTATGTCATAAGCAATGGGAAGACCTCAAAAGTTTTTAAGCAAAATAAAACAAACAAACAAATAAGGGATGGTCCTATTATGTGCATATATGGGAGACTACAAAGAAAGCCAGAAACAGTTTTACAAAAACATTCATTATAATTAATGTCCTATAACCTTCTTCTTCTGATTTATATGTAACAGATCTATAACCTTGATCAATAATGAAAAGATCAAATAAAAGATGAATTGTTAGGGGCCCCTGGGTGGCCCAGTCAGTTTAGTGTCAGACTCTTGATTTTGGCTCAGGTTATAATCTCAGGGTCATGAGATCAAGCCCTCCATTGGGCTCCACGCTCAGCACAAGTCTCTTTAAGATTCTCACTCCCTTTCCTTTGGCCCCTCCCCCCCCACCTCCCTGGTGCACACACGTGTGCTCTCTCGCCCTCTTAAAAAAAAAAAAAAAAGATGAATTGTAAAGAAAGAAGACAGGAAAAGATAAAGCTTTCAAAAAATATTTTCATCTTCTTTAAAATCTCAGGAAAAGGGACACCTGGGCGGCTCCATCAGTTAAGCATCTACCTTTGGCTCAGGTCATGATCCCAGGGTCCTGGGATCAAGTCCTGTATCAGGCTCCTTGCTCAGTGGGGAGCCTGCTTTCTCCCTCTGCCTGCTGTTCCCCCCTCTTGTATGCTCTCTCCCTCTCCCTCTCTCTCTGACAAATAAATAAAATCTTAAAAAAAAAAAGAATTTTTAAAAATTAAAATAAAATCTCAGGGGAAAAAAATTTTTTCTATCTCCAAAAATGAACTTCCTTTAAAAGTTATTCCTATTGATAAAATAAGGAAAACAAGCACTAATTGGCATAAACTCAATCTTCCACCAAAATGAACAGTTCAAAGTAAATATATTTACTTAATGCTAAACCTTAGTTCCAATCCTTATGAAAATACTAATGTGACATTATAACCAGAAAGGAAAAGATAATACAACTATCAACAGTGAAAATCTGGAAGGACCCTCTCCAAGCTCTGTCTCCTGGGGGTGGAACTGAGAGGTGAGAGGTAGAGAAAAGACAAGGGAAGTCTTCACCCTTTTACATATGTCCTCTTCAAAGTTTTCAAATAAATGCATACTATTTTATAGTAATTTTTAAATTACATTCTGATGCCATGACTGTATTAGACATTTTTTATAATTAGATGGAAATATTTAAGGAAAGTTTAAATTATTTTTTAAGATTTTATTTATTTATATGAGAGAGAGAGAATCTCAAGCAGACTCTGTGCTGAGTGCAGAGCCCAGCATGGGGCCCAATCCCATGACCTGAGCCAAAAATCAAGAGTCAGACGCTTAACCAACTGAGCCACCCAGGCGCCCCAGGCAAGTTAACATTACTAATGTATATGTTTACTACCATATCTGAAATTACTGAATAAACAAACACAATGAAACCTGAGCATCTGCAAAGCACTAAGTGTATACTCTTCTGCCAAAACAAAGAGTATCCCTTTCCTCATGGAACGGATTATCATATGGGATGCATAATCTTGTCTCAATAATCACGATAAATGAAAACAGGATCTCAAAGAGCTATCTGTACCCCCATGCTCACTCCAGCATTATTCACAATAGCCAAGGTATGGAAACAACTTAAGTGTCTGTCAATGGACAAATGGATAAAGAAGATGTAGTATATATGTAACATATATACACAACGGAATATTATTCAGCTGCAAGAGAAAAGGAAATTCTGCCACGTGCAACATCATGGGTCAACCTTCAAGGCATTATGCTAAGTGAGATAAGACAGAGAAAGGAAGACAGATACTGTATGATATCTAAATACTAAGATGTGGAATCCAAAAAAGCTGAGCTTATAGAAATCAGAGACTGGAATGGTGGCTCCCAGAGGCTGGCGGGGTGGGGAAGATGGGGAGATGTTGGGCAAAGACTACAAACTTCTATGGTGAATAAGTTCTAGGCATCTAATGTACAGCATGGTGATTATAGTTACTGTAATACTGCAGTACGTATTCGAAAGTTGTTAAGAGAATAAATTGTAAATGTCCTCACCACAAAAAAGAAATGGTAACTATGTGATATGATACAGAGGTTAGCTAACACTATCATTTGGTAATCATTTTGCAATAGGTACAATGTATCAAATTAACACATAGTACATCTTAAACTTACACAATGTTATGTCAATGATACCTCAATAAAGCTAGAAAACGTAACAATAATCATTGACTCTATTTCAAACATATGCCAGGGATCTGTACTCATTTACAGATAGCCATAGCAAAATGAAATTATGGGGAAAAATCACTCTATTTTGGCCGCTTTTCAAATCATATTTCGGTCTCTCCCCTTCCTTCCATGGGAGTTACAGATGGTTAAGGTATACATGATGGCTAAGAAACCATGAGACTAGCGTTCTTCAAGTCTAAAGCCCAAATTGTATACGTTTCAGTAGAAAAGTAGCAACTAATATCTGAAAATAGGAGTATGAAAAATGAATTCACTAAAAACAAAGCTAGCTCTGATTCTAGAATGTGAAAGTTTTTTAAGCTCATTTATAATGGACCTAAGAAAACTGCTGTGTATGAAATCAAAACAGATTTCATTATTTTAATCCAAGAATTAAAAAAAAAAGAAAAACCAGCATTTTAGAGTCCCTAAACTTCGTGCTATACTCAGAACTTTTTGCCCAAATTAAGAGTTCTCCCAACAGTGGCCTCAAGACACGAAACACTGTTACTGGCATTTTAACAATTGTTGGGGCAGCTCTCACAGCAAAACTGACTTTCTACAAATATAAAATCCCTACCTGATCATAATGGGGAGATTTCTTGATAAAAGATTTGTTCAGACTACTTCTAAATGTGTTCAAACCAATGTGAGGGCAACTAGAATGTCTCATCTTCAGAATGCTACTCAGAAGCGTAACGGACTTTCCATTTTAAAAAGCTCATGCAGAAAATAACCTTTAACCCGCTACTTCTGGGTATCAAACACAGTTGAGAGCTTCATGGAGGCTCAAGAGTACATTAGTGCTTGTATTCTGAATCAAAGAAATCAAATCTCAAGTCTGATCTCCAGTGAACTGGTTTTGAAATATTTACTTATTAAAATAGAGCTTGAGACTACATTTTAAAACTGGGAAAAACACCTCCCATCTAAAAGTCACTTCAAAATTTGCTTCAAAAAGAACATTGTGTTACCTCCAGAATTCCTGACATTCTATATAATAAAAGCAATTTCCAAGAAATAGACTAAGTCAAAAGTGGAGGACGCATATCTATTAGAAACATGGACAGAATCACCATGGAATAAAAACTTTCAAAACCATTTCTATTTTGTCTTTTGAATGGTTTTTTCATGTCCTATCAAAATTACCTTGGGAACTTTTCTAAACTGCACACACTCTCATCAGAGAGTGATCTTGAGTGATCCTGAGAGATCTTAAAAGATACATCAGAATTGGGGCAGGTGGTGTGTAAAGTGGAGGGAGTAGTCAATGTTGCTGGAAAAGCTCCCTGCCAACCCCAGTGAGAACCACTACATTGCAAAATTCTTCACTTTTTATCCTCTTCATCTCAGCCCACTAGTAGTGATGTTTACCCCACTTATCGTCCTCATCGGAGCCATCTTACTCAATCTAACTCTATAGCTTTCTCTAGTTCCACTATGGTTCACAGAGATTCCCTGTAATCCTAATAATTCTAGTAATCTTTTATCCATCCACTATATTTCCTAAGTCAGATCCACTCCACCCAACAACAAATCCCTAAGATGGAGCCATTCCTGAGGGGGAAGGACAAATTCACCATCTTTCACTCCTCGCAAGGCCCGTGTTTTCCAGGAGTTTCAAGGACCAGGTTCTCCCACTTCAGCAGGTATTAGAATCAGCTGGAGGCTTGTTAACATGCAGATTACTGAGCCTCTCCCTCCTAGAGATTCCTATACAGCAGGTCAAGGGCCAAAAACCTGGATTTCTAACAAGATCCCAGGTGATGTTGATGCTGCTGGGCTGGGGACCATACTGGTACAGGAGAATCTATGGGACCAAGAGATGACCAGGAAAATCAGTGGCAGAGACAGCAGACACAGACTGTTACAAACAGAACAAGGAGCAGGCCAGTGCCCTAGCACCGAACACCTCTCTTCTCCAGCCAGAGCTCAGGCGTTCATCTGGTTAACAGAGACCTGCCAAGCACCCACCATGTGTGCTCAGGAAGGGAACAGGAGGAAAACAGCTCCTACCTTGTGGAACTGACACTAAGATGGAAAACCCTGCTTCCATACTTTGCGTAAACAGAGCTGTGGTCATTGCTATGAGCAAAAATACAAAGAGATTTGAGGGGCCAGGGGATGTCCTACCAGAGGAGGTGACATTTAAGCTGATACCTGAACCATGAAGACTCGGCTGTGTGGAAAGAGCATCCAGGCCCAGGGAACAGGACTTTCACCTGAGGCAGAGAAGTGTTTGCAAATTCTAGGAAATGTCAGAAAAAAGTGTGGTTGCAGCACAGAGAGTAAGACAATGAGCTTTAGGAGATGTGACAAAAAAGGGAGGCAGGAGCCAAACCATCTGAGATCCTGAAGGCTGTGGAAAGAATTCTCATCTTTAACAGCAAATGGTACATTAACCTCCAGCACACATTCCTGAGAGAATTTGGAAAAAGAAAAGAAAAAGGAAGTTCAGCTCTGTAGAGCATGCTGGGGAGGAAGCTATTGTCATTCCCTGCTAGGAATTTGCATGAAGTGTCTTCAGAATGCATATTTTGTTTCTGTCACCTCAATCTTTAATAAATCCTCATGTAAACCTGTTTACAAGACAATTTTCTTAAGATTACATTAGAATAACTTTATTTTAGGATCCCCCAACAATGATCTCATAATTTCATATAATAAAATATATGTAATATATTTATATTTCATATAATAAAAGTGACCACCCCACTTTTATTATTAGCAGGACCTTTGTGACCTATTTTTGTCAACCCAGTAAAGGTTATTAAATATCTACTTATGATGCCCCCCCATTCATGATGTGGGACAGAAGGATCCCTCCCTCTCAATCTTTGCAGGAAAAATCCTAACTTATAATCAAAGACCTGGCTTCAAACAGATAGATTAAAAAAAAAAATACAGTCCTGGCTTTACAGGAGTTTATAATCAATATAATATAATTATAATAAGCTAACACAACTAATTTACTAAGCAAAATATGTTAACTGCTTTAAATAATAAATATAATTGTCCTGAAAGTGAAAACCTCACCAATTCTTAACTTCTACCTGGTACTTTGCATAACGTCATACCAATCCTTTAAGAAAAATGGTAGAAAGCTGTTGAAAAGTTTCAGCAGAGAAGCGAGAAGAGACATGATTTTAGGAAGTGCACTCTGTGTGGAGAATGTCAGTGGGGCAAACTGGCCATGGGAAGACCAGTGAGGAGGCCACAGGAGTGATCCAGAGGAGAGACGGTAGGGCCTGGACTATGGCGGTAGCAACTACAGCAGCAGAGAGAGGTAGTCGGACCTGAGAGAGACTCAGGAATGAGCTTCCCTGGACAGGTTAAGTACCTGAATGTGAACAGTGAGGTGGGAGGGGTTAAGAGAAGGGAAAGTATGAAAAAGAACACTTGACCCTTCATTTTCCTTAATCCATCTCCTCTCACCTTCCTCTCCCAAGGTCAACATGTCAGCACCTGAGGAAAGGGGGCAGTGAGGGGGAGGTGGAACCGAGCACAGGTGGTCAAAGAAGCAGGGTGGCAATGGCAAGTGAGACAGAGGATGACACAGTGGAGGTGGCCTGAGTAGACGGAGTCTGTTACACAGAAGTAAATTCACTGACTGAACAAATCAGTACAGATACTGAGAATAACAGGAACCAGGTTTGTCTCGGTCTGAGAAGGGATTTACAAACACGGGAGGTGGGACGGCTAGAGAGGATCTTAAGGTATTGGATTAAAATTGGAAGTACTGATATGAATGCATGAGTTTTGTTCTGAATATGTATAATGATATGTATACCAGAAATTATAAATGTATGTGTATGGATGGATATTTTTTTCTAACTTTGATTATAAAGAAAGCCTAGAAACAATGACACCCCAGAGCAATAAGCACAAAGAGCACCCAAATCTTGGCTTCTAAATACCAAAGGTTCCCCAAAGAAATGATTGATTCCAGAGCTGGCAGAGAAAAAGTACAAATTAACCCAGAACATCATGTGGTGTCAGAAAATAATGAAGTACTCAAACAATGATAGAAATAGGTCCACACGGCACTGGAGGAGATAATGCCAAGTGAAATAAGTCAAGCAGAGAAAGACAATTATCATATGGTTTCTCTCATCTATGGAACATAAGAACTAGGAAGATCGGTAGGAGAAGAAAGGGATAAAGAAAGGGGGGATAATCAGAAGGGGGAATGAAGCATGGGAGACTATGGACTCTGGGAAACAAACTGAGGGCTTCAGAGGGGAGGGGGTGGGGGAATGGGATAGACTGGTGATGGGTAGTAAGGAGGGCACGTATTGCATGGTGCACTGGGTGTTATACACAACTAATGAATCATCGAACTTTACATCAAAAACCAGGGATGTACTGTATGGTGACTAACATAATGAAAAACATATTATTATAAAAAAAAAAAAAAGAAAGAAAGAAAGAAATAGGTCCACAGAACACAGAAGCCAGCTTGAAGGGATCACACTGGCCACATCTAGGATGCCTTCAGCATCCCCACAAATAATAACAGTGGCAGTGGTAGCACGCTGTGATCCACGGCATAAAGTAGTTATTCATCAAAATAATGATATAAATACACACATACACGTGGGAGAAGGGAAAGAGCTT
>NW_024424453.1:47803366-47862141 GCF_017311325.1 Ursus maritimus | reverse complement strand
TACAATAGAATATACCAACCAATACCAAAGGCCTGTTTTTCCAAACATGAGGTTTTGGGGACGCCTGGGTGGCTCAGTCAGTTAAGTGTCTGCCTTTGGCTCAGGTCACAATCTTGGGGTCCTGAGACCAAGCCCTGTGTCAGGCTGCCTGCTCAGAGGGCAGCCTGTTTCTCCCTCTCCCTCTGCCCTTCACCGCACACACCTCGCCCTCCCATCTGCTCATGCTTTCTCTCTCTCAAATAAATAAAATCTGAAAGAGAGAGAGAGAGAGAGAGAGAGAGAGAGAGAGAGAAAGAAAGAAAGAAAGAAAGAAAGAAAGAAAGAAAGAAAGAAAAAGAAAGAGGGAGGGAGAGAGGGAGGGAGGGAGAGAGGGAGGGAGAGAGGGAGGGAAGGAGGAAGGAAGGAAGGAAGGAAGGAAGGAAGGAAGGAAGGAAGGAAGGAAGGAAAAACAAACGAGGGGCATCCAGGTAGCTATCAGTTAAGCATCTGCCTTCGGCTCAGGTCATGATCTCAGGATCCTGGGATCAAGCCCCACATCAGGGTCCCAGCTCAGGGGGGAGTCTGCTTCTCCCCCTCCACCCTGACCCTCATGCATGCTCTCACTTTCTGTCTCTGTCTCAAATAAATAAAAATCTTAAAAAAAAAAAAAAGAATGGTTTTTACATTTTTAAAGGGGCTATAGAAAACAAAACAGAAAGGATGTGCAACAGAGACTACATGTGGCCTACCAAGTCCAAGTTGCTTATTATCTGGCCCTTTATAGAGAACATTTGCCAACCTCTGCTAGAGAAGGAATAATAAACATAGACGATCCTCCTATGGCTCCCATCACAGACTGATCACAGGCAGGAGTCGTCAGTGGTGCTAAGGAGGTTTCATGCGGAAGCACCAGACAGACCCAGGTCGAGCCTCCCTCTACAAAATGAAAGCCCGATATTCTTTAAAATTGTAAAGGACATGAAGTACACAGGAAGACTGACAAACTCTTTCATATTGGAGGAGACTAAAGAAATAGGAAAACATGGGGCGCCTGAGTGGCACAGTGGTTAAGCATCTGCCTTCGGCTCAGGGCGTGATCCCAGCGTTATGGGATCGAGCCCCACATCAGGCTCCTCCGCTATGAGCCTGCTTCTTCCTCTCCCACTCCCCCTGCTTGTGTTCCCTCTCTCGCTGGCTGTCTCTGTGTTAAATAAATAAATAAATAAAATCTTTAAAAAAAAAAAAGAAAGAAAGAAATAGGAAAACAATACAGAACACATGATACTGAATAGGATCCTGGAGCAAAGAAAGGAGAGAGACTTTCTGGGGTCAGCAGGCAAAATTTCAGTGAAGAATTAATGATTCAGATGAATGCTAAGAACAAAATATAAGAACCCCAAGATGAAAGGGTGAGGCTTAATTTGTCAGATGAAGGGAGGGCTAGAAGGTACACAGCTTTGGTGGGAACTGGAAAAAACTTTGCCAAGGAAAGAAACCATGCTTGAGCATAAAGATGAAAATAACATAAACTCAATTAAAGCAAGATAGATTTTTTTAAAGGCCCAGGATGAAAACAGATGTTCTTTTTAAAATTTTTTATTTAAATTTAATTAACATATATTGTATTATTAGTTTCAGAGGTAGAATTTAGCGATTCATCAGTTGCATACAACACCCAGTGCTCATTCCATCAAGTGCCCTCCCCAATGTCCATCACCCAGTTACTCCATCCCCCACCCACCTCCCCTCCAGCAACCCTCAGTTTGTTCCCTACAGTTAAGAGTCTGACAGTTTGCTTCCCTCTGTTTTCATCTTATTTTATTTTTCTTTCCCTTCCTCTATGTTCATCTGTTTTGTTTCTTAAAGTCCACATATGAGTGAAATCATATGCTATTTGCCTTTCTCTGACGTATTTCACTCAGCATAATTCCCTCTAGTTCCATCCACGTAGTTGCAAATGGCAAGACTTCATTCTTTTTGATGGCTGAGTAATACTCCACTGTATATAGAGAAGATGTGGTATAAAATGGATGTTCTAAGATAGGATTCCAAGATGTCTTGAGAAAGTTCACTGGTATACCTTGTAACTCTGATAGTCTCTCTGTAATTACTAATAATGTAATTAGGGGTTTTTTTTCTGTCATTTTGAAATCATGTGGCTCCAGAAGCATATTTGTGTGTGTGTGTGTGTGTCTGTGTGTGTGTCTGTGTGTGTGTGTGTGTGTGTGTGAGAGAGAGAGAGAGAGAGAGAGACAGATGTTTCATATCCTTTGCTTAATGATATTCAGCAAGCAGAATGGTTAACACTTGATCTTCAAAATCACATAGATACATTTAAGAATTGGAAAATATCCATAAATATTCCCAGGGTTTAGCAACATGAAAGTCAGTAGAGATCTTAGCAAGATCAGCTGCAGTGGCATTTTAGGACAGATACTACACTGGGTTAAAGAGGAAACGAGCCAGAAAGGAGTAACAGTTTGTGCCAATGACTCTTTAAAGAAGTATGGCTGTGATAGGGGATGTGCAGCCCAGAGACTCTTTAATATATTTGCATGTGTGCTTTTCTTTTTTTAATGGGGTAAAGAATACCTGAATGCTGACTAGAAGGATCTAGTAGAGAAGAGGGTTAAAGATTCAGGACAAAGCAAAAATCACCATTTGAGTGAGATTCCCAAAAAGGGAACAGGAAGAAGATGGGAAGAAACATGGAGAGGTTTGTCTCTGCCAGGAGAAGGGATAGTTCATCAACTCTAAAGGAGGGAAAGACAGGAGGGGGGGATGTAAACAGGTCTGCAGACATGGCAGGCATACACTGGCATAATTCCCATGGGAGGTCTCCATTTTTCTCTGAGAAGTACAGGGGAAAGTCACTTCCTGAGGATGGAGGAGGAAAATGTGGGCTGGAGGTCTAAGGAAAGAGAATAAGGGACAAAAGAGAGAAGTGCAAGAAGGAGCAGGGGAGAGAGAGACAGCAAGGCTGCATTACAATGTTGAGAGTCCAGATGAGACCAGTGATCAAAAAGAGTATTTTAATAAATCATATGAGCAAGGGTTGTATTTGTTCAACAGACTATTAAATTGATACAACCATGTTAACACCTCTTCATACATAATTATCTTTTACACCAAGTCACTATAACCATGTGAGCAAAGTAGTAGATAGCCAATCAAAATACAAAAGCTGCAAAACCACAGATGCCTGAACATTAACATGAAATCACTTTATAATTAATTCATGATAAATGTATTTAGCATAAAATCTGAAAGAGGGAGCTAACAGGAAAAGTCAGGGAACACTAAACATAAACCAAACCAAATGCTGTACCCCACCCATGAGCACAGCGTTCCACTATCACATCACTTCCCAATCATTTCTGAAACCATATGTTATGGTCCCACAAGGTCCTACTGCAATTTCCCCACAGTCCCAAGGTTCTCCAGCCCCCGTTTTGAAAATTTTGCTTTAAGAAAAAATTATTGTTCTCACCAACTATATTAGTCTGAGATTTCTGTGTCCTACTTCTCCAATGAAATTTACTCTACTTCCACCATAGTTCTTCAAGCTTGGTGTTTAAACATACCCACAAAGATCCCCAAAAGATGCTCAATCTTACCGATATTGCTGTGATCCTGAGAGAATCAACAGTGGAATGTTTGAATAGGTACCATAAGACGGGTCCAATTTCCCCTGTAATAAAGCCCTGGGCCTGAGCAGAAAAGGTAGTGCAGACATTTTCAATAATCTTTGCTGCCATGTGATTCACAACACGTTCTTCCTAGAGAAGGAGAGAAGAGTAAAAGGGAGTTATTTAATAGGAGAAATACATACATGCAATTTCTTCATAATTAGTGCAAATAAAGGCCTGATACCAAGAGTATATCATCTGCCCCTGCATGCATTAGGTAACTGGAGGTGTGATCATTCTTTCAGGCTATTATGAAATTATGACGATTTAATCCCTAAATCAATTTAATCTTTTAATCACTAAAACTTAGCATAACATAATTTTAAGATATTTTAATAAAAATAAGAAGACAGACTCTGGAAAACAGTATGGAGGTTCCACAAAGTTAAAAATATAAATATGTGGGGCACCTGGGTGGCTCGGTTGGTTAAGCATCTGCCTTCCGCTCAGGCTGTGACCTCAGAGTCCTGGGATCAAGCTCCAAATCAGGCTCCCTGCTCAGCAGGGAGTCTGTTTCTCCCTCTGTCCTTCCTCCACTCCCCCACCCTGACTCATTCTCTGTCTCTCAAATAAATAAAATCTTTAAAAAAAATTAGAATTACTCTACAATCCAGCAATTGCACTACTAGGTATTTACCCAAAGGATACAAAAAAACTCATTTGAAGGGACAAATGCACCCCATGTTGAGAGCAGCATTATCTCTAATAGCCAAATTATGGAAAGAGCCCAATGTTCATCAACTGATGAATGCAATGAGATGTGGTACACACACACACACACACACACACACACACAATGGGATATCACTCAGCCATCAAAAAGAATGAAATCTTGCCATTTGCAATGACCTGTATTATGCTAAGTAAATAAGTCAGAGAAAGACAAATACCCTATGATTTGACTCATATGTGGAATTTAAGAAATGAAACAGAAGAACATGGAGGGGAAAAGAGAGGCAAATCATAAAACAGACTCTTAACTATAGAGAACAAACTGAGGGATACTAGAGGTGAGTTGGGAGGCAATGGGTTACATGGATCTTGGGTAGTCAGGAGGGCACTTGTTGTGATGAGTACTAGGTGTTGTACGTAAGTGATGAATCATTAAATTCTATACCTGAAACTAATATTACACTGTGTGTTAACTGGAATTTATATAAAAACTTGTAAAAGAGAAAAATAAATTTTTAAAAATTTAAAGGCTGAAATAATCTGAAAAATATGTAATATGAGCATAACATAAAAATGGAAGATAATTTTAAAATCAAAAGGAGCAAGCAGAACAGTCCTCAGGAATCACTCAGGGCTGGGAATAATTAGCATACCAATCAGCCAAAAACCACCTAAAATACAAGGCGATGTTCCAAGAAAGGTATTGCCTCAGCTGTGTGACCAAATTAACATTAGACTGAAGGCTGTTCTGGATTGTCCAAACAATGCTTAAAAGCTAGCCTCAAAAAGAATCAAACTGTTTCCACGTAACTTAAAGGAGTCCAAGAAAATGCACAAAAGTACTTAAAGGAATATAAAAAAAAAAAAAAAAAAAAACCTAAAAAAAATTTATAAATTAAAAAAAAAAATTTTAAGTAGGCTCCATGCCCAATGTGGACTTGAACTTATGACCCTCAGATCAAGAGTTGCATGCTCCTCCTACTGAGCCACCCACGCACACCCAAAATAAAAATTTTAAAAATTTTTTTTAAAAGAATACAAAAACTCCAACACTTAACAACATAAAAAGCACAATAGCTGGCATCCACTTAATATTGCCACACGTGCAAAGAAGCAGAAAAAGATGACTAAGAAGAAAATTCAGTCAGTAGAAACAACATATATGACGGATTTAGAAAAAAATATAGTAAAATGGCTATTATCAATATTGTCTATACACTAAGAAGGAAGAAGAAAGCATAAGCATGATAAAAAGTGAAATAGAAAATATAAAAACAGCCCAAGTCAAAAGGCTAGACATTACAGAGTCTTTTATGAAAACTACACTGAGTTAGATTAACAGATTAGATTCTGGAAACTTAATGATTACTGAACTTTAAGACATAGCAATTAGCAACAAAAATTATCCAAAATAAACACAGAAAGAAGGTTGGGAGAAAAAATGGAACAGAACATCAGTGAACTATAAGGCAATTTCAAACAATCTGATGTATGCACAATGATATCCCAAAGGTGGCAGAAGAGGAGTGGAAGGTTGAAATATTGGCTGAAAATTTTTAAATTCATAAAAACTAGTAATTCTCAATTTAAGAAATTCAATGAACCTCAAATGGGAAGGAACCAAGCAAAAAAAAAAAAAATCATACCAAGGCACATCATAATCAAACTGCTAAAAACCAGTACTAAAGATAAGATTTAAAAGCCTAGAGTAAAAAGACATATGACGTAAAGGAGAACAAAGATAAGGATGACAGGAAACTTCTCATCAGAAACAATGCAAGCCAGAATATAGTGAAGCCGTATCTTTAAAGTATCAAAAGGAAAAAAAAAAAAAAAAAGACCAGTAACTATCAACCTACAAATGTATATCCAACAATAACACCTTTCAAAAACAAAGATAAAGGTGGGGAAAATAGACAGAGGTTTGTTATGGGTACAATCTTTCAGCTATAAAATAAATAAGGTCTGAGGATCTAATGTAAAACATTGTGACTATAGCTAATAACACTGAATTGTACAACTGAAATTTATTGAAGAGTACAATATGAATGCTCTCATCCAAAAAAGAGGAGAGAGGTAAATATGTGAGGTGACTGATGTTCTAATTAACTCAACAAGAGAATCCTTTCACAATGTTTATACACACACACACACACACACATTATCACTTATATACTTTAATTATCTAACTGAGGGTTTCAGATGGGGGTGGAGGGATAGGTTAGCCCGGTGATGGGTATTAAGGAGGGCACATATTGCATGGAGCACTGGGTGTTATACGCAAACAATGAATCATGGAACACTACATCAAAAACTAATGATGTACTGTTTGGTGGCTAACATAACATAATAAAATAATACTTTAAGTATCTTACAATTTTGTCAATCATACCTCAATAAAACTGAAAAACAAAACAGAACAGGGGTGCCTGGGTGGCTCAGTGGTTAAGCATCTGCCTTCGGCTCAGGTCATGATCCTGGGGTCCTGGAATCCAGTCCCACATCGGACTCCCTGCTCAGCGGGGAACCTACTTCTCCTTCTCCCCCTGCCCCTCCTCCCCTACTCGTGTGCTCTCTCTAATAAATAAAGTCTTTAAAAAAAAAAAAAACAGAACGAAAACATGTAGAAGTAAAATGTATAACAATAATAGAAAGGGAGTACTAGATGTATTCTGGTGTAATGGTCTCATATAGGGTTCTTATATAGTATATATAAATTTGTGTATCATATTTACATATACAGTAAGTTCTGGAGTAAGGTTCTTATACGAAGTTCTTATATATTATATATGAATCTATATATCATTACTTGAAGGTCAACTGTGATAAGATAGAGATGTATACTGTAAAAAAAAATGAATAATAAGCCAATAAAGGAAATAAAATGGAATCACTTAAAAGTCAATTTCAAAAGAAGGCAGGAAAAGAAAAAAGGAAACAAAATAATGAATGGACAAATAGAACAAAAATGGTAGATTTAAACCTAACTATTTCAACAATCACACTAAATATAAAAGTCTAAACAGACTAATTAAAAGCTAGAGATTCTCAAATCAGAGTTTTTAAAAAAACAAGAATCACATATAGGCTATCTGCAAGAAACCCCTTAATAAATAAATTCACACGTTAAAAGTAAAAGAATAGAAAATATATATCATGCTAATGTGAATCAAAAGAAAGCCAGAGTGGCTATACTACTTCAGGAAAGTAGATTCCAGACCAAAAAGTATCTCCAGGGATAAAGGTTATTTCACAAAAATAAGAGTCATTCAACAAGAGGATATAACAATTCTAACTATTTATGCCTCTTGACAAGAGAACTTCAAAATACCTGAAGCAAAACTTGATAAAACTGAGAAAATAAACAGACAAATCCACAATTTTAGCTTGGAAATTCAATACCTTTTCTCAATAACTGACACAACATGTAGCCAGAAAGTCAGTAAGGATATAGAAAGATAACACTATCAACCAACTTTGACACGTTCTGAACCATAAAACATCCCAGGAAACTCTATATTCACAAATTAATTTGAAATGAATCACAGATTTAAATGCAAAAGCTAAAACAAAAAAGCTTCTAGAAGAGATCATAAAGAATATCTTGGCTATTTTGTGGTAGGCAAAGCTTTCTTAGAAAAAAAAAAAAGCACTAAGCATAAAAGAAAAAATTGGTAAAGTAACCCCCATAAAAGTTGTAAATTTCTGCTCATAATGACACCGTTATGCCTCATAGTGTCTTAGACTGGGAGAAAACATTTGCAATACATACACACTAAATATCTGAGCAGTTTATATAAGTTATATATCAACTGAAATATTGAAAGTTACATTAAAAATTGTATGCAGAATATAATCCCATATTTAACAACAAAATATACATATGTAAATATGCAAGTAAAGGAAGGACATAGAAAGAGATACAACACCTGTTAATACTGAGTATAGTAGGTGTGAATTGTAGGGAGTAGGGTCCACTAATTCTACTTTGGACATTTTTACATTATTTGAATTGTTACAGTACACGTGTATTACTTTTTCAATCAAAAAATTATGTATTTTCATGAAAATGTAAAAAAAGAAAATGAGAAGATACTGAGATAGATCTAGGTTCAAACCATTGTTTTACATTCTACTAGCTATATATCCTTGCGCATTTTCACTCCTTGTGCTTCAGCTTCATCATCTATAAAAATTATAAAGTACAAGGCAGTTTGGAAATTAAATAACATACATGGACACCTAATCAAGGTCATAAAAAGTAGTATTTTTAAGTATATTTTTAATATGTTAGGTTTTCTTCCTATTATTAATATCATAAAGTATGACTTGTACAGCTGCTAGAAACAATTTTAAAGATACTTGAACTTCTTCAATGCTTCCTCCCCATTCCCCATGTTTCCTTCTGTGTGGCAAGAATAAATATAACTCTTTCATCCACTCTCTGTTCCTTTATTCATTCTACCCAAGAGAAAATAAAATGCTTCACCTTGGCAAATTTGAAAAGAATAAATTGAGCATGCCTAACTGCTCTGCTCAACTCCTGCCCCTTTTTTCTTGAGCTCAGGCCTAACCACACAGAGCTGTCTTCTCATATTCCCCATCTTAAGTCTTACCTAGATGGGTACTCCACTTGGAGAGTGCAGCTGTACCTGGGTGGTGCAAAAAATCCCTAATGCACGAGTGCAGTATAAGGAAGGCTACTTGCCCAGAGATATTAAGCTACGTCCTCCACCCTCCCTAGCTCTCAGTACATACATGTATATTTTTGTCCCATATGCCTTGTTCTGTGTCTTCTCATTAGGTTCTGAACCTTTGCCCTGCATGCAGAGGGAAAGTGCAATTTGAGAGGGGGAAGGACCTTCTCAAATACCTTAACATATGCTTTACATCACAACTGTCAGTCAATTCCTAGAGGACTCATTCCCAGTACTGGAAAACCACCACTATTTTAGCACTTAGGTTGGAAAGGAGCCATGTGTCATCCCAGTGCTCTATAAACTCAGTGAGGCTATCAGGCCAATTCAACTTGCTGCTACCTGAAGTGAGCTATCCTACTCCCTCTGAAATCCCCTGTGGGACACGATACAAGCAATAAGATTGGTGCTATTTTCTGCTTAATTAACTCTTTGGAAGGAATAACTGGACTGAACTAATATCTGTCATTCAAATCAAAGATCTATTTCATCATATTATGAGGATAAAAGCTATGATGATTAGGAAATTACTCTATGAAAATAAGCCTATGATGACTAGGCTTATTAATGAAGAGCTGTACTATTTTTTAATAATGTTAAACAATTCTAATGCATTGTGGGTAGCCGTAACAAAAAAGTTTTGCTGCCAATGTTAGTCTACGTGCCTACTTTTCCAAAAAAGAGTACCAAAATTAACATCTAAAATATTGACATTATTTTCACATTTGTTGATTTAGTAAAACCATGATCCTTCTTCTAAAGACTTCAAGGTAGCTGGAGTTTTTTGTTTGGTTTGCTGTTTCAGTAACTCATTCAACCAAGAGAATAGGATTTCTATTTCTTAGATATCTGGACAACTCTCTTCCTTTAAAAGCAACTAAAAATGCTAGATAAAAAAATAAGAAAATAAACTTTCTTAAAAGCATCAATGAACTAGTACCAAATTCTTAGGCCAGTGACTGTATAGGCAAGAACTCTGAGAAGTACCCAGAGCTCTCAAGCTGATGTTTACACTGAGAGCATTTGTTCAACAAGATAAACAAGAGGAATGAGAGGCAAGGTGAGGGCCCACACAAACTGGAAGTTAGATCAAGACCCAGCCCCAATTAAAGCTAGAGTTTCCAGTGGCTACAACCAAGTACAATAGAGATGAACAAAAAGTAACTCTCCCAACTCCCTGATCCCTCACTGATCTGAGTTGGGGGCTGAAGGTGTGTGTTAGGGAGAGGATATTGCAGGAGGGGAAGTCCAAAAGCTAAAAACATAAATAGGTCCTCACTTGATTTAGAGTATCTCTTTCAGAAGAGCCGCAGTTGTTCTAACAGCTAATTTCTAACAGCAATGAGTACAATCAAAAGACACCAAAACAATATCTTTGTTAAAAATACTGTCACCCTACAATTGTATTCACAGAAATAATAGATTTCAAAAACAAGTGGAGAATAACTATGAAAAGAATAAAAGGAATTATTTAAAAGAAACAAACCAAAAAGACATGAAGAAAAAAATTAAACACAAAACAGAACAAAAGCACAAAATGAGATAGCAGCTATAAATACAACTATACCAACAACCACAGTAACTGTAAATACACTAAATACTAAAGAAAAACTGTAAAGCAGAATTTTTTTAAAAATACAGTATGAAGGGGCGCCTGGGTGGCACAGCGGTTAAGCGTCTGCCTTCGGCTCAGGGCGTGATCCCAGCATTCTGGGATCGAGCCCCACATCAGGCTCCTCGGCTAGGACCCTGCTTCTTCCTCTCCCACTCCCCCTGCTTGTGTTCCCTCTCTGGCTGGCTGTCTCTGTCAAATAAATAAATAAAATCTTTAAAAAAAAAAAATACGGTATGAAAAGACACATCAAGAAAAAATAAAGCTATTCAACCAGAAAGGCTAAAAATAAGAGAACGGTAAAAGATATACCAGTCATATCTAACCCAACAAAGGATGGTATGACTAAATTAACATAAGACAGAACACGCTTTGGACAAAAAGCATTACTGGTGATTTTTTTTTAAGTTTTATTTATTTATAAGGAATCTCTACACCCCACGTGGGACTCAAACTCATGATCCCAAGATCAAGAGTCACAGGAACCCCCTACTGGTGAATTTTTAAGTAACAACATAATAATAAAAATTTCAATAAGCCAAGAGAAATATAATCTAACTTTTTTATATATCTAATAATATTCAAAATACATAAAAGCAAAATACAACAAAATTGCAATTGTACCAAAGAGAGCATTTCAAATCTATCTCAGTAGCTGATAAACAGACAAGCAGCAATTAGCATAAATACAGAAGATTTATATCCCTATCTATCAGATTAACAAGCTTGACCTAAGGGACAGGAAAAAAACACATTATCCAACAATGGCAGAATTCACTTTTTTTCTCTGAGTATACACATACTGAGTCATGAAAGAAGTCTCAACAAATTCTAAAGGATTGAAATCATACATACACCATTTCCTCTAACCATAATACCATAAGCTAAAAATAATAATAAAAAGGTAAATAGAAACACTGTAAGGACAGGGATTATATAAGTAAGAAACAGAAGAGCTACAGGATTTGTTAACAGTACAAAGCCTGTAATGGACAAAAATAAGTTAAATGAATACGCAAATTTACACAGAAATCCAACTAATATAAATCCCCAAAAGGTATTACAATTGATATTTCACCAGTTCTCACATACTGAACTCAGCAAAGCCAAACTCTGAAAACCTCCCCTGTGAAGTTACCTGCCACAGGAGGAGAGGAGATGCAACCTCCCCCCTGCATGGAAAATGCCATGCTTTGTGCTTCTTATCCTATACCACCTCTCTGGAAGCTGGTCCATCTCACTTGGTACTAACTCAGGATCACTTCCTCATGCCATTCTCAAAGGTTCACTTCAAAACACATTCGGTAACTCCATCCTTACTTAGCAAGCCCTTCTGCATCTTACTGAATAACATTCAAAGCATTATGGATAGTGGCTCTCTGTTCCTCCCCGTTCGACAGACTGCCGCATCTTCTGGTGCAGTGCCAGCCACACCCCCAAAACACAATGGTGAAGGTGAGAGTAAAGTGATTTGGCTATATTGGGTGCCTGGTCACCAGGGCTGCTTTTAACTCTGGCAAAATGGATATTGTCATCATCAATGACCTCTTCATTGACCTCAACTACATGGTCTACATATTCCAGTATGATTCTACCCATGGCAAATTCAATAGCACAGTCAAGGCTGAGAACAGGAAACTTGTCGTCAACGGAAAGCCCATCTCCATCTTCCAGGAGCAAGATCCTGCCAATATCAAATGGGGTGACGCTGGTGCTGAGTATGTTGTGGAGTCCAAAGGGGTCTTCACTACCATGGATAAGGCTGAGGCTCGCTTGAAAGGTGGGGCCAAGAGAGTCATCATTTCTCCCCCTTCTGCTGATGCACCCATGTTTGTGATGGGTGTGAACCAGGAGAAGTATGACA
Source organism: Ursus maritimus (assembly GCF_017311325.1). Lineage (NCBI taxonomy): Eukaryota > Metazoa > Chordata > Mammalia > Carnivora > Ursidae > Ursus > Ursus maritimus. The sequence goes on along the minus strand of NW_024424453.1, from coordinate 47,849,628 downwards.
ACTCCCTGGAGATTGCCAGCAATGCTTCCAGCTCCACCGACTCCTTGGCCCCCTCTGCCCAAGGTCATCCATCACAACTTGGCATCATGGAGAGACTGATGGCTCATGACTCCATGCCATCACCACCACCCAGAAGACCTTGGACAGCCCCTTTGGGAAGCTGTGGCGTGATGGCCAAGGGGCTGCCCAGAACATCATCCCTGCTTCTACTGGCACTGCCACAGCTATAGGCAAGGTCATCCCTGGGCTGAATAAGCAGCTCACTAACATGGCCATCTACGTCCCCACCTCCAGCATGTCATGTCAGTCATGGATGTGACCTGCCACCTGGAGAAAGCTGCTTAATACAATGACATCAAGAAGGTGGTAAAGCAGGCATGAGAGGGCCCCTTCAAGAGCATCCTGGGCTGAGGACCAGGTTGTCTCATGTGACTTTAACAGTGACACCCACCCTTCCACCTTCAATGCTGGGGCTGGCATTGCTCTCAATGACCATTTCGTCAAGCTCAGTTCCTGGTATGACAATGAATTTGGCTACAGCAATCAGGTGATGGACTTTATGGTCCACACGGCCTCCAAGGAATAAGCGCCCCCTGGACCACCAGCCCCAGTGAGAGCAAGAGGAAAGAGAGGCCCCCAGCTGCTGGGAAGTCCTTGCCCCAACTCATCCCCCAACACACTGAGAATCTCCTGACCTCTACACAGTTTCCATCCCAGAACCCCTGAAGAAGGGGAGGGGCTTGGGGAACTCTAACCTTGTCATGTACCATCAATAAAGCATACTATACCAGATGAAAAAAAATAAAATAAAAAAAATTGGTAGTAATAAAGAAAACACTGGATCATTTCTATTCCACATCATGTTGCCCAGTCTCACTGCAGAAACACCAACGGAGCAGTGAGCACTGAGAAAGAACCTGATGTTGAGGCACACACATTTCTTTATTAGAAGATTAAACTGTTACAATGACAAAATCAGAAAATATAACTGTACATTTTAACTTTTATCAAAAACCAAGAATTTTAACTCATTTCTCTCCTTGTTTTAGGTACCCTAGTTGTCTAAAACATTTCAAAGATAATACGTATAATGGCTAACATCTCTGATACATCGTTCTCATTCAAGCCCAGTCTTTTCTAATTAAACACACACGCAATTTTACGACTAGTTTTCTTTAAAAAAGAGAGAGAGCTCTAATTAAAAAATAAGATTTCCTCTTAAAATAATTTTATTACTTCAAAATTATTGAATAAGCTATTATTCAGAAATAAAATAGCCAACAGTTTGTTTTTTTTTGAACCTCATATTTTTCACTACAACTTATGCCATATCAGTTCAGCGCCTATAATTATACGCAGTCTATTACGCAGGCTATCAGAGATGTGGTTGATCAGATACAAATACACGAATTAATCTTTTCCTCTAAATATGTGGAAATTGTCTAGGAGCTATTTCCAGCTTCTTTTTGCGTTGTAGAATAGGCTGCTACCTACCCAGATAAAAATAAACACCTCAGAGAAAGGTCCCCCTTCTTATCCTCCTTATTCCGTGCACATATAAACCATACATCATGTAAGTTCATTGCCAAACATTCCTGAGATCAATACAGCAATGATCCCAAGGAAGGAACTGCTCCTTGCCACTGTATATAAACAGGAAAGTCAAAGCAATGGGAGGGAAATTTGTCAGACTCAGAGGGGGCCCAAGTCAGAAGCTCATGCAATATCATCAAGAGCAAGTACCCTCGTATATAAGAAATACCACCAGGTGGGGTCCCCAGACCTTGACCAACACCAAACCACCAAAGAGTAGCACACGTGGGATTGAAATCCACACTCTCTGGCTCCCAGCTCAAGGTCTCTGAAACGCCAGCCCCAATTCTGAAAGTCAGTCCATATCATGAATACCTTTCCTTCCATACTGCCACACTCCTTTTTTAACAGTCACACCAGATCTTCCTATTGTTTTTGTCGTTCATCATACGTCTCTTATTCTCCTAAATACTTGCCCCCTCTCCACCTAGGCACTGCCATCTGTAACAAGGACAAAAACATCTGATTCACATCTCTATCACCATTGTTAAAGTTACAGAAATCATGATTAGAAAGTAGGTTGACTGTTTGGAAAACATGGTCATGAGATCTTAGGTAACTTTAAAAAGAGAAAACCTACTGAAAACTATCTTAACAAACTCCTGACAGTCTCAGTGTCAGTCCATAGCTTCCTCTCCCAAAGCACATCCCACAACATGCCATAGAGTAAGGTGGGTCTGTGGGCAAATTACTTTGAAAATGTTGCATACACTATCCCCCCAAGTAGAGTCCTAATTATAAGCTCTGAAAAGTACTAAAACAAAACAAAACAAAACTGTCCAACCTTGCTTAATCCAGTGTCTCAATATATTTGACTAGAAAATGCTTTATTCTTATAGCACTTATAAATATCTCATGGCAAGGCCAATTTTCTATGAATAAACAAAAATTTTTATAATTTAAAACTAAAATTGGCTTCTAAGAAGAAGTCTACATATCAAATTAAAATGAAGTAAAATTTCTGTACTGCTTTCTTCCCAATGCAAAAATTAGAGAAAGAAAGAAAAGGGTAAAAACCTGGTTTTTATCAGGCCCATAATCAATGGCCCATATTCAACGAGACACATTACTGAGTTTTGACACAGAAAAAAGTTCAGTAAGTGAGGCAAAAGAACATCTCACTATATTTAAAACAACAGAAACAGCACAGCAATGTAAATGTACTCAATACCACAGAACTATATACTTAGTGGTTAAAGTGGTTAAGTTTTACGTTACGGTATTTTACCACAATTTTTTTTTTTTACATCCAAAGAGAAATAGGACAAACCATACCTCGACAATAAAGTAATGCAACTTTGTTCTTTTAACAAAGAAAAAAAAAAGGCAATAAAATCCCACCCACCTGAAAAAGTTTTAACCATCTGATAAACAACCCTGGATCGAGGACAAATTTAAAACGAGAACTAGGGACTATCAATAAAATAGCAACAATGGAAACACTACATGTCGAAACTAGTGAGATACAGCTAACACCAGAGGGAGAGAACAGTTAACAGTCTGAAATGTCTTAGTGACTACACGAAGAAATCAAAGCAAATGAAGTTACAAAAACAACAATAAAAGGCCGGCACACAGGTCTATGGATAGAAAATTTTCTCTTTCCTAAGAAATGAAGGCAGGGCAGTGTCTTAATTCATCTTTACCTTTCCCGTACCCAGCTAGGACGTAATATATGTTTCATAAATGTTAGCTGTAAAGAATGAGACCTGTATCTGACAGAGTTAACTTAAGCAATAAATTCAATACATTAGCTGAATGTCATCAAGAATTCAAAGGAACTTCAGTTACCTTGAGGTTTTTTTTAATCAAATGTGTATTCTCCTGCCACTAGTCTTCTCATTGAGTAGGGCTTCCATTTTCTAGTAATGTCAACTAATTCTCCTCAAATTTATTTACAGAAGTATTCTGAACATCCCAACAGGTGCACCTGAAGACGTGAATGTAAAACTATACACAAGTGAAAAGAACAAAAATAGCTAAGAAACTCTTGAAAAAGATTACATTAGGGCACCTGGGTGTCTACCTTTGGTTCAGGTCATGATCCCAGGGTCTGGGATCAAGTCCTGCATCAGGCTCCCTGTTCCCTCTCCCTCTCCCCAGTTCTCATGCTCTCTCACACGCATGTGCTCTCTCTCATGTAAACAAAATATTAAAAAAAAAAAAAAAGATTATGTTAGTGGTGGAAAACTCCCCATATACTTAAAAATTATTAAATAATAGAAAATGTTAATTTGGATAGTATGGCGCAGAGACAGATAACAGACCAACAGAATTAAATAGAGCCCAGGAAGAGACATTGATGTGAGAGGGGACACTGCAGAGCAGTGGGGAGAGGGTGACCTTCTCATTAAATAACGCTAGAAGAAGAGAATACCCATATTACTTTTAAAAATAAAACTACCCATACATAGCACGACACACACAAAACAATGCAAATAAAGTTCTAAACAGAAAAAGGGAGTATAATAAAGCTTTTAGAAGGAAATGGAATGGACCATGTTAATGATGAAGTAGAGAAGCACTTAGGACCCAAAAAGCACAAATCATAATGAAACAGACTGATAAATTTAGCTACATTAAAATGAGGAACTTCTGCTTATCAACAGACACTGTAAAGAAAATGAAAAGCCCAACCACAAATCACAAAACATCTGTAACACATATAAACAGATGATTAATATCCAGAATACATGATTTCATTGGGTGGAGTGTCATGATGTCTGCAATTTTTTCAAACAGTTCAGAAAATAAAGAAATAAAGAAATGAGTAATAAATGCATGTACACATGAATACATACACCTATATTATAACAAAGCAAGGAGAGCAAAATGCTAAAAACTGTTGAAACTAAGTGATGCAAATAAAGGTCACCATTATAGTTTTCTTTCCTTTCCTAATATTTCAAACATTTTATAACAACAGGCTTCCACTAAGGGAGGCAGTGTACACAGAATTCCTACAAAGCAATGGAAAACAAAACAAAGATAAATAGAAAAGGACAGTGATCCTATTAGTAATCACAAAAATGAATATTGAAACTATTATGAGAAAATATTTAATGCCCATGAAATAGAAAAAATTTAAAGTCTGACTATCAAATGTTCAAGATATGGGTTAAGGGGTGCTCCTATACCCTACTGGTGGGAGTATAAACTGATACACACATGTGTCTGTGTGCACTGAGGCATAGTCCAGTAATACACTAAACAGTAGTATAAAGGAACAACAATTTTCACAATTAGCATGTATCAATCTCGACCTAAATTAGAGCAAAAGAATTAAGTCTCCATAGGATTTTGTGCCATTAATTTATATGAAGTTTAGCCTTAAGAACCAGTCAATGAAATATCTAGCAACACAGGGGCACATGGGTGGCTCAGCTGCTTAAGCATCCAACTCTTGATTTCAGCTCAGGTTATGATCTCAGGATCGTGAGATCGAGCCCCACATGGGGCTGGGCATGGAGCCTGCTTAAGATTCTCTCCATCTTCCTCTGCCCCTTCTTCTCAAAAAAGAAAGGAAGGATGGAAGGAAAGAAAAGAAATATCTAGCAATACAATCAAAGATGGAAACACAATAAAGAAAAACTTGGGAACGTTTATCACAAAGTCAGAATAGTGGCTACCCCTTGAAAGAAAAAGCAAGCTGCAATCCAAGAGGAACAGAGAAGAATTCTCTAAGCCACCAGCCCTTTTTTGTTTTAAGAGAGTGGGTGTATCAAAGTATGTGCTTTAAACCATACATATAAGCATACACATAAACTTCACATTCTCTTTTATTTAGAGGGAATATAATCATCCCCTGCTTTATGTCTTACAGAGACAATGTTAGAGTTCATGTTTCCCCCACCATCCAAAAGTACTGTGTTCCTGTGAAAACTTTCCTAAGCCCCAATGGTGTAACGCAAAAAGCAATTACATTAATTTAAATAGACAAGATTTTGAGCATTCTTAGACCCCAAAAATAACCTCTCTCAGGCTTCTCTGATACCTTAGGACACATCTTGTTAACAGAAGCAAAAAATACATCAGGACAAACAACAGAGGCTCAAAGACACAGTTCAAAGCCACGGTGGCTTGATGCTGAGATGCTGAGTGTAGTTCCGGAGAAAAGAAGGACCATGGCCAGGTGGCTCTCCCTGCTTCGCGGGGCAGGGGGAGGCCTGCCTGCATAACAACTCGCTGCAAAACAAACCCTGAATGCTGTTTTTGCTTTTTGCTTTTTCCTTTTTTCGTAGAAGCAGAAATCCTCTTTCCCATTTCTTTCAATTAGAGAAAACAAGTGCCAATCTGGGTCTTCTGTAAAAGTGAAGCGTGTAATGTGAACTTCTGAAAAGCAGGGGACACCTGTATGTGCCATCCAAGCCCACATCTAACTGCTTTTCAGATAGACAACAAAATTTTCATAAATTACAGAGTCCTGGACTTCCCTTCCTTTTCATGAAAAATACACAAGACCGGTCATACATACCAAGACATTGAAAAGTACATGTGCTACTAAAATACAAAATGTCATTATAATTATTAACAATAATTATTAAATAACAATATACATGGAGAGCAGACAGTATTCTCCATATTACATGTACAATGATTAAACACAGGAGGGGGTGGGGAGAAGATATTCAATAAAGGATACAACCCTATGGACTAGAACTAATCATCTTTTACTACACATTAATTTAACTTTTAAAAATTAAAATACAAAGTTTTTAAAATTTCTTTACACTGTTAAGAAAGTTTCTAGAAAACTCCTTTCTCCCTTGAGTTCCCATATTTTGTTCTTTCACATTTATACACTTGACATATTCTACTTTGTATTTTTATCCTATCTCCCACAATAGGCAGGTTCAGTGCGTGTAGAGAATATTCACTTTCTTCATCTGTGTGCCCCCAAGTGTGCCCAGCTTCAGGCCTTGAATGATAAACTGAAACATGTCTTTTGACTGCAGATAAACATGACTTACTTCTCGTATTATTGATAAAGCACAATTTACCGGCTTTATACATATCCCATAACGACAGCTGACAATGCATTCAACCCTACGGGCTAGGAAGTGTTCAAACTTCACTTCTGAATCACTGGGGGGAAATCTCGCAGAGCTCTTCTACACTTGCGACATCATTCCATTTCCATACAACGCAGCAAGTAATGAACTCAAAAGGAAGATGTTTATTGTGACATATTTTTTCATTCCTTAAGGAATGTTTTTCGCCTATAGCTTTGCCTTGGGTGAAACGATGTCAAATGGTTTAAAGCAAACAGAAGTTGTGAACCTTTTAGGTCAGCTACTAAATCCTTTACAGAGTAACATGCAGGAGCTACATAGACTGATTGGTTGGTTGGCCAGCTGGTTGGTTTTCAGCCACTAACAACAGCATGAGGAGGCCGGTGAATAAATTGAAAAAAAAAAAATCACATAATAACTACTACTTAATATTAAAATCAGTGGATACCAGTGGAAGCTTCCTGTTTCTGAACTGCAAAATGGCAACCTGACAAGATAATCAGGGGGCTTTTGAGGCTCACAGAAAATTCCCTGCATACACCTTGCTTTCTAACCTGGTGTACCAATAAGCCTCAAAGCAGGGGAGGATTAAGGCTATGTTAGGAAAAAGCTACTTAACATTGTTTGTGCTTGCTATCATCTTTTAAAAGGCAAGACATTTTAAAAAGTGAAGGAGAAAGCCAGCTCGTTTTTCCACGTGCTCCACTGCGGGTCACTTGCGTGCGGTGGCTGGTCGGGATTATTTAAATTCAGGAGCAATACTTGGTTGACAAGCTCCCGCACCGCTCCAGGCTACAATCTCACACAGTGCCCGAAGGGCTATTACAATTGCAGGCGTCTACAGAGAACAACAAAGGAGCCTTACCCCTTCCCGAAGGCACCTCATTAGCACTGTGTACGAAGCCAAGGGAACAGCCCAGCACTCTCTAGGGTTCTTTTTTTTTTCTTCCTAAAATGAAGTGGAAGGAAAGGCAGTGAAGCTAACAGCACAAAAGATATTAACCCGTTCAAGAAAAAGGCAGTTTCAAATACACAAACTGTAAAACTTCTTCATATTCTGTTTAAGGTATTACTGATTACCTGACAATTCTGACCAGGTTAGGGGGTCTTTTACCTCATTGTACATACAAGGTATTTCTCTTTCTCATCACATTCTATGTGATGTTCCTCAGACCCCCTCATCAGAAGCCAGACGAAAGGAAGCGAGAAATGACAATATGATCCAGTTGGTAGAGAAACTACTCTATTGATAATTGTAGATGATAATACAGATATTCCTACCTAAAAGGTATTACATTATCTGAAATGATTTGAAAGCACAGAATACAGAGCTCTGAGGAATATTCAGGATAACCCATAAGTACAAGTAAAAGAGACTATGTGACCTAGTACGACAACGTGCTAAATAAAAAATAAGCAAATGTGATCAGCAGGTCCACTGATTTTAATGATTTCGGCAATGATTCCCCCACAGAAGAACCAAATCAGGGTCATGACCACTAAAACCCTCCTGCAACGTATCAAATAAAATCCAAATATAAATCGAGTACCACACAGAAAGGTGGGAAAAATTAATCTCTTTAAAGCAAAAGAAATTAGTTACTATTTAGAGAAAATATTTCTTTAAGATTGTCCAAATTTTAGAACTGGTACCTTACTGATCCAAGTGTTTCTTACACTTATGATGAGAATTATGACCCATTAAAAACCATATCCTTGCTTAATCACAAAGTTCCACACAGTCGGTGCACCTGGGTGGCTTAGTCGGTTGGGCGTCTGCCTTCAGCTCAGGTCATAATCCCAGGGTCCTCGGATCGAGCCCCAAATTGGGCTCCCTGCTCAGCCCAATTGGGCTGCTCCCCCCTCCCCCACCATGCTCTCGTGCACACATGCTCTCTCTCTCAAATAAATAAAACCTTAGGGAAAAAAAACCCACACACAGTCATAATCTAGACATTATCATCCCAAGCTGCTGCTCCAATTTAAAAATTACTTAATTCAGCACCCAACTTCCAAACAAAACCTTCCTTCTTTCCAGTTCACTTATTCAAAACATCTACCACAATCTTTCCGTAATCTATCACCTACCCTCGCTCCGGCCACTTAGATGCCCTGGCCTATCATTCAATCACTCCTGCCAAAAGCCTGAACACCTCCCCCTCTCACATGCCCTTATCCCCTCTCTGGAGAAACCAACCCTGGAGGGAGGCAGTGGCTTGTCTTCTCCAGGCCTGCGCTCAGGCAGCTGGGCTCATAGAGGGCCGACCCCAGAACACAGAGAGTTCATGAATGACTTAGGATCAGCAAGCCCAGGGACCTCCAACATCACTCTGCAACCTCCCATTCCTCTCTAAGCAATTCCCTCTTTGAAAGGAGGCTTCACACCTGGAATCCTGCCACCACTGCACCTGCTTTCCTCCTCCTCAGAGATCACAGAAGGTGTGAGAAAGGAGCTCCCAGGGTTCCTACACCTGAAGCCATCTGCTACTTATATCCAGTGGCTCTACCAGGAGAGGCTCCTCCACCCCTTCCATGTGGGCTCAGGATCCCATTCGCATCCTGCCTCCTTCAGGGTCATTAGGTTATGGACTATCCCATACTGCTCCTAAATTGTCAAAGTCCTGTCCACCGGGTCCTTCCCATTTCCACTAGAATAGGCTAACTGTCCCCATCTTCCAAACAGGGCCCCGTGCAGCCCCCAGACCCCTCACAACTTTTCACAACCATTCTGGCTTCACGGTGCCTTTCCCAGCTTCCTCAACTCCTGCTAACCCACCGCACACTCCAGGAGGCCTTCTGCTTCCTCGCTCAAAGTAAAGTAAATAAGTACCCAAAACAGCTCTAGCTGAGTTTTCGGTGACTTTCACGTCACTCAGTCTAGCAGGCTCTTTTCAGTACTCCTTCATGGACCATCAACTACATTCAGCCCTACTGACTCTCTCTTTCCTGAAACACCCTTTTCTCACTCCTAACTTTGCTCCTACTTTCCTTACTTGCATTTAGGTTCAGAGTATTTTCTTAATCATTCTCCAATCTATTGTCCACCTTTAAGCTAGAGTCATCTTTTTGGCATTTAAACCAGATGACGTTAATTCCCTTCTTTAAAGCCTTCATGACTTCCCCTTGCTCACAGGGTCAAGACGAAGACATCCGTCAGTCAAGGAGTCCTTCCTGAACATGTCCTGGCCAGTCTCTCCAGCCCTGCCTCCTTGCTCACTTCCCTCCTGCCCCACGGGTCCCGGTGCAGGCCATGCATTATAAAAGCACCTGTGAAGTGCCAGGAATTCTTCTGAACAAGAGCCACACAGCCATGAGCAAAACAAATTTTCTGCTTTAATAGTGCTTAGTGGGGAAAGAGGAGGAGGAGGAAAGTAAAGGAGGAAGAGGGAGGTGGAGGAGGAGGAGCCAACAAGACAAGGAAGTCAAGACAGTGAGGACTCCTGTAAAGAAAACCAGAGCAGGGTAAGGAGCTAGAGGAAGACCAGAGACAGGATGGCTCCATCTCATACTGCACAGAGCCAGGAAAAGGCTCTCTGAAGCTGTCTGAACAGAGAAAACGCAAACATCTGGGGGAGGGGGAGTGTGAAATCACTGCAAGCAGGAGGAACAGTATGTGCAAAGGCGTCGAGGCAGGAATGTGGCACAGCGGGTTCAAAGATCTGTGAGGAGGTCGATGTGGTGGGAAGAGGAAGAAAGCAAGACAGCAGTGAGAGCTGTCGTCACACAGGCACTGGGGAGGCAGCCCACAAGGGGCTGCCAAGGCATATGGCGGGATTTGGCTGTGACAACAAGCAAGACAAAGCACTGGAGGACTCTGAGGAGGGACACTGTACTCTCTCATGTGTTTTTAACAGGCTCGTTTTGTCTAATGTCTAGAAAATAGACTGTAATGGACACAAGAAGAAGGCAAGGAGACCATCTAAGAGTTCTTACAACAGTCCAGGTGAAAGATCATTAACGGCTGGACCAAAAAAAATGACAAAATAGGAATACCTGGGCTCAAGGTGGGAGGTAGCCTTGATAAAAGAAAAAAATACATAAACCGTAAATGTATTGCCTTCCTAAGGTCCTTTGCAGAGTCTATTCTGCTCTTGCATCCTCAAGCGTGTCACGTCAGGGTGCTCCCAGAGAGCCAACAGGACAGGGCTTAGGTCTCTGTACTACCCACAGTATATACTCTCGCTTCAGGTCAGCCTCACTATGTCAGCACTGATGTGAGATATTACGGTTCACGTATATTCAAAGTGACAATTGCACAAAAGCCCTCATCTCATGAAAAGTTCTTGATTTTTATGGATCCAGAGACATAACTTCCTTTTCTAGTTTGCTATCCTAAGTTGTAGTCAAATGCCACAGAATCATCCCTTTACTAAAAGAGCCTTAGCTTATATCCAATTAAAGCATGTACCAAAGAAAATGATTCTCTAGATCTACTTTTCAAAGCAAACAGAAATAGGGTTCTGTATGATTCCCTTTATAAGATTCTAGAAAATGCAAACTCGTCTATCTGAGAGAAAGCAAATCAGTGGTTGCCTGGGAGCAGGAAGAGGGACAGGAGGGAGGGATTACAAAAGGTGTGAAGAAACTTTTAGAGGTGATAGATAAGTTCATTACCTGAACTGTGGTGATGGTTTCACAGGTGTATACATATATCAAAATTGATCAAATTGTAATCTTTAAACATGTGCAGTTGATTGCATGCCAATTATATCTCAATGAAGTTTGGAGGGGGAGATAATAACTTTAAAAAAGGAACAACAATGAAAAGAATTAAAGCAGACTCTCATCCCTGATCAGGTAGCAGATCAGATGGTACCTGAACATTCTTCTAATAAAAGCAACACCTTGTATTCTGACATCCTTACAATGTATCAGAGATGTGACAGGAAAACAAAGAATCAAACCAAAAATTAGATAACGGCAAGCGTGGGAGCTCAATTGAGCATTGAAAGTTTGCTTTTACTCTGAGGGCCTGCAAAATTTGGTCAGTCTGAGTTTTGATGTCCAGGCCCTGAGGACTGAAGGTAAAAGTAAAGTAAAACTGCCTTTTGCCAAACTTGGCACACGTGGGAGTGTTCCAGAACAAGAAGAGGGAGAGAGGGAGGGAGGAGGGAGCCCTAAGTACTGATTAAGAAATAAATCCATTAATTGAGAAATAACTCCAGTGTATGTATTTCCAAATGCTATTCTTAAAAGTATACAACTACTGGGGCACCTGGGTGGCTCACAGTTAAGCGTCTGCCTTCGGCTCGGGTCATGATTTCAGGGCTGTGGGATGGAGACCTGCATCAGGTTCCAAGCGCAGCGAGAAGTCTGCTTGTCCCTCTCCCTTTGCTCCTCCCCCTGCTCGCTCGCGTTCTCTCTCTCTCTCTCTGTCAAATAATCTTTTTTAAAGAGTATATAACTATTAAGAAAAAAAACCAAGTTGTCCTACTTCGTACATAAAAATGAGACAAAGTAAGAATCTACATTTCTGTTTACTCATACATACAAAAGTAACTCTGTGAATACAAGTTGGGATGTGACTAGACTGGGGAATGAGGCACATAAGGAACGAAAATAGGAAAGCCACTTTCCGCCATATGCCCTTTCTTGACTTCCTCATTTTCTAGCTTCATGGATGTGTTGTCTCTTCAAAATATAAAATTACCTAAGAACAAATTCAACCAGAGATAGATGTACAAAAATTTTATGAATAGAATGAACTAACTTAACTGAAAGTATTTCTGAAGATAGAAATATATGGGAATGCCATTTTTATGCACTAGAAGACAAAATACCACAATATACCAATACTTTCCTGACACACGGGTTCAGTACAATTCCAAATATGCAGAAGACTCAGAATTATCAAGATAACAGTACTTCCCAAATTGATCTGCATAGTCGATGCAATTTCTTTAAATGATTTGCAGAATTGGACAAGTTGATTCCAACATGCAAAGGGCCAAGAAAAGCCAAGACATTTATGAAAAAAAAAAAACAGAATAAAATAACAGAATAAAAAAACAGACAGATTTGCTGTACCAGCTACCACTACTAATTATGGAGCTAAATGATTTTAAATACTGATGTTTTATAACAATTATGGTAGTTGCCTTAAAATGATCATTTTCTAGAAAGTCAGTTTAATTTAGATACTAAGGATACTCAGGTTATACAACATTTGAACAAGATCTAGGACCCAAAACATCACAAATACAGTGAGAGAACTTCCTGATCAACTACAACTTACTAGTACTTCTTTGAAACTCAGTATCACCAACTTTTATAGCAGCAATGTCCACAACAGCCAAACTATGGAAAAAGCCCAGATGTCCACTGGCAGATGAATGGATAAAGAAGATGTGGTATCCATATACAATGGAATATTACTCAGCCATCAGGAAGTATGAATACCTACCGTTTACATCAACATGGATGGAACCGGAGGGTACTATGCTAAGTGAAATAAGTCAGTCAGACGAAGATAAAAACCCTATGATTTCACCCATATGTAGAATTTCAGAAACAAAACAGATGAACATAAAGGAAGGGAAGGAAAAATAAAATAAGATGAAAATTGAGAGGAAGGCAAACCCTAAGAGACACTGAACTCTAGGAAACAAACAGGGTTGCTGGAGGGGAGGTGGGAGGAGAGATGGGACAATTGGGTGAGGCATTAAGGAGGGCACTTGATGTAATGAGCACTGGGTGTTATATGCAATTGATGAATCACTAAATTCTACCTCTGAAACTAATTAAAAAACTCAGTATCAAACGAATAACTCATAATTTATTATCAATTCAATAACACTCATAAAAAACACTAATGAAATACTAATTTTTCTTTGTTGAATTCAATAGCACTTCCATATTGTAACTTAAGAAGAAGTCAAATTCTGTAGTCAAAAACTCTCATGGTCATGTTAAGAGCTCTATTTGCACAAAGTAGCATTTTTAACTGAAATGAAGCTTTTATACTCAGAGAACCAATGGCCTCCTCTTGAAGGAGTCAAAGATTGCAGCAACCCAGAAAGTAGTTTGGGTCGATTGGCTTTTAAACATGGCTTGAGAATTTCCTACACTTTCTGGGAGGCACTGGGAGAGAGGGAACATGACAGACAGAAAAGGAGACAGACAGACACTGATAGCCCTTCTCTTTCAGAGGTAAAAATTTCCCCAAAGTTCCTTAGGTATGCTCTAAGGGGCAAAGTCAAAACAACTTTTATAGGATATTAACATTTGCCAGCCAGGCTATGTCAGAACAGGTCAAACAGCAATAGAATTAATCAGGTCTCACCTGGGTGGCTACAAGGTAGATCAGCTCCCCAAGGGTTGGTAGAAGGCACTGTTTTAATTTACTGTTTCTGAAGTTTTCCCTAATTAATTCAGTTAAGATAGTAATCGCCTGAAAAGGAAAAAAAAAAGGGTATTAGTTCATATCTCTCTCTCAGTTCTTTCACCTACATGTAAAAGACAAGACACTCCACAAAATTCACCCTCCATTTTTAAGAACAAGTTTCCAAATTATTTTCAAAATATGGGCCTTAATCCCGAAAAAACAGTAACTGTCCCAGATGAAGGTAAAAATATATCCAGTGAAAGAAAGGCTCATACATATAGCACTTGTCAGTTATCAAGCACTTTCACTGTATTGCTGATCCTATGAGGCAACTGTTGCTCCATCTCTAAAGACAGGAAACAGAGGCTGAAAGACAAACAGCAGGTGTCTGTCCAGTTGATTCGGACAGCCAGGATCTGAGCACAGATTTTACCATGCCAGAGCCTATTGTCCTCCAGCACGCCCCAGTCTGAAAAATTCTTACACTGCCTGAAACTTTTAAATGATTCCCCTAAAAATCTGAGAGTAGGAAATATTATACCAAAGTTTCAATATAATCCCCTTTGAAATTCAGCAGCATATTTTATCAGATCCAGTTAATTTCCTGGGAGTCATGCTAAGAAAATCACATACATACACTCATTGCCAGAATTCATACACCAGAACACAAGTTAATCAAACCACAGTGTGACCGTGAAGTAGAATAAAATGGGTTTAGAATGATACATATAAAATAGCCCCATTCTGAGATGGAAAAAAATGTGTACAAAGTAGTGTGGCAGCAGTGCTCTAAAGCAGTGTGATTCAAAATATCATGCACAGATAAAATTGTTTCTTACTGTCAACAAAGACTTAAGTATAGAAACTGAGAGTAATGGGGCACCTGCATGGCTTAGTCGGTTAAGACTCTGCCTTCGGCTCAGGTCATGATCCCAGGGTCCTGGGATCGAGTCCCCATGGGCTCCTAACTCAGCAGGGAGTCTGCTTCTCCCTCTCCCTCTGTCTGCCACTCCCCCTGCTTGAGCTCTCTCTGTGTCAAATAAATAAAATAAATGAAATCTTAAAAAAGAAAGAAAACAAAACTAAGAGTAAGTATTTAAAAACTTCCAGAGCCATTTGACAATGCCACAACATCCAAGCACGTGATCATGGGCCTCACTCCGTAAACAAGAGTACAGACGAGTTGGACCTACCTGTGGGGTTGCTGCACAACAGCCATACACCAGAGGAATACTTGTTGATGTGGTATTTTTTTAAACAGCTTTATTAAGTTATAACTGACACAGAATCAACTGCATATATTTAAAGTGTACAATTAAGTACATTTGACAAACATATACATCTATGAAATCATCACCACAGTCAGGATAACAACCCTTCCACATGTTACCTCAAGTTCCCTTCATAATCCCTCCACCTCACTCCCTTTCATTCTTTCTCCAGACAGCCATTGATTTATTTTCTGTCATTAATTCACATCTTCTAGAGTTTATATAAATGGGATCATATCCCATGTATTCTTTTTGGTCTGGCTCCGTTCACTTAGCATAATGCATTTGAGAGTCACCCATGTTGCAGCATATATCAATAGTTTGTTCTTTTTATTGATGAGTAGTATCCCCCGGAATGGATATACCAAACCTGTAACCCCTACCACTCACTGCATGTAAGGGAAGGGAAACACGTAAATCACATTAGCCCTTGCAGCAGGTCACTTCTCCTACAGTCGTCCTTTTCCTTGACCTTTACTACTCATCCACTAGCATTACATTGAACCATCTGAAATTAACAGCATTCAGACCTTTTTTTTGGTAACCTACAAAAACCAAAATTTGTCACCAGCACACCTACCCCAAAAGAATGGCTAAAGGAAGTATTCCGAAGAGAAAGGAAATGATAAAGGAAAGAACCTTAGAATTATTAGGAAGGAAACAAGAATGTGAGAAGCAAGAATATAGGTAAATATAAATCTCCTTCTTCTTTTAGGTTTCCTAAACTATGTTTGATGGTTGAAGCAAATATTATAATAATGTCTGATTTGGTTCTAACTAAATTTAGAGGACATATTTAAGACAATTATAAAAAAAAATGAAGGAAATTAAAAGGCTGAAAAGGAAGGTAAGTTGCTATACTTCACTTGAACTAGTAAAATGATAGGTTATGCAAAATTATACACATGTTATATGTATGTTATATATATAATATCTAGAACCAGTAAAAATCTATACAAATAGACACATTCTAAAATACTATAAAAAAATCAAAATTATAAAAAATGTTCAGTAACTCACACAAAAGTGAAAAGAAAATGAAAAACAGCAAGAAGAGAAAAACAAAATGTAGACTTAATATCAAATATATAATTATTTATATCAAATGTAAATGGTCCAAATACAACAATTAAAAGACAGAGTTCATTTAAAAATATGACCCAACTTTATGCTATCTACAAGAAACTCACATCAAAGATAGTGATACAGGCAAATTGAAAGTAAATAATATATAAAGTATATACATGTATGTATATGCACATTCATGTATATGTATATATGTGTATATATATGTGGCAGTAATCAAAGCAAAACTGGAATGTGTGTGTGTGTATGAGTATGTCTGTATAGATACAGATATAGACATATCAGTAATCAAAGCAAAATAAGAATGGCTATGTTAATATCAGATAACATAGATTTCAGAGCAAAGAAAATTACATAATAATAAAAGGGTCAAACCACCAATAAAATATACCAATCCTAAATGTGCATGCATCAAATAAAACAGCTGTAAAATAGGTGAACCAAAAACTGATAAAGTTATAAAAAGAAACAAACCCCCAATTATAGTTGCAGACTTCAATACCCTTCTCTCAATAATTGATAAAACAAGTAGGCAGAATATGAGTAGACACCCAAAGGACATACTCTACACATACAAATTTGGCAACTTAGACAAAATGGACCAACCCCTTAGAAAACACAAACTATCACAACTCACCCAATATGAAACAGAATATTATTTGCAGATGACATGATTATCTTCACAGAAAATACCAAAGAATCTACAGAAACAAACTCCTATAACTGATAAGTGAGTCTGGCAAACTGACAGGATAAAATGTCAGTATTCAAAAACTAACTGTTTTTCTTCATGTAAGTAATGAACACATGGAAACTTAAATGAAAAATGCCATTTACAATCACTGCAAATACTTAGTATAAGTATAACAAAACACGTATAGGATCTAGATGCTAAAACCACACAACATTGTTTAGAAGAAATCAGAGATCTAAGTAAATGGAGAAATGAATTTGTGTGTGTGTGTGTGTGTGTTTTGTGTTGTATTTTCTGTAATTACCTTTCTGACTGGGGAGAGACTGTCCCTCCCAAGGCTAACCAATTCTTAGAGACAGCAAAGGCTCAGATTAACTGTGTCTTTGATATGCAAACTAGCCAATCCCATGCTCCTTTATCTGGCCCATATACCCCAGGAGGCAATATTCTTCTGCCTTCATCATCCCAGGGCCAGTTACCATCCAACTAGAGACTATCCCTGTAGCCCAAAACCTGCTGAAGTTATTCAAACAACCCAATTCTAAACTTCCCTGCATTTCCTGTGGAAACCCCAATAAAGGCCATGGCTTTAAGCATTCACCTTGCTCCATCTTCTGCCTCCTGATCACTGTGGTATTTTTCCATCTGGCCCTGTGTGGCATGTCATGCCCGTCTCTAGGACCCGTGAGTATAATAAATTTGTTTTCCTGAGCCTCTCCTCTGTCTCCTTTGGTGGCCAGCACTGACTGACTGTCTTATACACAAATACAAAACAAGAGATTTACTATGTGCATAGAGAGAAAAACAACATAGTAAAGATGTCAGTTTTCCCCAATCTGATAACCTAGTTTAACACAACTCCTACCAAAAGCTCAGCAAAAATTTTTGTAGCTATCAACAAGATTATTCTAAAATTTACATGAAGGATGCCTGGGTGGCTCAGTTGGTTGGGCATCTGCCTTTGGCTCAGGTCATGATCCCAGGGTCCTAGCATCGAGTCCCAAATCAGGCTCCCTGCTCAGTGGGGAGTCTGCTTCTCCCTCAACCCCTCCCCCCTGCTTCTTATCTCTCTCTCTCTCACATACACTATCTCTCTCTCTCAAATAAATAAATCTTTTTTAAAAAATTAAATTTATGTGGAAAGGCAAAAGAATCAGAATAGCCAAAACAATTTTGAAAAAAAAAAGTGGGGGCTGAAATTATTCTACCTGATTTCAACTTATTATATAGATAATGTAATCAAAACTGTGTGGCACTGCCAAAGAGATAGACATATCGATCAATGGAACAGAGAATCCAAAAATAGCTCCACACAAGTATGGCCTGGTGATTTTTGACAAAGGTGCAAAGGCAATCCAGTGGAGGAAAGTCAGCCTTTTCAACAAATGATGCTGGAGCAACTGGCTGTCCAAAGGACAGAGGAAAAAGTAAGCCTCGACCTAAGTATAACACTTTATACAAAATATTAACTTAAAATGGACCACGGACTTAAATGTAGAACATGGAACTATAAAACTAGGGGGGGAATGGTATAAGGTCTTCAGGATCTAGGTAAAAAAGCAGACTTGACACCAAAGCACAGAGACATTGTATCAAAGAAGATGTGCAGTTGGCAAATAAGCACCTGAAAACATGTTCAATGTAATTAGCAATTAGGGAAATGCAAATTAAAACCATAATGAGATATCACTACAAACTTATCGGAATGGCAAACATACAAAATAGTGACAACACCAATTGTTACTGAGGATGGAAAGAAACTAGACCACTCATACATTGTTGGTAGGATACAAAATGTTACAGCCACTCTGGAAAATAGTGCAGCAGTTTCTGGGGAAAAAAAAAACAAAAACAAAAACACACTAAACATGTGATTATCCAGCAAACTATACCCCTGAGCATATATTCCAGAGAAACTGATTTGGTGGTAAGTTTATTCTTTACCTAACCCCAGATTTTAGGAACTTATCCCAGAGAAATGAAGACTTTCATCCACACAAAAACGTGTACATCAATGTTTGTAGCAGCTTTATCTGTAACTGTCAAAACTGGAATTGACCCCGGTGTTGTTCAACAAGTAAATGGTTAGGTAAACTGTGGTACAACTGATAACATGGAACACCATTCGGCAATAAAAAGGAACTACTGACACACGCAACAACCTGGATGAATCTCCAAAGAATTATGCTAAATATTAAAAGTCAGTCCCAACAGGTCACATACCATATGACTGAATTTACGCAACATTCTCCAAATTACACAAGTACATTAATGGAGAGTAAATTAGTGGTTGCCAGTAGTTGGGTTGGGGGTGAGACATGTGATAGAGCAAACGTACATGGTTATAAAACAGCAATATGAGGGATCCCTGGGGATGAAACTGTTCTGTTCCTTAATTATTTCAATGCCAATACCCGGGTTGTAATATCGTACCGCAGTTGTCTAAGATGTTACCATCGTGAAAAACTGGATGAAGCACACATACACAGCATCTCTGTATTATTTTTTACAACTGCACATGATCTAAAATTATCTCAAAATAAAAGGTTTAATTCTTAAAAAAAAAAAAAGTCAATCTTACACTAAATTTGAAACCTAGATCCCACTTTCTGCTTCACAAAGTTAGTGGCAGGGATTTATAACATTTCCCCATTTTATAATCCACTACCATTTTGTATCAGTGAGTGTCCCTTGAAATTAAAAACATTTCAATGCTGCAGATCCTTAAAGAGATAAAACTGTGTGAACTGCCTGAAGCGTAACAGAAATTGCTTTGGAGCTTAGTGTCTTGTAAATAGACACACATCATATAATCTATGCTAGTAATGCCACAGCAACCTGACCTACCACCTGCAAAAGTTAACTCTAGATAGCACTAAACAGTACACAATAGATGAGTGCCTGCAATGTTATTTGTATAGATTTTCCACTTGCTATTTTTAAATTTTTAAAGAAACTTTAATATTAAAAAGGGAAAGTGTAAAATTAATAAACTAACATACCACATCAGTGACAAATACCAAGGAGAAAAGCAAGTTTTAGTTGACTTAGGTACAATGACATTGGGAAATGCTGATACTAAACAGAACGAAAAGGTTAAAAATACGTTTGTTTAGTTCTTCGTCAAACTCAAAAATCAAGTAATGTGTGGATATTATTCTTATGCATATTTTCCTATATTCTGTAAAAATTCACCTGGCCTTGGGGCGCCTGGGTGGCACAGCGGTTGGGTGTCTGCCTTTGGCTCAGGGCGTGATCCCGGCGCTGCGGGATCGAGCCCCACATCAGGCTCCTCCGCTGGGAGCCTGCTTCTTCCTCTCCCACTCCCCCTGCTTGTGTTCCCTCTCTCGCTGGCTGTCTCTATCTCTATCGAATAAATAAATAAAATCTTAAAAAAAAAAAAAATTCACCTGGCCTTATAACACTGAAACTAAGCTAAAAACACGAGGTTTCTGAGTGGCTCAGTGGGTTAAGCGTCCAACTCTTGATTTCATCTCAGGTCATGATCTCATGGGATCAGGCCCCGCATTGGGCTCCACACTGGGCATAGAGCCTGCTTAAGATTTCCTCTCTCCCCCTCAGCCCCTCCCCCTACCACATACACATGCTGTCTAAAAATAATTTTTTTAAGATTTTATTTATTTGTTTGACAGAGAGAGAGCGCACAAGTAGGCAGAGCGGCAGAGGGAGAGGGAGAAGCAGGCTCCCCGCTGAGCAAAGAGACCGACATGAGGCTCAATCCCAGGACTCTGAGATTATGACCTGAGCCAAAGACAGACACTTAAATCGACTAAGCCACCCAGGAGCCTAAAAAATTTTTTAAAGAAAAACAAAAATAGGATATTCAAGTATTACGCTACTATCTTGTTCATCTTTTTGAAAAACCAAAGTAAAGAAAAATGAAGGGGTGGGAGGGGTCATATTTCTAGCATCATTACGCTTTAAGGCATATCTACACCATCATTAATGGAAACTATCCTTCTGCAACCACAGGCATGATTGGTTAATTACTACAAATAATAATTTAAGACTGTACTATTTCCTAAACTACTTTGAAATCCAAACCCATTTTATATCAACTTGGACAAGGTGGAACAAGGCCTCTTCCAGTTTTATCTGAAGTCATCAGATTGAATTAAATGGTCAAATGTGCATCAGTCTTAACCTACCCTGGACTGAGCCTCTTAGGTCAAAGGCAGAAAGACAGGAAGATGAATTAAGAATACCAAAATTTGAAAGTTCTGCCGCTATAAAACTAATATTCTAACACTTGCGCAGATATAATTTACTTGCTCTTGACCCTCAAAATAGTTCTTAAATGTTCATGTTCAAGGTTATACAATTAACAGCTACAAAAAGAAACTGAATTAAACTCCAGGTCCGGAAGATATCTGGCATTTCCTATTTGATCAGTGTTTTAGGCCAAAGGGATCTCTTTTTAAGCCCTACTAAACTACTCCCAGTGGGAGATACAGCAACAGTCATCATAACAACTATAACATAATCTTTTAAATTAGATATTGTTCAGCATTCTCCCCTAACCTCTGAAGAGGTATTTCACAATCTCAAGTGAACAGAGAATTCCAACTGATAGCACTCTATTCAGACTTTTTGTTTTTTAAACCCATTTTCCATGTCCCAAACATAGCTAGGGCACATAAAATAAGAACATAAGCCTCACAGTCCTTTCTTAAATTGTATTCATATTAAATCTTAGATTCCCTTGGATCTTGCATTTCTGATTAAGTCTTGCCAAGTAAAATCACACCTGTAGACTTGAAACTTCAAACACTCATTTTCACAAGTGCTGGTTAAAAAAGTGAGACAGAGCGAGAACTTGACACTTAAAAGCAGGCCAATGACGCAGAAGAAAGATGGAAAACCTGTTCGAAGAGAATGAAATCCTGTGCTGTATCTAATAACTAAAAATGTTATTCCAATGAACCACTGTTGTCTCCATGAAGCTCTCCTGGTGACATCCTGACATCAAAGTTTTAACACTATCATCTGTGGACATAATCTTTAATCTCTAATTCTCTGCATACGGGTTGGGCCACTGCTTCAAATCTGCATCTAACTCCTAAGACCAGATAATGGGAAGATGTGGCAAGGACTGCTAACTCGTCACTTCCCTGTTGAGGCCTAAATATAAACAAACAACCTATAACTAGTGGATTCCTGCTCTTAGAGATAATAAACTGTCAGGAAAAGCAAATAAAACACATAAGTGGATTTCTTGCAGTCTTTTACAGTCATATAGAAAGTTTGGAAGCACTAGGCACACAAACTTTATCAACTTCCCAGGTTGTGCAGGGTTTTTTTTTTTTTTTTAATTAGGTGTCAACAACTTTCAACTGAAAAAGAAATTTGTGATTTTTTGGTCACCAGTCATCCGATCCACCTTCCTAATACCCCTGAACTTCCTTTTAGGGGGAAACCTTTCCTGTACTGTGCTTTGTCTGCGGGATGACAAAACAGGCATTCTGCCCTCCAAATATGGAACCTGAAAGAGACCCTGGCTCCCTTCAGAAACATCTTTCCTCCCACGGTCTGGTGCAGTCAAGGGAAGGCCACAATCTAAACTCAGCCAGTGGGGCTCTTGCTCAGAAATCTGAACCTTGAGTGGAGTGACACAGAGTAAAGAAAATGGTGAACTTCATTCACTCATTCTGGCAGTGGCCCCAAGAAAGACTCCAAGAGGGTCCTGCTCCAGAGGCCTTCCAGAGCTGCCAGGTCCTGACTGCTCCAAACCTTCTCTTGGAGCCTTTGACCTTGCTCATTCCCTCCTAATAAATACCCTTTGTGCTTAAGTTAGGCAGAGTCAATCTGGAAAAGTGATACACAGTACCATTGCCGACCAGTTCCCCTTCTTTCCTGGACACACACACAGATTTCCCACTCACCCACCTTGGAGTTGGATGGGATGGTGTGACTAGTTCTAGCCACTGCCTGAAAGTGGAAATAATGTAGGCATGCTCATGTGCAACCTTCCAGTCTCTCTTTCCCACCCCAGAAACGTGAAAGCATTACACTGGATGGAGATGCCATATAGGATGGAAGCAGCCCGGAAGGCCGAAGTCAGCTGCCCTCAGAGCTACCTAAGCCTGCAAGAACAATGGTGACTCTGAGATGTTGATGGTCTTCATTACCGCAACATAAACTAGCCTATGGTGAGACGGAACCATCATTCAATTCAAGGAGACTGCTCTCGTTATACACAGAAATAAAGGAGTTTTCATACTTTAAAATAATCACTAATAAAACACTCAATAAATTATTGCACATATATCCAAAGGTAAAAGATCATTTGTGTGGCAGCTAAGATTTGCCAGCAACATTTACATCATGGATCTGACACCATGGTTGCAAAGCACCGACCACCAGAAAAGCACTGTGTTAAAAGTATATGACGACTAGGGCAACCGGGTGGCTCAGTCGGTTAAGTGTCTGCCTTCAGCTCGGGTCATGATCTTGGCGTCCTGGGACTGAGCCCCACATCAGGCTCCCTGTTCAGCGGGGAGTCTGCTTCTCCCTCTGCCTCTGCCCCTCCCCTCTGCTCATGTGCACTCTCTCTCCCTCTCTTCCTCAAATAAATAAAATCTAAAAATAAATAAAAGCATATGAATAAATCCTGCTATGCAGATTAAGTTAAGAGATTAGATGTCAGACTGCAATAAATCTATAATAAATCTGTAGTTTGAAACCCGAGTAGCCATTAAAATTCTTTTGTCCTTTCAGATGGATGGCAGACAACATATCCTAAATATTCCTTGCACTGAAAGTAATAAAAAATGTCGGGTAAAATATTTTTAAATATCTTTATAAAATGCACAGCTAAATTGTCAAGAAATTAAGGAAACCTGAAAGACCAAAAATAGAAAAGAGGAAAACGGCGATATATAAGTAAGCACTCAAGATACTTCAACCCTGGGACACCTGGGTGGTTCAGTCGGTTAAGCATCTGACTCTTGATTTTGGCTCAGGGTCGTGGGATTGAGCCCCAGGTCGGGCTCCACACTCATCGGGGAGTCTGCTTGAGATTCTCTCTCTCCCTCTCCCCCTGCTCACTCTCTCTCCTAAATATCTCTAAAATAAATAAATAAATAAATCTTTTTTAAAAAGATACTTTAACCTTGGCGGCATGTGCTAAATCTTGGTGACCTTGAAATAACCTTTTGAAATGGAACAAGAGACAAATCTTGGGCCCTGCCCATAGTGTGCCATCAAATACAGGAGACCATTTACATTCAGCTGAACCCCCAAGCATGTAGGAATAAAAAGTGAACCAGCCTGCAAAAGAGGACCGTAAGGAATCTTGAGATCTTGGTACTGAATGAAGCAGTGGGGGCAGGGCGGGGGGTGGGGGGGAATCTTCCCTGAGAACTGAAACAGGTCTGGAAAGCACATCTACACACAGGTCACATTCACATTGCCTCTCACCTGGGAGACTCGAGATTCAAGAACCTAGGAGTTTGCTAGGCTGACCAGTGGCAATGATGGTCTACAGTTAATGAGGTCAAAATGCTAGGATTTCCCCAGCAGACTGTAGAGCAGTGATTCTTAACTTTACTGGGCTTCATAATCACTGAAGAATTTGTAAAAACACAGTGCTGGGCTCCACCCCCAGAGTTTCTATTCAGTATGTCCGGGGTGGGGGCCTGAGAATTTGTATGTCTAACAAATTGCCCAGGGTGCTTAAGATCTAGGACAACACTGAAATCACTACTGTGGGACTCAATACTGCCCACATATTGGAATCATATGCAGAGCTTTAAAAACTACAGATACTGCCTCCAGCCCCAGAGACTCTGGTTTAAGTGGTCTGGGGTATAGCCTGGACATCAGAATTACAGAGAACAAAGCCTGAAAGCTCAGGGAACTGGAAATGTTGGAATGGTTCTATAAAATGCAACCTGCCCAGCCACCCTAAACCATCCCTCCCAGGTGGGCCTGAAAAATATGCCTTAGTGAGAGGGGCACCAGCACCTTTGAGAAGCTCTTGGCTATACTTTACAGGCCAGGGGGGACAGTGGAAAATACAGACAATGGAACTGGGTTCTCTGGTCACGATGGGAATAATGGGATCTAGCAATGGTAGAGGCCAATGAGCACTTAACCATAGGCACAAGTACCGCAGTGAGTCACGTGGCAATCTGGTGATCAGAGTATTCTGACCCACTAGAATCCAAGACAATGGTAAATTGGCCATCAAATCAGCTTACTAAGGTAATGCTTGACATAAGGTAAGAAAATTTCTAGGTCTACTGGGCAGAAACTAACAGAAGTCCCCATACCAAGGATTCACAGCCTCCAATTCAGATCTCACACCCAGGCCAGTTCACAGATCTACAGCTCCTCCACTATGCTAAAGGTCCCTTTCAAAGAGACCCTTAAAAAATGGCCCCAGTGAATGCTGTAGATCTTCCCCCACCACTTTCCCTCCCCAGAGAGTCCTCAGACATTTACCATGGTACTGAGCACTGGGGAAATACCCAGACCCTTTGAACTTATCAGATACTGGCTCTGAACTAGGGCTGATCTCTGAAGACATAAGAAGCCACTATACTCCAGTAGTCAGATCAAGAAAGAGCTTATCAAGTCCAGGTGCCACACAGGATTTTACTAAATCCATCTCACATCTGTCCAGTGGGCCCATGGGCCTATCCTGGGTTATTGTCCTAGTCCTAGAACATACAATGAGAAAAGATACACTCAGTAACTAGTAGGATCCCCACAATGGATTCCCACCCAGTGGACTGAGGACTATTCAGAGTACAAAGAGACAAAATGAAGCTCCTGGAACTACAACACCTGCCCTGCCCACCCATCTAATGACAGTAAGCCAAAAGCAAGCTATATCTGCCAGATCAATGATTAGGAACCAGTGCCACCAAAGACTTGAATGCATGCAGGGATGGTAACTTCTATCACATCCCCATTTAACTTGCCTGTTAGGCCAGTTCAGAAGCCACGTGGTTTATAGTTACTGCAAATTTAATCAGCTAATGGTGCCTATTGTAGCTGCAGTCTCAGATGTGGCATCTTTACTGAAGCAAATTAACATAAGCCCTGGCACTTGTTCTGCTTTCTTTTCTATTCCAATCAGTAAATAAAATCAGAAGCAGTTTCCACTTACCAAACTGCCCCTGTATCAAGTCTCCTGCTCTGTCATCATATAGACCGGAGGGACCCCCTTATCTTGATAATCTACAGGACAGGATACTGTTTCATTATACTGGTGACATGCTAACCAGACCTGGTAAGTAGCACCTGAATTTGTATGCCAGAGCACAGGAGAGAAGTCCTACAAAAGTTCATGGTCTATTACACTGGTGAAGTACCTAGGAATCCAGTGGTCTTGGGGCATGTAATAATATTCCTTCTAAAGTAAGAGAGAAGTTGCTGCATCTTGTATTACCCAGTGAAACAAGATTCAATAATGAGTGAGTCTGTTTGGATTTCAGAGACTCCAACACATTTACTGATCATTGATAAGGCTGCCAGTTTTGAGAAGGGCCCAAGAAAGGGTTCTACAGCCGGTCCAAGGTAGAGTACAAGCTACTCTGTCAGTTGCGTCTCAAGACTCAGCAGACCTAATGCCACTGGAACTGTGAGATAGAGAGGCTATACAAAGCCTGTGGCAAGCCCTAGCAGCAGAATCATAGCATAGCACAGACCCCTAGGATTTTGGAATAAGGTCTTGTCCTGCCCTCCGTCAACAACCACACTCCATTTGAAAAACAGCTCCTGGCTTGTTCCTCGACCCTGGTTGAGACTGAATGCCTGACCCTGGAATAATACGAGACCTGATCTACCCATCATGAACTGCATGTTACCATAACATTGGTTACACACAATAGCATTTTATTTTTAAATTAAAATGGTAAGCATGGGCCCAAGCCAAGCAGATTCACTCACTCCATGTGCAGGTGACTCGGACTCCTATGGTTATCTGCTCCCACGGCTCAGCTGCCTCTCCCTTCCTTGACCCATTCTCATGACTTCCTAGGGAGTTCTATATTTCCTCCCTCAGGAGAAAAAAGCATAAACCTGGTTCGCATATGGATCTGCATGGTATGTCAAAATCAGCAGAAAGTGGATGGCCACTTCACTGCAATCCCAGTCAACTTGGCCCACATAGACAACGGTGAAAGAAAATCCGCTGAGTAGGCAAAGTTTGGGTGGTACACCTATTAACAGAGAGAGATGGACTAAGGAATGGATCTATACCAACTCAGAGGCAGTAGCTAACAGGGGGTCAAAAACCTAGAAAGAAAAAAATTATACCCCCAAAGAAAGAAAGAAAGAAAGAAAGAAAGAGAAAACCGTAAAGTGGAGGGACAGGGGTATAGATGGGAACCTTTTGAATGGGAACAGAGTGTAAACATTCATAACCCACCCCCATAAATGCCCAACAGAGGGCATCAGTAGTCAGCTGGAAAAGCAGAACCATCTGTGGATGCCAATCAACATCCTTCACCAGTTACCCTGGAGCTTGCTCAATGAGCCCACATACAAACAAAACAGCATGCAAGCCAGGCTGGAGGCTATACCTGGGCCCAACAACATGGACTTCTGCTCACCAGGGATGGCCACTGCCACTGTTGAATTCCCAACCTGCCACGAACAAAGGACAACACTGAGTCTTGATATAACTCCATTCTCTAGAGGTCCCAGGCTGATTACACTGGAACTCTCTGATCATGAAGGGGACAACATTTTGTCCTCAAAGGGACATTCCAGATATAGATTAACCATACCTGCCCCTGCACTTGAGCCATCTCTACCATCCATGGTACCGCCCCTTTCAGTCAGCCTCCCAATGCATCCCAAATGTTGTTCTAGGAATGGCATTCACCCTACCCCCCCTTCTTCTCTTTGGACCAAGAGGCAAGAGCAACTCTACTATTACTAACCCTAGATAACTGCACTATCACTTGTAGTTAATCATCCCTTTGTAAGTGAACCATCAATGAATTATCTCAATTTGAGTGTACCATGTGTGAGGAACTATGAATAATTCCCTCCGAAAGCTTCACTTTCCAGTTTTTCCCCTATTGGTTTCTGAAACCAATTAACATTAGAAATGATGGCATTCCCTCCCCACTCCCCAATAGCTGGATTCGCCTTTTCCTTCTTGGAAAATCATAACAATATCATACACTTAGACTGACCAATGACTAAGTTGTCAGGTTTCATTTTGAGTAATAACCTTTGAAGCCTTCATAAACTATTGATTTCATAGTTTTGAGTTAGTTTTAGTCAAATTAAAAAAAAAAAAAAAGGACTGCTGGAATTGCCAGGGACAGTGGATTTATAGGTCATCTTGGTATCAGAGAATTAGCCCCTGTATTGGGCTTCTTGACTACTCATCACGCAACAATAGTCACCAATGACAACTGTGTGGCAGCAGCTAAGGGAGGGTAGTACAAAGTAAGACACTGGCAGTCCGCAGAGGCCTCAGTCTAGAATCCACCTACAATGATGAAAAAATCATTCTGTTCTAACAAGAGCTTTCTTACCAATCTCAGGTACTGAAGCCAGGACTCTTTGGCACCTATACTGGAAAGAGATGCATACCCTCTATTTCCACCCTTCTCCACCTCCCTCTGGCAACCACAAACTAAACCTGACAAAGAGGGAAGGAGAAGCCATTCCAAACAGATAAAACAAAGCCAGACACATATTCCAGCTACTGCCACACTGTCACGGTCAACCCCCTCTTCTGTATCTAATGAAGGAGCTAGTGGGGTATAGACAATATATATACATATCTTTATCGAAGGTTAAATGACATTTTTCCAATTTGGGATCAACAGAACACAATTACGCCTGCTACGTAAATGTTTTCTTAAGTTACCATTTCTTAAGTTTCTTAAGTTACCATTCTCCTTTGTTAATTCTGAGTCTTTTAGGGACTGGAATAATTTAAAAGTTATGGCACAAAGAACATAACCGCAATACTGCGGTTGGAACTTGCTATATATAACTACTATTATTTACTTGTTACTATGTTCTTAATAGTCGTTCCCGTCAACACTCCTCAAATAGCAGAAATACAAAGGAAGCTCATTTTAAATTGCAGTTTTCTGCCTCAGGGATCAGCTCTGATTAGTTTTGTTTTGTGCAATTCCCTCCATCACTAATTCTCTTTCCAGGTTTCTTTCATCTAATAGAAAATTAAATGTGATGCTCTGTTAGGTTCCCAAGGGTTACTAAATTATATCACATTCAAATATATAAGCCTCACAACTGTTACTCTAAACATATTATAACAAAGGTATGTGCATAGCCCAGGTAAAATGAGCATAAACATTAGACTAGAAAACACAGAAGCTAAAAATCGTTCTATAAGATATCAGGTAAGAAATTAAATGAATTCTACCATTATAAGAAATTAGGAAACATGCCTTTCAAGAATTCTTTAATGTGAGATGTTCGGTTTGTATGCAAAAGTGATTCAAATACGGCAATTCCCCACATGGTATGTACCTCAGCATCGTGGCTTAATACAACAAATCCAGAATATTTCACTTTATTCTACACAAAGATCTGAATAGTATTCAACTCTTGCTTTATCGTTTTCAACACATTTGTCTCTGGCGCTGTCCAAAGAGTAACAGAAAAACAAGTTTGTTTAGCAGAAAAGTACAAGGTCAGAGTCGCTGAAACTAACAATGTGGAGGATTATAACTGATAACGGTCTCAGCTCAGGACTACAAACCACAAATGGTTTTGCAGTGTCTGGTGTAAAAGATGGCATCTCTCAGCACCTCAACATAAAAAACCTGAGGAGACCACACTGACACAGCAATGGGGGCTATTTAATAACTCCAAGGGGGGGATATAAACCCAACAAGGTAGAAGTCTTTTGTTTAGGAAATCATCTAGCGCCATTTTTATAAATTGCCATCAACAAGAAGAACTTACTCAAATGCAGGTTTTAGAAAGAAAAGTATTACCAGAAACATAGCTAATTTTTTTTTTTTTTTAGAAGTTCCTCCCACTGGCCACATTTGAGCAAGTACTGTGACACATAGGCTGACAGACACACGACACTGTTGTTAACCGAGTCCTGATGATGGGCCAAATTTAAATACCCCATCCGAAGAAGAGTGAAATCATTTTCTCTGAGATTCTGGTTGAAATTCTACGTCTCTCTATGCTTCCTGTTGCCCTGTCATGCAGCAAAGGTGATACTGAACCTAACTCAAAGTGTATTTGGGTTTTTTTTTTTTGGGGGGGGGTTGTTTGTTTAAAGATTTTATTTAAGAGAGAAAGAGAGAGTGAGAGAGAGAGAGCGCACATGCACAAACAGCGGGACAGGGAGAAGCAGACTCCCTGCTGAGCAGAGCGCCGGACATGGGGCTCTATCCCAGGGTCTGGAGATCATGACCTCAGCCAAAGGCAGATGCTTAACCAGCTGAGCCACCCAGGTGCCCCTCAAAGCGTATTTAGAGGTGAGATGAGGCTGATGTCCTTCTCACTCCTCCTAACATTCCCAAACCTGTCATGCCAAAGGACCCATGATTGAGTCTCACAGTATCATATTACACTAGCCTCCTGGGTGCCCTTGACTACTGACCCCCCTGCTCACGCCTCTTGTCCACTGAGGACACTGGCTCCTTGCTCCTCACCTTCTTTCCCACCTGCACTCCTGTCCACACCTTCAGCAAAGTGGACATCCATGTGGAAGACACCCCAGCACCCTGACCACACAGTTCCTTGGGCTCACTGCTCAGTTCATTAGACTGTTACTCCACCTCAACTCAGCCACTCACCCACAGTCAGTTCCTGGATGCTGACAGTACCTCCAGTACTTCTCAAATTCAAGCCCTCTTTAATCTCCACTCTCATCTTTTTAAGATCCTTTTTCAAAGCCCTTCCAATTATTTTTTAAACTCAACAATACCATCCAAGACAATGAGTGCACCACCTTCTCTCAGCCTTGCTTTACTTTACTTGCTTTCCTACCTGGACTGGGCCCTGGGATGTAGGACTCAAAGCCACAGGGCCTTATATGAAAGGGTTTGGAAGTGGCCACTCTCTTCCACTAATGGACTCAACCACTCCCTTGACTGGAACCTAACGGTCTTCTGGAGAACATCATACAATGAGGCATATTGGTTTCTTTCACCTTAAATTCTTTATCACAAGCTTGGTTTTTGTGGAACCCTATTCTCCTTCCCTAGTGCGCCAGCCTTCTCAATCTGGGGGAGGATAGCTTTGAGCTTCTCAACTTCTAATCCCCTGGGCACTCATTCCCCTCTTTCTGATGCTGACCTGATGTACTCCACTGTCAGAAGCCAGATGCAAGATCTTGAATGCTCCCACCACCAAATCTTACCCCCCTCACTGCTCCATCTACTTTTACTAATCCTCTCTTCCTAAGTGTCCCTTCTCTGACCTAAAGCCAATTACCCTCCTCAGTCATTCCCTCCTACCCATCTGAAGGAATATGTACCTTCAGCTAGCGCCTTACTAGCCTCTATATTCAATGCCTCCCTTTGGAGTGAATCTCCACACTCATACCCAAACTTCTTTATCTAGATATGTATTTACCACCTGCTCACCTCTGGTTTTCTACACAGTCATTCCCATCTGGCTTCTACTGCATACAAACTGTTCATGTGAGTTACTAATAATCCTCATCTTGCCAAGTCCAACAGAAATGTCTGTTTTCAAATTAACCTAAATCTGAGAAGCAAGAAACAAGATGACCATTTTCTCCTTGGCCCGTGGTCATCTCTTCCCTTCTATTAACACAACTCTCCTGAGTTTCTTTCTACTTTTCAGGTTCCTTTATGACTTCTTCTTTTTCAGGTTCCTTTATGACTTCTTCTTTCTCTGTTTAATATCCTTTGTCCATTATAAAGCTCCATGAAGACAGTGACATCTTTTTTGCTCATTGTTGTGCCGACTCCATTACTTGGCCCAAAAAACCTTGATACGTGCCTAATATCCTATATGAAATTAACTCAAAATAAATCATAGACCCAAATATAAAGTCTAAAACTGTAAAATTTTATAAAGAAACATAAGAAAAATGTTTTGCGACCTTGGAATAGACAAAGATTTTTTAGATAAGATATCAAAACCATGATCCATAAAACAGAAAAACTGATAAATTAGACAATCAAAATTAACTTTTGGATGACACTATAAAGAGAATAAAATGACAAGCCACAGACTGGGGAAAAAAAATACTGCAAACCACATATCTGGTAAAGGACTTCTATCCAGAATATATAAAGCACTCTCAGATACAGATATTTAGATATATAGACAGATTGCTAGAGAGTGACAGTTGGTAAATGGATGGATGACGGGAAGACAGCAAAGTTCAGTAATAAAAAAACAACCTTAACTTTGGAGATTATGATTTCCCCAAAATGAGGAGTTCTATGCCCTCAGTTCTTTCAGCCACGTGCTTCCCAACTGCAAAGTGACTTAGATCATCACTAGTTACACCTACATCATGAAACCTCTACCATGCTGTTAGCATTCATGCTATGTTGCCTGCCTTGTACTTTCTCAAAAAGCTAAGTAAACTTGATGTTGAATGAAAATAAAAGTAAATAAACATAAAAATATATCAATATATATACTATATACATATGTATATACTATCATACATAGGGAGACAATTCACAAGAAGTCATCCAGCCCAGAGCTGTTTTGGGGGGAAGGTTTTTAATAACGTATTAACAGACATGGGGCTCTCCAAATTGTTCTTCTTTGGGCAATTCCAGAAAGTTGTGTCATTTAGGCAACTTGTCCATTTCATTTAAACTGTCAAGTATGTAGGCCTACAGTTAGTACCTTTTAATGGATGTTGAATTTATACTGCTATCTCCCTTTTAGTCCTGACAATGGTAACTTTGATTTTCTTTTTCTTTTGATCAATCTGGCCAGAAGGCCAATAATTTTAAGTTACCAAAGTATGAACTATTAGTTTCACTGGTTTTTATCTATTGCTACTTCTCCAGTTCATTGATTTTGCCTCTTATTTTTTATCATATCTTTATTTTAATTGCATTGAGTTTACTTTGCTCTCCATTTTCTAGTTCCTTAGATTGGAACTTAAAAGTCTTGCTTTCTAATACAGTGGTTCTGAAAGTATAGTCCCTGAACCAGCAGCATCAAAAATCACCCAGGGGCACCTGGGTGGCTCAGTCAGTTAGGCATCTGCCTTTGGCTCAGGTCATGATGCCGGGGTCCTGGGATTGAGCCTCACATTTGGCTCCTGGCTCAGCGGGAGCCTGCTTCTCCCTCTCCTCCCCACTCATGCTCTCTTCTCCCTATCTCTGTCTCTCTCTCTTAAATAAATAAAATCTTTTAAAAAAAAATCGCCTAGTATCTGGATTAGAAATGTCAATTATTATGCCCTACTCCAGACCTACTGAATGAGAAACTCTGGAGGTGACGTCCAACAATCTGCATTTGAACAAACCTTCCATGTCATTCTGAGGTACACTGGAGTCCTTTTCAGAACTCCTGGTTCTAACAAATGAGCATTTCAAGCTATGGCTATTTCCCTCTTAGTCCCACTTTAGCACATCACAAAAATGTTGATGTGTTAGGTGTTCATTATCATTTAGTTTAAAATATTTAAATCCTCTTAAGCATTCTTCATTGGCACATGAGTTATTTAGAAGTATTTCAATTTCCAAACACTTGGGGGATTTCCCAGATTTCCTCTTGTTATCTCTAATTTAATTCCATTGTAGTCAGAGAATTTATTTTAAATTTTAATTAATGTCATTAATTCCATTTATTTTAATCCTTGGTTAAGATATGTTTTGTGGCTAAAAATGTCTTCGTGGATATTCAGTGTGCACTTAAAATGAATGTGTTTCACAGCTGTTGGAGTTGGTGTTCTGTGAATGTCAACTAGTTCAGTTTCACTTGTATCATTCAAATCTTTTATGTCCTGACTCTATCTCCTTGTTTAAAATATATCCAACAATTATAATGAATATGTCTACTTCTACTTGTAGTTCCAGCAAATGTTTCTTCATCTATTTTAAAGTGTTATTAGCTGATACATATAAATTAAGGATTAATATTTCCTAATGAGTTGAAACTTTTTTTTTAAAGATTCTATTCTATGTTTTTATTTGAGAGAGTGAGAGTGACAGCAAGAGCAGGAGAAGGAGCAGGGGTGAGGGAGGGGAAAGAATCTCAGACAGACTCCATGTTGAGCACAGAGCCCAACACAGGGCTGAGATCACATGACCCTGAGATCACAACCTGAGCCAAAACCATGTGTTAGACGTTAACCAACCGAGTCTCCCAGGTGCCCCAAACTGAAACTCTCATTATAAAATACTCATCTTCATCTCTTGCAATACTCCCTTAACATCTACTTTGTTATTAATATATCCACAAGTTTTCTTGTTGTTAGTGTATCCACAGTATACCTTTTCCCATGTTTTTTAGTTTATCGTTATATTTAAAGTAGGTCTCATATAAACTGTACATAGCTAGGTTTCTCTCCTTGATCCAGTATGAGCATCTCTCCCCTTTTGAATAGACTATTTAAGCCACTAACATTATTACTAACATTGTGAAGTTTAAGTCTATCACCTCGCTATTTGCTTTCTCTTTGTCCCATTGGATCTTTCTTCCTTCTTCCTGACTTCTTTTGAGTTGAGCATTTAGTATTCTATTTAATCTCTTCTATTGGCTATTTAGCTATAGCTGTTTAATTTTTTACTAGATATTCTGCAGGTTATAAGAACATCTGTAAGTTATCACAATTCACCTTAAATCAACATTATGCTATTTCATATACAGTACAACACAAACATTTATATAATATACATAAAAAATAGAATGAGACAGAAGAAATATTTGATAATTGTTGAAATTTTTCCAAATATCATCATAGATTCAGCTCACACTGCCAAGAGTCTTGTTGAACCTGGACCAAGACATACAAAGAGGACACTAGGCATATCATACTCAAACTGCTAAAAATCAAAACTAAAGAGAAAATCTTAAAAGCAATTAGAGAAATACTATATATTTCATTCTGGGGGAACAATCACATGAATGAATGCTGACTTCTTTCTTATCAGAAACATCAATGCCTTAAGATGCTAGAACAACATTTTTAAAGTGTTGAAAGGAAAAAACAAAACGCTATCTCAGAATTCTATGTCTATGTAAAAACTCTCAAAAACAAAGAAGAAATAAAGAGAAAATGGGCAAATTCACCTCCAAACAGAGAATTTAACACAAAACGTTAAAGTAAATCTTTCAGGCTAAAGGGAAATAGGCCTAGATACAAACTTGGGTTTATAAGAATAAAGAATACCATAAAGTGGAGCATCTGGGTGGCTCAGGTAGTTAAGAGTCTGACTCTTGATTTCGGCTCAGGTCATGATCTCAGGGTGGTGAGACTGAGGCCTGTGTTGGGCTCCACATTGAGCGTGGAGCCTGCTGAAGATTCTCTCTCTCCCTCTGCCCCTACCACCTCCTCTTAAAAAAAAAAAAAAAACTATAGAGGCAAATATGTTGGAGAATATAAAATACTTATTCTTAATCATAAACTCACATGGAACTGCAGAAAGTAATACAGAGAGATCCCATATTCTCTTCCTCCAGTTTCCCACAATGATTAACATCCTACAGTTATAGTACATTATCAAAAATCAAAAATTTGGCATTGATACAATACGTACATACAGTTCTACATCATTTTATCACATGCACAGATTTCTGTAACCACTATCGCAGCCACAATACAGAACTATTCCATTCTCACCAAGATCTTGCTATGCCTTTACAGTAAAACGCTCGCTCTTCTCTCAGTATCCCTAACTCCTAGAAACCACTGCTCCGTTTTCCACTCTACAGTTTTGTCATTTCAAGAATAATATATAACCTGACCTTTCACAAAGCACAACACCCTTGATATCTACCCAAATTATTACAAATAGTCCCTTCCTCTTTACTATTCCACGGTAAAGATGTACCAAGGTCTGTAATGACTCACAAATTAAAGGATATTTTAGTATTTTCAGGTTTTGGCTATGATAAAGCTGGTATGAATAGTCAAATATAGACTTTTGTATGAACATAGGATTTCATTTCTCTGAAAGACAGCCCAGGAGCAAAACAGTTAATTCATATGGTAAATGTAGGTTTCATTTTTCACAAAACTGCCAATTTAAAAAGATCCAATTCTCACCATCTTTGCCTGTACTTGGTATTGTCACGATTACGTTAATTGTTTTAATATGCATGTAGACGCAATCTTAGTTTGCTTTTCTCTAATGAATAATAATGCTAAATATCTTTACATGTACTTAGTTGCCATATATCCTCTTTGGTGAAATGTCTCTCATGTCTTTTGCCCATTTTCTAATTTTTTTATTCATTTGTTTACTGTTAAGTTTTGACAGTTCTTTACTATTGTAAATATGAGTCCTGTGTCAGATATGTAGTTTGCAAATATTTTCTCCCATGTGTAGCTTGTCTTTTCATCATCTTAACAGGGTCTTTCCAGAGCAAACGTCTCTCGTTTTGATGAAGTCCAATTTGCTGATTTCTTTTGTTTTTTTATGGATCATGCTCTTGGCGTTAAGTCTAAGAAATCTCTAAGGGTAACAAAGAGTTTCTCTTCTGAACACTGTGGATCATCTTACTTTCCTATAAAGAACGTGGAGTTTTGTTGTCAAGCAGTTAAAATACTGGCCAATCCATCCTATGAAGGTGTGGTTTTCCTTTAGTCCCAGGGCACAGTTCTTAGATCTAAAGTGTAGTCCTCCTGGAATTTCAGTGGAAAGTCCACGGTGTTTATCAAGCCCCTCCTAACTTGGTGTGACTTGACCCCCAAAGCCTACGTCCCCAGCACTGGGAAACTGCTGAAATTTCTGCTCAACTCTTCAACCTCCCAGCTGCCACTTTCTGCCTGTTTCCATGCAATAGCACTCAGCACAGGCATCGCTTCCAAGTTAGCCAAGGACTGCAGAGGAACTGGTCCGCACATTGTGTGGCTTTGCTCTTGAAAGATTTTCCCCCACTCCTTTCCTACCCTGTCTAGCAGTGCCAAGTTCCAACCACAGCTCCTTGGCCCAGCAAGACCATTGTGTTCTACCTGAACTCTGTTCCCTTGCATGAATTCAAAGTTCCTGCAGGGTATAAGCCAATTAAAAGTACATCTCTCATAGCCTGCCTGCCTCCCTCCTTTGACTAGTGTGCCTCTTTAGCTTCTGTGTACTTCTTTTAAATTCGGTCCAGATTCATTTTTGTTATGGGCAGAATGGTCAGCCCAATACAACTTCTCAACCATCACCAGAACCAGAACTCTACTCCTTGATTTTTATGTTAACTTCTCAGTTTAGAAGAAGTATAAATTTATACCCGAAACATGACTGAAACTCAAAAAACTGGTTACAGGGGCACCTGGGTGGCTGAGGCAAGCATCCGACTCTTGGTTTCAGCCCAGGTCATGATCTCAGGGTCGTGAGATCGAGTCCTGTATCAGGCTCTGCGCCGGGCATGGAGCCTGCTTCAGATGTTCTCTCTCTCCAAGTAAAAACAAAGTGCTGAACAGTGTGATTAAAATGCTGTAACTTGTAGTTTAAAAAAAAATAGACACATACATCTGATGCTTGTGTATGCAAGGATCCCTCTGAAAGAATGATATTTGATAGAAGGAATGATACTTGGTAGAAGGAAGGGACTCTGTGGGTTGGGAACAAAGAGGGAGAGAGGGTCATTGTGTGCTGTTCGAGGTGTGTTCCATGAGCACCTGTAACTCATTCTAGTTCATCATAATTTCTTGAACCCTAATAAAAGATTGACTAGCACCACCAAAAAAAAAAAAAAAAAGATTCTCCCTCTTCCTCTGCCCCTCTCTCTTGCACGCCGTGACAAGTTTATATGGAAGACACTTTTTCCCTTTCTAGAGCTAAAGGTAAAAATCAATAAACTTCCTTGTTATTTCCCCGTATAGACAGGTGTGTTGCTCTTTTTTTATTTCCCCTCTTCCAAATTCCCCTTTTACTGGTAGGAGTAGCCCGTCAAGGGTCTTACATCTAACTAACTGCTTCAGGGAAACCTCAAGCTTCATCTTCTATTCTTAAATGGTACCAAATTTCAAAACTCTAATAGCAATAACCACCAACCCACCTGCCCTAAACAGCCTTAATATCTTACCATTTCAGATTTCAGTTCTCCCTATTTCTTTTTTTTTTTTTTTAAGATTTTATTTATTTATTCGACAGAGATAGAGACAGCCAGCGAGAGAGGGAACACAAGCAGGGGGAGTGGGAGAGGAAGAAGCAGGCTCATAGCAGAAGAGCCTGATGTGGGGCTCGATCCCATAATGCCGGGATCACACCCTGAGCCGAAGGCAGACGCTTAACCACTGTGCCACCCAGGCGCCCCAGTTCTCCCTATTTCTGACTTTTGACAATTTCCCTTATTTTCTTGTGCATTCAGCTAAGTATTTTAAAGTTTCTTTGTTATATTTTATCCTGCATTTCTAACTTTTTTTGCTACTGAAGTATTTTCAGGTTATCTAAGTAGCTATGTTGCCACACTCAGAAGGCCATATATTATTTTTATAATGAGAAAAAAAATCAGAATAAATGTTACATGGAAAAACAATTTCACATATGTACATAAAACACACCTAAAAATATAGCCAAAAAGTACAACAAGTATCATTTGCTCTTCAAAAAAGTTGTAAGTTCAGTGCCTGGGTGGCTCTCGTCAGTTAAGCGTCTGCCTTTGGCTCAGGTCATGATCCCAGGGTCCTGGGATTGAGCCCCTGGTCAGGGTCCCCACTCAGTGGGAAGTCTGCTTCTCCTTCTCCCTCTGCCCCTCCCCCTGCTTGTGCTCCCTTTCTCTTTCTCTCTTTCAAATAAATAAATCTTTAAAAAAAAAAGTTGTAAGTTGATTACTAGGACTGTGGAAAAAAATGAGCATGACAGAATATAGCGTGCGCTGTTGTGCTAGCAATGAAACATTACAATACTCATGCCACCAGGGACAGCAGAGGAAGTGGTGCAATTATGTAGCTTAATACTGAACAAGGGCTCAAAGTGAACACTCCATACCACTCCCTCTGAAATATACATGGGATCTGTCTCTAAACGCAGTTCAACACATCCTATACCTAGAGTTCCAAAAGCACACAATGTTCAAAGAAATCTATATAAGTTAAATAATGTTTCCAATCACCATATATCCACTGCTTTAACATGAAATTTAATTCTACAACCAATTCAGTAGAAGGCTGAATAACACAGTGTCCATACTCTTAAGTCAAGAATTCTTAGTAGCTCTCACTCTTTTGAGCAACTAAATCACAAAATGTGTTTATCCTATTAAAAAAAAAAAAAAGGACAAAAAAATCAAACTAAAGTTTGAAAATTAGATTAATTTCAAAACAATAACAATGTTGCATAGCATAATGAACTTAGTGAATCTGCTGAAAATGAAAAGAGAAAAAAACAATAGCAATCAATGACAGCTAATACATCAAGAGGTCATAAACCAAAAATGGACATTTCAATTTAGAAAAAGGTTAAAACAAAAGTTGCAATCCATATAGATTTCCTTATTGTATATTTAACATGGCAGTTAAAGTGACACTGCCAAGGAAAACCATGTAGCTCTACAATGCAGATATTTGGCATCACCTCTCTAATCAAGTGAGCAAAGTAAGTAAAACTGATAGGGGAAACCTCACACTATATGCTTGCCGCTATGATGAAATATGAAGCACCAACATCACCTCTGATAAGTTCTTACCAAAAACAAAGCTGAATCTGAATCTAATAAAGCCTCTTGACCGAACTTACAGTTTATAGGAACTTTAGGGAGTAGAGGACCAAGAAAAAAAAAAACAAGACGAATCTAAAATGAGGAACATTCTGTAAGACAAGTAGCTTGGGGGGACACCTGGGTGGCTCACTCGATTGAGCATCTGCTTTTGGCTCAGGTTGTGAACCCAGGGTCCTGAGATAGAGTTCCGTGTCCGGGCTCCCTGCTCAGCTGGGAGCCTGCTTCTCCCTCTTCCTCTCCCTCTGCCTCTCGCCCTACTCGTGTGCTGGCACGCACACTCCCTCTCTCTCTAATAAATAAAATCTTTTTAAAAAAAAAAAAAAGACAAGT
Organism: Ursus maritimus; assembly: GCF_017311325.1. Taxonomy (NCBI): domain Eukaryota; kingdom Metazoa; phylum Chordata; class Mammalia; order Carnivora; family Ursidae; genus Ursus; species Ursus maritimus. The sequence continues at coordinate 47,809,512 of NW_024424453.1, read as the reverse complement.
GGCTTGGATTCTTCAAGATATCGATGTCATGGTGGAAAAACAGGGCAACAAATCTACGAGAAATGTTAGCACAAAAAAACCCAACAGATCATGAAAATGTAACACATCACAAGCCAAGTGGAGTTTCTTCTAAAAACACAAGGGTGATTTAATTTTAGAAATGCCAACACCTGTTAATAGAGATAGATAGAAACACTTTGCCATCACCTCTACAGATGTCCTACAACCAAATTCAACACTTATTCATATTAAAAATAAAGAACCTGGTAGATCCTTATTTAACGAGATTTTATACCAAAATCCAGTATTTATAAGAATACAGAACACTGAAAATTCCCTTTCATTGGTGGAAGGATTTTCATTTTATGCAGCTTTTTCTAAAAAATCATTTAGATTATCCTCTAAAGTTGAACATATACAAACACTTTGACTAGCAATTCTAAATCCTACGTTTACCCAACAGAAAGCTCACATAAGTACATCAAAATGCATGTCCAAGTATTACTTATAACAGTCAAATATGCAAAAATACCCAAGTGTCCATCACCAGTGGTGTGATATATCCACTTGATGAAAATGAACTACAGGTACCTAAAACAACAGGATTCCCCAAATGTTACATGGCACAAAATAAGCCAAAGAATACAGGTCATGTGATACACTTTAAATACAATTCAAAACCAGGCACAATAATCATAGTATTGGATATTATGCTAGTAGTCACCTATAGAGCAAAGGGAGAGGTCAGTAATCAGGAGAGGGTATAAGGGGTTTCCTGCTGTGCTGATAATATTCTATTTCTTGACCCAGTTGGAGTTTCGGGGTTTTTACTTTGTGACTAGTCGCTGAGCAGGATATATATGTTTTGCACATATTTCTGTATATTTGTAACTCTTCAAATAAAAAGCATTATAATTTATAAAACAAGAAGCAAGCACAAAGTAATCCCTACATCCCTAATCCCTAAATATGTAATGCAAAGTGAAAAAATATATAATTATATATCATATCAGTGACAGAAGTACAAAGTAAAGAATTATTCAGCCTGAAACTCAGTATTTGGGCTGTACATATCATCCAGTGAATTATATCCCAAAGACCAAAACAAAAAAAAAGGCACAAAAATATCTTGAACTGCACTTTCCAGTTTTATTGTTAGCAATAATATTGGTATTATTTTAAAACTATTATTCTAAACTATAGGTTAAAGGAAAGAAATAATTATGTTAATGTCATTAGCAGCCAAGGTTTTCAGCTTAAAAGAAAAATAAAAATCTTAAATCAGCAAGGTAAAAACTCTGAATTTAAATTTGAATTGGAAGTGTCAATATGAATGAACTTATTTTTTCATTTTAAGAAATAAAATGCCCTAATTCTAACCCTTGAAAAGTTATAGAAGAAATGACAATCCCAGTAGCAGTGAGCACCCCTACCCAGACTGTGTTCTTCTTTAAGTACCATTTCCAACTAAAATCAAAGTTTCTTGAAGAATTTATTTCAAAACTAGGGCTGATTATTCCCAAGAGAAGCCTGTGAAATCCTGTTGACAGAATGCAAGCAAGTTACCAGAGACAGTAGTGGGGTCATGTTCAAAAGCAAGAAGCAAACTCAAAAGGGCTCCCATTGGACTTATTACAATTTAAGCATCAAAAAAAGACTAATATTAAAAAAGACTGAAATATATAAACACACATATAAATCCATAAGTTTTTTTTATTATGATATGTTAGTCACTATACACTACATCATTAGCTTTTGATGTAGTGTTCCATGATTCATAATAATACAAAGAAAATCACTGGATACATCAAGATTACAAAGGCACCAACTCACTGTTTTGAAAAATGGTCTATAAAGGGAACAATCACTTTATCCTGCCTTTGATAAACAGACTATACTTTAGGATAACAATTTAGTTGATATAGTAAAGTTCTTCTGTAAAAAAAAAAAAAAAAAAAAAAAAAAACCCAAGAACAAGTGAGAAAGAAATTGCAGAATGAGAAAATTACTGGGGCACCTGGGTGGCTCAGTCAGTTAAGTGCCTGCCTTCGGCCCAGGTCATGATCCCACCATCCTGGGATCAAGCCCTGCATCAGGCTTCCAGTTCAGTGGGGAGTCTACCTCTCCCTCTCCCTTTGCAGCTCTCCCTGTTCATTCTCACTTTCTCTCACTATAAATTCTTTAAAAAAAAAAAAAAAAAAGGATGTATAGGGATTTAAAAAAAAAGGAGAAAATTATCATTTTTGCAACACTCATGGACTAAAGCATCTAAGCAATGATCATCAATGGATGCTAATAACTATGAAGTAAAAAAGCAATGGGCAACTTCGCAATAAGGCCGACAACACCTGGAGCCAGTGAGCAATCCTAACATCAGTAACAGTGAGGCAACCAGACATTCCCCACCTCTTCCTGTGAGGCAACAGGAAATACACAGCACCAACTATGAAGAATTCCTATCCCCCCTCCAAAACACTGAACTTGAGTCTAATCAAGGCTATACATCAAAAACTACAGTTCACAGGAAATGTAGGTGATTAAGGACCATTTGAAATGACATCAAGAGGCTGGAATAAAATTTCCGACATTCCAGCTTTGGCTAAAACAAATAACAATTTGTTTTTAATAGATGGCACTAAAACACAATAGGGAAATGTTTGCAATTAAAAGACTTAAGAGTCTACATTATCTAAATGCCAAGCAAAACTCTATTTCAAGCCTGGCTCAATGAGAAGTTACAAAATGACATGTATGGGACCATCAAGAAAATGGTCCACAGCCCAAGTGATGGTCCATAACCACTACAAACTTCATTGCTAGTAACCTGTTCCTGTGCAAGAAGAACCTTAATGGTACGAGATCAGACTTGAGGCATGTTCCAGGTTGACTCTGTAACCGAACCCTCTAGTTCGACTCAGATGGAGGAGACTGTACCTCTATATATAATGACAGATTTTAAATCAGATAATGACAATGATACCTTTAATTACATTGTGAAGGAAACTACTGAAACTGTTCTAGTTCAATGAAAACTCTGTAGGTAAACAGAATGTCTCCATAATCCCCTTACTAAGATAAGTAAGTTTCACTTACTAGATAGATGACTATTCGGGGGACCATCGGAAAGGAAACCAATCATTTATCAACAATACAATACACGGACTGTTAAACCAAATTCAAGGGAATGTTTTTGTTCCTTCCCACATTTAAACCACCGCGATTCAAGATGGGTGCGTGCCGATGCCTACATGACAAAGAATAACCGTGATATCCACATTGCCCCTGACCCGTGGGTTCTGGGAGCCACTTGAGCTCTGTTTCTTAGTAATACAGGCTTATTCATTCTCTGTGGTAATAAGATATACAAAGGCTTCCCACCCAAATGGTCTGGACGCTGTAGATTAGGGATATCTTGCACCCAAAATGACTAAATACGACTCCCTGAATGCTAGCCAGGTTGAAATGTACGATCATTTGTACCTAAAGGCACTCCTCATGGGTGAGCTTCCTGTGAACTTCTAAATCCTATTATTTGAAAAAGTTCTGGTTTCTATACATTTGTCAGAATGCTTTTTCTTCAACTGGGAGTTGATGAATTCAAAAAAAAGTCACTATTTTCTGCAATTATTGAAAAAGTTTTAACAAGAGATACCCTAAAAGCTCCTCAAGCAGTACAAACTGAAAGAAATGGCTTATCTCCAGCGGTATTCCAAAATGGGAGAGTCCTTGATGCCCTGACTGCTTCAACAAGGAGGTCCACGTCCTGTCATTGGCAAAATGTTGTTTCTAGGTCGACAAATCAGGAATTGTTACCCAAAATCTAAAAGATCCTAAAGACCAGATAAAATTTTTCATCAAATGAGTGACACCACTTTCATAGACCCATTTAACTGGTTAAACCTTGGCTCCTAGGAATCCGTGCTCTGGGGGATTTTTCAATCCTTGGCTACTATTCTCCTTATACTCATCAAATGAACCTCCCTACTGGGTTGTACGCTCTCCGGGGTTTCAAATGTCTACTGGCAGCCACATGCACACCAAATGACATCCTTAAAAATCAGGCAACTGGGGGCGCCTGGGTGGCACAGCGGTTAAGCCTCTGCCTTCGGCTCAGGGCATGATCCCGGCGTTATGGGATCGAGCCCCACATCAGGCTCCTCCGCTATGAGCCTGCTTCTTCCTCTCCCACTCCCCCTGCTTGTGTTCCCTCTCTCGCTGGCTGTCTCTATCTCTGTCGAATAAATAAATAAAATCTTTAAAAAAAAAAAAATCAGGCAACTGGATGAAATCAACAACCACCACGTAAGTGATGAAGACGGTGACTACGTGGCCTTCCAGCCTGACAACTCCTAATGGAAAACATCGAATATGGGACTCTACAGCCTGCTGAGAGCACGACCAAAAAGAGGGAATTATTAAAATCAAACAGAGACCAGACCTGAAAATTCCCTGAGCAGACAAAACCAGTTAGTCATACAAACAAAGCTTAATTTAACTTATTTTGCAGAACAAGCAAGTATAACTTGGCCTAGGTCACTTCTTGCTTTTCCTCTGGATATCCTAAGTGAAATGTAAACAGTTCCCCCAAATCGATAGGAGGTAACCACTAACCAATTCCCTTTAAGAGAATTCCAATATTATAACCAATCACTGTAAAGAATAAACACTCCCTGCCTTCACAGCATACAAACTGCTTTACAACAGCATACCTCTGAGCCTCGTTCCATGTTTTGAGTGCTCCCAGTTCACAAACTCTTTGGTATGTGCACAATAAACTTTTACTAAATACTACTTCAAAAAAACAGGGAAAAAAGAAAAAATCTGAATACTGACAGGATACTAGAGAATATTCAAGAAACACTAATGATTTTGTTAGGCGTGATAATAGTATTTTTTAAATTATTTTCTGTTAAATATACTGAAATATCTATGAGTTAAACAGGACATCTGGAATTTTTTAAAACGTACTGCCATAAGGGGTGGGGGAGGAGAGGGAATGAGATGGGGAAGGGGTGGGGGGCAAGAGAGAGAGAAGATGACCAACAACATTGGCAAAGTGCTGGTGATTATTGGAAGTGAGTGGTATCCCCTTATTCTTGTCTGTCTACTTTCACGTATGCTGAAATCTTTGACAATAAAAATGTTTAATGAAAGGATCAAACTAGAATGTCTGTTAACTTTCCTTCCAGTTCTAAATTTTAGATTCTATATTCAACTTCCTAAAATATATCCATTGCATGCTTAAGACAATCTATACAGCAGAATATGAGAAATATTTCTTTAAAATTATTACACATAAGCATCATAATCATTCCAGGGTGGTAAGTGTGTTACCTAGGAAGATAGGTTTAAGAAGCTGCCTCTCTCTTTCTGTAGAAAAAAATAAAGAAGAATGGAATAAATGGTTCTAAATACACACAAGAGATCACAACCAACTCTTTTCTGTGGCCACTGGTGATAGAGTTAGATGAAAGGGACTTAAATTATACCACCAGGATAGCAAAAGAGCTTTTTCTCCATCTCTTCTCTTCGTAACAAATTATACTGCCATACTTCCCTACCATTCTTTTTATCATTTATTAAATCCTTCAACGCTGACTCAGTGCCTAAAATACTCGTTGCTCTGCTGGCCGGGCACTGTGGAATACAAAGATAAATTATAAAATAAGGTTCTATGCCTTTAAAATACCTATGAGATCTTCAACCACATTTTTTTTTTTTTTTGGTCCATCTACTGGCAAAATCAGGACATATCTCTCACACTTGAGATTTTATTCATTATTTACTGAAAATTATCTATGAACACCCACAATTATGAGTGTTACAGAAACCTGGTCTCCAAAGTTCTGAAGCTAACATTCACCAATGGACTCCATGAGGTTCTCAAACCCCCTGAAATGACCGCATTTTTCTGGATAGGCTGCCATGGTGTTCGTTAATCTCAAATGGTAATAATTGCTAACGGAATAAAACCACGTGCCATGCAATAAAAACTCCAAAAACCAGGGAAAAGATGAAACACTGTACTGTATACCTGCTAAACCAGCTTCTTGAAGCTGAAAGATGAATTCTTTAAGTTGTCAAACTTTGTTTCCAGTGTTTGAGTGCCCTCTAGTGGCTGCTTTAATTGTCACAACCAACTGCTC
>NW_024424453.1:47760626-47803361 GCF_017311325.1 Ursus maritimus | reverse complement strand
CAGGAATTAAGAATGAAAAAGTGTGAGAAGTAACAGAAGAGAAGATGGCATCATCAGGAGCACCTGGCACAAACTCAAGTTACTCTGTGAACTTCTCATTATCGAAAGGAATTTAGTTCACAATATGCATAATTCAGCAGTTTCCCAGAGAACTCATGACACACTACTGCATTTTTTAATAAGTATAATTTTTCCCGTTTCATCTCAAATTAATAAAACATCAGTAAACACCCAGAAAAGAACAGTACACGAATGAAGGACACAAGAACCTCAGGAATTAACACCCATCCCTCCCCCCTCGATGGAGGCAGCATCAAGAATGCAGTGTTTAATTGGAAACCAGGGATGTACTGTATGGTGACTAACATAATATAATTAAAAATCATTAAAAAAAAAAAAAAAGAATGCAGTGTTTAATAAGGAACACCCACAGGTTTTGGGCAGTATTTTGAGAACAAGAGGTACCCAGTCTCTGAAGGGAGGGAAGCATGGCTAACGAACAACCTGGGTGCACACAGAGACAAAGACGCTTCCAGAACTGCCCCACCAAACACTCTCGGTGGCAGCACCAACAGCAACTGACGGGGGGACAAACCATGGGCATGGAGCCGGCGAGTGAGCTGAGCATATCACTCGGGGTGACTGACAGGTCCCCGGTTACTGCAGAGGCCTTCTGCCCAGACCTACAGGAATTCCTACAGCAGCACAACATACTGTCTGAGGTCACTGCCACATGGAGCCCTGAGCACAAGGACACCACAGGGGTGCGGACAACCTCTCAGTTCCAGCCTTGGCCTCCGCCCGTCTACCCAGGTTCTGCACAAGGCACCCCTCACCTCCACACCTTCCATAATGCCACCTACATCCGCCTCTCCATGATGTCCAGCATCGAGAGGGAACTGACCTTCTAGACAAGAACCTTCACAGTCCCTGGACATTTCTGAATCTATAGATCAAGCTTTCCCAGGAAATGTCCTACTGACATCTAGGACAACTGTCTATGACTAGGAGATTCATTTAGGCTTGCCGCTCAAAGCTGGGGTTCATTATTCAAAATGCTATTTTTAGTAACCCATCATGCAACTGTGACACACTTTGTCCATTCTACTGTTGATAGACACACCGGTTATTTCAAACTTAGGGCTATTACAAATAATGCCGGTAATATATTCTTGGGCGTGTCACTTGATACACTGGGTTACAAGGTAGGGGATGCTGGCTTACAGACTCAAGAGTGCTCAGTTTTCCAGAGTGGCTGTGGCCAGTTACATTCCCACCAGCAGCATACACGCCTTCCTTCCGCTCAGCACTTTCACCAACATTTAGGACTGTGAGGCTTCTTCATTTTTGCCAATCTGGTGACTGTCTTGGTATTTCATTTTGGTTTTGATTTGCATTTCTCTGATACCTCAGTACTTTTCATATTGGATATTAGACTATATATTGGCCAGACCTGGTTATTAAAGTCTGCCTTCAAATATCACTGCAATCAGCCAATCTGTCAACACTTTGAACTCTATCTGGAAAGAAGGCATATATCCAGAATAAAATCATTCTTTACTGCATCTACCACCACAAACCTTGTCCAAGAACCATCACCCCTCATCTGAACCACCACATACCACAGGCTCTTAAAGTGGTCTCTCTGATTCTACCTTGCCCCTGTCCTTGTAAGACAGGGATCCTCTTCAAACATAAGCCACATTGAGGCTCTCCACTGCTCACATTCCTCCAATGGCTTCCCATCTCATTCAGAATAAAGTCCCAGTTCTGACCAGGGCTTACGACAAGGCTTGGGATGACCTAGCCCCTGGCTACCTCACTAACTTCATCTCCTGTGTCCTCCTCCTGAGTCTCCTTCTCACTCAGTTCCAGCTACATCACCTCTGTGTTGTTCCTCGAAACATGCCAACCACTCTTTCATCACCAATCCTTTGCACCTGCTGTCCACCCTTCCCCCAACTAAGGGAAGCGTTCCTCCACCCCCTGCAGGTCTCTGCTTGGATGTTCCTCTCCAAGGTTTTCCCTGACCAACCCATCTAAAATAGCGCCGCCGCCACCTCATCCTTCCCAAACCCCGCTAGCCACTTTTATCTTTCTCATTGCCTCTGTCACCACCTAACACTACATATATGCTCACTCGCTTTCTCTCCTCACACTAGAATGCAGACTCTATCAGAACAGGGATTATCTCTCTTGCTCAACACTGTACCCTGGTACCTAGACAGTACCTTGTAATATACACAGCCGCTGACAAATATTTGTTAACCAAGGAACAAGAGAGTATCAGTACAAGTAATAAAACATGTATCTATTAATTTCTTCTAGAACAAGATAAGAACCTGCCTGGAGTAATGGTCTTCCTGCACGAAACACACTACCATGCCCATAACCGATTAATAAATGTTCAATCAGTAAAAGAACCACCACCAATGGGTCTTGTCCTTTCCTACTCCCTTCTCTCTCACCCTTCCAGATGTTCTAAAACAATGTAGAATTTACTTCCATGCTACCATCAATTTTTTCACAGTATATGTATTTTTTCAAGAATCCATTCTTTCCAGGTTGCACGTCACATTAACAGCTGTTATTTGCACTTAAATGTCAATGGATTCAGTGTTTATACTCGCTTCTTCTTCATCTGAAAATGTGGTTATAGGCAGCTACTCAAGTAGCTTGCTCAAGGGCAAGTTTTTAGAAATGTTGATGAAATTAAGACTAAGTCTCTGATTTTCTGAAAAAGTCTTCCTTTTGTTCTCACAAGCGGGCAATGGGATGGCCGCACAGAGAAAGTTAAGGTCACACGATCCCTTAAGTGTTGTTCTATTTCTATTGTTTTTCGTATCTTCAGCTTGTAGTGTTACAAATACATTATATGCAAGTCTAATTCACTTCTATTTGTTTATAACCTGAGCTTTGGTTTTTTCTCTTTGTAATTACAAATTTCACCAGGATAGGTCTAAATGTGCATCTTCTTTCAATATATTGCCTGACATTTGGTGAAACCTTTCATCTAAAGATTGAGTCTTTCTTCAGCTCAGGGTGAAATTTTCTTCTATTATTTCTTTCATGAATGTTTGCTTTGATCTCTCCTTGAAATCCCATTATGTTTATCTTAGACAAGTTCTGTCCAACAGAAATACAATTTGAGCCACAAAGGTAATTTAAATTTTTCCAGGAGCCACATCAAAAATAAAAAGAAGTGAAATTAATTGTCATAATGTATTTATCCAAACATATCCAAAATATTATCATTTGAAAATGTAATCTATAAAAAACTTACAGGTGAGATGCTCCTCCCTCCCATATTGAGTCTTCAAAACCTGGTATGTGTTCTCTACTTGAAGCTCATCTCAATTCACACTACCTGTTTTTCAAAGGCTCAACAGTCATTTTGGGCTACAGTGTGCCATACTGGACAACAGAACAGATCTTCTGGAACTCTCTTCCATGCTTTTTTAGTTAATAATTTTTAACCTTTCTCTTTTTCTTCTGAATCCTAAAAGAATTCATCCAGCTGATCTTCAAATCCACTAACTCGGCTTCCTAAGGTATTCACCCTCCTCATTATGGCACCTACTGAACATTTTAGTTCAACAGTCATATTTTACACCCTCAGGGTCTCACCCTTCATGGCACACTGCTCCTGGGCACTGACTGCCTGTTTTGATTATCTAGGAATGCCCTCTAGAATGCCAGGACTTTGTCTTATAATTTTAACTTCTCTTCCACCTCCTGCAGTACCTCTCCGTTTTACTGGAAATCCTTCCTCTGAGTCATCGTTACAAGCCCCCACTTTTGAGCTAAAAGCCTCTCTGCTTAGTGATACCGCCCTATCTGCTTGGTCTTAAAAAGAAAAGTCAAGTTTATACATCTCTGATAGCCAAGTTGGGTACCATCAGGGGTCGCAGAGGTCACAATTCATTCTTCTTGGGCCCATAAAAACAAGAAAAAGGTTAGACTTAGTGACATTTCCTGTAGATCTCCTCAGAGATCTCACAGTTTGCAGGAAATAGGGATGGAATTAAAAGCAAAGGAAATGCGGGGACCTTAAATTAACTGTCCACTCATGTCCACTCAGACAGTCCAGGGCTAACTGGGATGCCATTACAGCACCTGGCTGAGGTACTGGACGGCAAAGTTACGGAACGTTTTCCGTCGCAACAGAAAGTTTTACTGGACAATACTCGGCTAAACAATTCCTCCTCAAGCCCCAAATACCATACCACCAGGTTCTGGCTCTACAAAATCCCCTCCTCCTCCCACTTTTTCCTTCCTTCAGGAGTTTTTGCCCTTGCCCCTAAAAGCCTTGGTCCTTTTCACCTATTTCGACTCATGACACTCCCCTAGCCCAAGGAATAAAGGACGCTCAAAAGAGCAGTACAACGGTAGCATTCACTTGATGGGACTTAGATTTACTGATTAACTAAGAAACGCTTCCCAGTATCAGTACTTGAAAGAAATGCCCGATATTTCGAAATATCTTTCAAGCAAGCATGCCCATTAAATACTGGCATTGTTGTCAGAAATAACTGACAACTGGTGAGGCTGAAAACACTAAACTCAGGGTGAAAAGGATTTTGATCAGAACTATGAGCTGTGCTTAACTAGGAAATAAATTAGGTATAATAAAATGTTGGGTAGACTACAAGAAAACTAGTAATGAAATAAGGGTTATCCAAAAATTCTTGAAATAATGATGAATAGAGCCCACAAGCCTTTGAACTCCACCTATCACCTCTACTAACAGACTAGGTTGTCAATGTGCGGCTGTGTTTACGCCTAAGGGTCTACGGAGGTTATTTTATAATTGCCACAATTCCACAAAGAAAACTCAGGTGAAGGTCAATGAAAGCTGAGTGTTCTAAATTACAAAATCAGGAACAATCTTTTTTTGTCATTCATAACATTCCAGTAATAAAAGAGAATTACCTCAGTAACAGGTGTATTTTCCTGGAGCTCAGTTGTGTGCGAGGCCAATAAACCAATCACCCGAGCAACCTTGGCCCGTCTGTAAATGGAGAAAAATAAGCTCTGAAGAGGACAGTTAGAGACCCAAGTAACCAACTCTAGTTAGTTACGTTACACAGTAATGAGCATTAACATAAGATAAAAGTGTGCTAGGGCGAACGCTCACTCCTCCACATATCTGACCCTGTGTACACAAAGAGCCAAAAACAGCAATCCCCTCTGCAGGACTGTCTAAATAGTGACTCAAGTTGAACAAGTTCGGCTTTCATTGTAAAATGTAAAATAAAAATTTTGAAAGGCCTTAACCAGAGAGGAGAAAAAAATGCAATTAACCTTTTTACTTCTGAGTACAGCAGTATTTGGCTAAAGGTTATGTCCTACTTATTAGACAAAGGATTTTATACATAAGTGGTTAAAAAATAACAGTTAAACATATAGTTATATATCTACTTTTATAGAAATTTGTACAATCCTAGATCTTACAAATATTGTTCCAAAAACTACTAGCTTTAGTGAGGTGTTTCTGTATCATTATCCAACAGAAAATAAGGTCAATAAATGATTAAATATCATTTTCAGATGATTTGCAAAAGTTTAGTAATAAGATTTTTTTAATTGGAAAAAATAGTTGGACATAAGAGTTGATGAGAACCATATTTTTTTTTTGAGCACTGTATTCATATTGATGCTTGCATGTTTTCTGGGCTAATCAGTGTGTACACCAGCCAGAGAGTCTCTAACTTTGGGGCTTCTTAAAATAAACTACACAGAACCCATGGAGGGAAACAAATCAGACTCCGAGAAGGACCACAGGGAAATGTTCATGTTGTCAGAATTCTAACATACAGACATAATTCTTATGGATTTCAACACTTCTTGAATTAGCCATTCAAATCTCTTAACATATACAAATTAAAGAAGTCCTAGGCATTCATATGACAAGCATCCTGCCTCTAAATAAAAAACATTATACAGTCGTTTAAATTTTAATTCCAGTATACTTACCATGCAGTGTTATATAAGTTTCAGGTGTACAATACAGTGATTCAACACTTCCATATAACACCCGGTGCCCACCACAACAAGTGCACTCCTGAATCCCCATCACCTATTTCACCCATCCCCCCTACCCACCTCCTCTCTGGTATCAGTTTGTTCTCTATAATTAAGAGTCTGGTTTTGGGGGGGGAGGTTGTTTTGGGGTTTGTTGGGTTTTTTTTGTTTTTTTGTGTTTTTTGCTCATTTTTTTCTTAAACTCCATATATGAGTGAAATCATATGGTTTTTGTCTTTCTCTGGCTGACTTATTTTGCTTAACATCATACTCTCTAACTCCAGCCATATTGTCACAAATGGCAAGATTCCATTCTTCTTTATGGCTGAATGATATTGCATTATACATATATATCTATCTCACATCTTCATTATCCATTCATCTATCGATGGACACTTGGGCTGCTTCCACAGTTTGGCTACTGTAAATAATGCTGCAAAATACATAGGGGTGTGTGTGTTCCTTTGAATTAGTGTTTTTGTATTCTTTGGTAAATACTCAGTAGTGCAATTACTGGATCATAGGGCAGTTCTATTTTTAATTTTTTGAGGAACCTCCATACTGTTTTCCACAGTGGCTGCACCAGTTTGCATTCCCACCAACAGTGTAAGAGGGTTCCCCTTTCTCCACATCCTCCCCAACATCTGCTGTTTCTTGTTGATTTTAGCCATTCTGACAGGTGTGAGGTGATATCTCATTGGTTCTGATTTGCATTTCCCTGATCATTAGTGATGCTGAACATCTTTTCATGTGTCTATTGGTCATCTCAGTGTCTTCTTCGGAGAAATGTCTGTGCATGTCTTCTGCCCATTTTTTTAATTGGATTATTTGTTTTCTGGGTGTTGAGTTATGTAAGTTTTATCGATAGGTCATTAGTAAATATCTTCTCCCATTCCGTAGGTTGCCTTTTAGTTTTGTTTCCTTTGCTGTGCTGAAGCTTTTTATTTTGATGTAGTCCCAATAGTTTATTTTTGCTTTATTTCCCTTGCCTCAGGAGACATAGCTAGAAAAATCTGCTATGACTGATGTCCGAGACATCACTCCCGTGTTCACTTCTAGGATTTTGATGATTCCAGGTCTCACATTTAAGCCCCTAATCCATTTTGAGTTCGTTCTTGTATTTGGTGTGAGAAAGTGGTCTAGTTTCATTGTTTTGCATGTGGCTGTCCAGTTTTCCCAACACCATGTGTTGAAGAGACTGTCTTAAAAAGATTATACCTTAAAAGTGATCATTTTGAAAAAGATTTGGTAGGACATTGGATCAAAAGTTACAAGAAAAAGCTTCTAGTCACTGCTCTGCCACTGACCCATTCTGTGACCACAACCAAGTCAATTATGCTTCCATTTCCGCATGTGTGCAATTTCAAGGGATAGATGGGTTAACTTCTAAATTTTTTACAATGATAAAACACTATCAGAAACTGACTACTGAAATAGAGGATGCAAAGCAAAAACTTATCTTGGTTCAAGGACAAGCCTAAAGTACTTATGAAACACTAACCTGTTTTTTTTTTTTCAATCTACAAAAATAAATACTGCCTACAAGACTTATTCGACTAAAAGAAAAATGTATTACAACATACTAATTATTTTCCCCAATCTCACCAGAAATGATCTTTATCAGAACAAGAGATAAAACTAAGAATTTTAAGATAGTGTGTTAAGTTATAAAATATTTAAATAAAAACTTTTCTCAGTGTATACCAAATACTTACCTACAACTATATCCTATATATGATGCGCTCAAAAAATGGACTTCTCATAATCAGCTTTCTTCTTAAATGTCACCACTTTGGATGCCCCTAGTGTCCCGTTACACTGTACCTCAAAAGTGTCCCCACATTCATGACATTATCCAAAACTGCACTGGCCAATAATCTTCTTGCAATGACAGATATGTTCCGTATCTTCATTGTTCAAAAGAGTATCCCTCGGTCACATGTGACTATTGAGCACTTAAAATATAGCTGGTACAAGTGAACTAATTTTTTGTGGAATTACTTTTAAATTTAAATTTTAATAACCACACACGGCCAGTGGCTACCACATTAGACAGAGTAGATCTAAAATGTTGTAGTTCCGGGGCGCCTGGGTGGCACAGCGGTTAAGCGTCTGCCTTCGGCTCAGGGCGTGATCCCGGCGTTATGGGATCGAGCCCCACATCAGGCTCCTCCGCTATGAGCCTGCTTCTTCCTCTCCCACTTCCCCTGCTTGTTTTCCCTCTCACGCTGGCTCTCTCTCTCTCTGTCAAATAAATAAATAAATAAAATAATAATAAAATAAAATAAAATGTTGTAGTTCCTTCTTCATGTGTTTACTCATTTATTATCTGTGTCCCCCACCAGCCTAGAAGGCCCGTAAATGCAAGGCTTGGTACTGCTCACCAATGCAAACACCAAGACAGTCCCTTGCATCAAGTAGACCTCAATAAATGTTTGATGACTAGAACAGCGACATTAAAAATAAGGTAACTAAACACATTAGTAGAAAAGGAATGAATATACGACTGCACGAGGTAAACAAAAGTGAAACAGGGTTTTCAATATAAATCTCAAAAAAGAATTTAAGGCTAACATCACTAGATGAGAAAAAGATTCCTTGTAAACTAAAAGCAGTGTAACCTACAAAGGGTATCATTATATACCATGTAACAAGGAATTAAAAGTACACCCAAAACATAAGAACTAGGAAGATCGGTAGGGGAAGAAAGGGATAAAGAAAGGGGGGTAATCAGAAGGGGGAATGAAGCATGAGAGACTATGGACTCTGAGAAAAAAACTGAGGGCTTCAGAGGGGAGGGGGAGGGGGGAATGGGATAGGTGGTGATGGGTAGTAAGGAGGGCACGTATTGCATGGTGCACTGGGTGTTATACACAGCTAATGAATCATCGAACTTTACATCAGAAATCAGCGATGTACTGTATGGTGACTAACATAATATAATTAAAAAAACATTAAAAAAAAAAAAGTACACCCAAGAATAGTGGGAAACTTCAACCTACTTCTCTTCCAAGCACAGCAAGGAGGCCACAATGAATACATATATACAAGCATTCATAATAAAACTGGCAAGGTCAAAGTAACAGATGTATATGCCAAACTTACTATAAACAGTGACCACGCTTACTCAGTAAGAGGCAGTATAGGGCAGTATTTATTACTCTGGAATGAAATGTCCTAGGCCCAGCCTTGTCCCTACCACGAGGGAAAAACTGGAACAGTTCCTTGGGTTAGTTACTCCTCCTTCATGTGCCTGGTTACTTTTATGTTAAATAGGACTGCCTACAATACGTACCTCAAGCTGTTCGAAGAATCAAAAGAGATAATCCATGTGAAGAAATTACCATGTTGTCCGACATTTAATATGTGCTGTATGGGTCAGCTAGTATTACCACATCTTTTACTACATTAATATCATTTTTAAAAATGATTTTATATTAGACCACAAAGATAAATGCATAGAATCCCCAAAGGCAGAAATTATACAGAACATATTATGTTATAAAAGTGAAATAACAAATACAAAGCAAAAAACCTAAATACTTGTAAATTCAGAAGCACTTTTATTTATCTTATGTGTCAAATAAAAATTGAAAGTATCCATCAGGCACAATCATAATCAACACAAATAACACAAGCTGAAACTTAGGAGACATTTTGCTGCTTTACACAGAAGACTGGACACTGACACCCACCTTTCTGTTCTGTCAAGAGTCTGCTAAAAGAAAACATAATTTATAATTAAATGATAACTGGAAACAGAAAGAACGGCTGAAAGTAGACCAAAATGTTTGAGGAAATCCCAGATCACAAGCACAGAGGAAATCGCATTGTCAGAAAATCAACAGAAGAAATCCCTAAGAACCACAGATAAAGACAGATCTCCCCAAGGAAGCCCCAGAGACTCAGAGTAAACTAAAACAGAAGGCAAAGATGAGCCACTGGACGATCACCAGATTACAAAGCCGCACAACGAACAAGCGAGCCAACCAGGTCCTGCTGCCTTCCCATCTCGCTCCTTGGTACGTAAAATAAGCCCTGCAGTCCTGGCCTCCAGGATAAAAATGGAAAATTATTCCTATAGTAAGCAACCTACCCTAAGGTGGGATACAGATGTGGATGTGGGGAACAAAGACTGCGGTCCTCTACACCAGATACTACAGTGGAAAAGGGGATTAATGGAGGAAAGCCAGCTCCAGCCCAAAGAAAAACCCATCCTGGAAACTCTTGCGTAGGCCTCCAGCCTGCCCACCTGCTCTTTAGCCAACTGAGTTTCCAACATGTAAGTCAACCAGCCAACAAGCATCACCATTCACATGCCAGCACTTTACTTTAAAGAGGGTGCTGGCCTACTGGGTGTTTACCCCAAAGATACAGACGTAGTGAAGAGAAGGGCCATATGCACCCCAATGTTCATAGCAGCATTGTCCACAATAGCTAAACCGTGGAAGGAGCCGAGATGCCCTTCAACAGATGACTGGTCCATATATACAATGGAATATTACTCAGCCATCAGAAAGAACGAATTCTCAACATTTGCTGCAACATGGACGGCACTGGAGGAGATAATGCTAAGTGAAATAAGTCAAGTAGAGAAAGACAACTATCATATGATTTCTCTCATCTCTGGAACATAAGAACTAGGATGATCAGTAGGGGAAGAAAGGGATAAAGAAAGGGGGGTAATCAGAAGGGGGAATGAAGCATGAGAGACTAGGGACTATGAGAAACAAACTGAGGGCCTCAGAGGGTAGGGGTGTGGGGGAATGGGATAGACTGGTGATGGGTAGTAAGGAGGGCACATATTGCATGGTGCACTGGGTGCTATACGCAACTAATGAATCATCGAGCCTTACATCGGAAACCGGGGATGTACTGTATGGTGACTAACATAATAAAAAATCATCAAAATTTAAAAAATAAATAAAAAAATAAAGAAGGTGCTGGCGAAACAGACTTAGAGAAGTATAGAGGCAATTTGTATTGCCAACGTCTATACTGATCAATTTAACCATTTATTCATAATAAAAATTAAGTACCAAAGACCACCAAGAATTTGAGGAACTAACAGCACTAAAAAGCAAGACCGTGATGAAAAAGAAGTGACCCACAGGCTAAGGAGATAAGAATAGAACTTGTATAATCCTACTGTTTTAACCCTACATATTAGTCATAACATTTATAACCTTAAATTCTGTTCCAAAACAGAATTTTCATAATCCCACTATTTGTCCTCAAATTCAAAAAGACATTATAGACCAAATACAGGCTGCTAGAGAAAAGAATCAGAATACAATGAAAAAGATCAGTTCATATGATTGTTGAAATAAAACAGAGATTCTCAAGAGTAAAATGAGCAGGGATAAATATCAAACCGGAAACCTCAAAGATAAAATCAGGGAAGAACACAAAGTCTGGCAGTTCTTCATAAGGCTAAACAAAGAATTACTTTATAACCCAACAATTCCACTACTATGTATATATCCAAGAGAAATGAAAACATATGTTCACATAAAATCTTGTGCACAAATGTTCACAGCAGCATCATTCATAAAAGCCAAATTTGGAAACAACCCAAGTGTTCATCGAGAATGGATAAACAAAATGTGGTATTATTGTGCAATGGAATACTATCCAGTCATAAAAAGAATGAAGTACTGATACATACTACAACATTGATAAACCCTGAAAACATTATGCTAAGTGAGAGGCCACATTAAAAAAAAAAAAAAAAAACCCACACACAATTTATATATTCCATCTATACGAAATATTCAAAATAGGTAAATCTATAGACAGAAAGTAGATTAGTGGTTTGCAGGGACCAAGGGGACAGGGGCAATGGATATGGGGTTTCATTGGATGATAAAATGTTCTGTAATTAGATAGTGGTGACGGTTGCACAACTTTGTGAATATGCTAATAACCAATGAATTCACAGTTTTTAAAAAAGAATTTCCATCACATCTACAAACAGAAAAAAAAAAACACAGAATCATATCAATACATGAGGAAAAAGCATTTGACAAAATCTAAGACCCATTCATGATAAAAAAAAAAACTCTCAGCAAACTAGAGATAGAGGGGGAACTACTTCAACTTGATAAAGACCATCTACAAAAAACCTACAACCGATATCCTACTTAATTTTGAGAAACAAATATTTCCCACTAAGGTCAGGTACAAGGCAAGGCTGTTGTCTCTCACCACCACTCTTCAATATCATACCGAAAGCTCTAGCTAATGCAATAAGAAAAGGAAACAAAGGGTAGACAGATTAAGAGGGAAAATATAAAGCTGTCTTTTTTCATATAGGACATAACTGTCAGTAGAAAATCCTAAAGAATTGACTCCCCACCCCTCCCCCGCAAAAAAAAAACCTCCAGGAAGTAGTGATTATGGCAAGGTGCAGGATACAAGGTTAACATATAAAAGTCAATCATTTCCCTATATACCAGCAATGAACAAGTGAGATATGAAATTAAGAACATGACACCATTTACATTAACACCTCAAAATGAAATACTTATGAATAAATCTAACAAAATATGTATAGGACCTATATGAGAAACTACAAAACTATCACTAATGAAATCAAAAAACTAAGGAAATAGAGAGGTATTACATGTTCATGGATAAAACAACTCAATATTGTCCAGATGTCTATTCTTCTTGTGATCCTGAGATTCAAAAGAATTCCAAACAAAATCCCAGCAACTTATTTCATGAATACTGAGAAGTGATTCTAAGGTTTATATGGAGACGCAGAAGATCCAGAATAGCCAACACAATATTGAAAAAGAAAAGCTAAGTTGGAAGACTGATGCCACCTGACTTCATCAAGGTTCACTATAAAGTTATAGTCATCAAGACAGCAAGTAATGAATCATGGAACTTTACATCAAAAACTAGGAGTGTGCTGTATGGTGACTAACAATAAAAAAAAGATTATTAAATAAATAAATATTTTTTAAAAAGACAGTGTGGTATTAACAAAAGAATAAACAAAAAGGTCAATGAAACAGAACAGAGAACTATGAAATAGACTCACATAAATATACTTAAAGGATCTTTGACAAAGGAGCAAAGGCAATACAACGGAGCAAAGATGGTCTTCTCAACAAATGGTGCTAGCATACATGCAAAAAAAAAAAAAAAAAAAAAAAAAAAAAAAAAGAATCTGGAAACAGATCTCACTCACTTTACAAAAATTCAAAACAAAGACCGAAGTGTAAGTTGTCAAAGTATAAAACTGCTAGAAGGTAACATAGGGGGAAAAAAAAAAAAAAACCTACATAACCTCAGGTGTGGCAAGGACTTTCTAGATACAACCACCAAAGGCACAGTCCATGAAAGAAATAATAACCTGGACTTTATTTAAATAAAAACTTCTGTGAAAGATAACATCAGGAGAATGAGAAGACAAGCCACAGACTGGAAGAAGATATTTACAAAAGGGACACCTGATATAAGACTGTCTTTCAAAATGCACAAAGATCTCTTAAAACTCAACAAGAAAACAACCCAATGAAAAAATGAACCAAAGATCTTAACAGATACCTCAGCAAAAAAGATAAACAGATGGCAAATAAACATATGAGAAAACACTCCACATCATATGTCATCAGGGAAACGCAAATTAAAACAATATACTACTATACCCCCAATAAGAATGGCCAAAATCCAAACACTGACAACACCAAATGTTAGCAAGGCTATGGAGCAACAGGAACTCTCATTCATTGTTGATGGGAATACAAAATAGTACAGCCACTTTGGAAGACAGTTTGAAGTTTCTTATACGGAAGTTTCTTACAAAACTAAACATACCCTTACCACACGATCCAGCAATCATTCTCCTTGGGACTTACCCAAAGGAGCTGAAAGCATATGTCCACATGGTGTTTACAGCAGCTTTATTCACATACGCTAAATTTGGAAGCAACCAGGGTGTCCTTCAGTATGTGAATAAACTGGTACATGCAGACAAGGAGATATCTGGCACTAGAAAGACATGAGCTGTCAAGCTATGAAAAGAGATGGAAGAACCTTAAATGCATATTACTAAGTGAGAGAAGCCAATCTGAGAAGGCTACATATCACAGGATCCCAACATTGTAGGATTCCCAGTAGGCCATTCTGGAAAAGGTGAAACAATGGAGGAAGTAAAAAGTTCAGTGACTGTCAGAGGGATGAATAGGTAGAGCACAGATTTTTAGGGCAACGAAAATACTCTTGTATGATACCATAAGGATGACACAGGTCATTATACATTTGTCCAAACCCATGGAATGTATAAAACCAAGAGTGAACTGTAAACTATGAACTGTGGGTGATTATAATGTGCCATTGTAGGTTTATCAGTTGTAACAAATGTACTGCTCTAGTGGGAAATGGTGATAATGGGGGAGGCTAGCCTGTGTGGGGGCAGGAGGTATAGGAGAAATCTCTGTACCTTCTTCTGAATTTTGCTGTGAACTTAAAACTGTTCTAAAAAAATAAACTCTTAGTACAAAAAAGTGAATTTTATGATATGTGAATTATATGTCAATAAAAGAGTGAGAAAGCAAATGAGTCAAGAGACAGGAGGGGCACCTGGGTGGCACACTCAAGCATCTGACTCTTGGTTTCAGTTCAGGTCATGATCTCAGGGTCATGAATTCGAGCCTCGTGTTGGGCTCCATGCTCAGCACAAGTCTGTTTAAGAGTCTCTCTCCCTCTGTCCCTTCTGCTTGCTCTCTAATAAATATATCTTAAAAAAAGAGAGAGAGAGAGAGAGACAGGAAATCCCACACCCATCCTATAGGACTTTTAGGAGAAGATAAAGGATGAAACACAGAAGAAGAGATCCTAAGGAAATAGGGAAGCTAAAGAAAGCCTGAAGCACTTAACAATTTGCCAAAGCAAATTAGTAAAAAGAAATACCTATACACATTCCAATAAAATTTCATACACCTAGAATAAAAAGAAAAATCCAGACACTGAAAAACAATCAAACTAGTCACATATAAAGAAGAAGAAAAAGGTCGGCCCTGAGTCTTCCAGAGCTGTGCAAACAGAGAGCAAACTTCGAAGCATGGCACAGGGGTGAGCAAGCCCAAGGGCAGAAAAAGGACTCAGTCAGCCCCCTATGCCCAAACCCTAAAACCAGAGAGAAAGCCTTGAGGAGGCAACAACTAGAGAAGCAGAGACTCAGAGATCTTTAATAGACAGACAGAGAGAGAGAAAGGGAGGGAGGGAGGGAGGAAGGAAAAAGAAAACTACCAGAAAAAAAATGAAATCTAATCCACTAAGGTGA
This sequence comes from Ursus maritimus, assembly GCF_017311325.1. Lineage (NCBI taxonomy): Eukaryota > Metazoa > Chordata > Mammalia > Carnivora > Ursidae > Ursus > Ursus maritimus. Next base: position 47,788,039 of record NW_024424453.1, on the reverse strand, counting down.
AGCAGAGCAAAAAATTCACAAATGCAGAAACTGTATTTAAAAAACTGATGATGAACACTTATTTCACCTTATTCAAGTGTCAAACTTATACCAAAAATTAGAAAATCCTCCCTAAAACTTATATGAATCCAAAGGGACCCCAAATAGGCAAAAAATCTTGAAAAAAAAAAAAGTTAGAGGTCTCACACTTTCTGATTGCAAAACTTAAAGACTGATGTTTAGGCTAAATAAACCCTCGCATATTTGGTCAAAAGATTATCGACGAGGGTGCCAATACCATTCAATGGGGAAAGAACAGCCTTTTCAACCGATGTTGCTAGGAAAACTGGATATGTACGTGCAAAAGAATGAAGTCAGACCCTTACCTAACACCATATACAAAAATTAACTCAAAAATGGATCAAAAACCTAAACACAAAAGCGAAAACTGTAACACTCTTAGCAGAGATGAAAAGCTTTAAGACATTGAATTTGGCAATGATTCCTTGCATAGGACATTAAAAGCACAGGCAACAAAAGAAAAAGTGGAAAAATCTGAGTTTCAAAGGACACTATCAAGAGTGAAAAGGCAACCCACGGAATGGGAGAAAATATTTGTAAGTCATATAATCTGATAAGGGATTAACATCCAGAATATATGAAGAACTCTTACAAATCAACAATATAAAACAACCGAACTAGAAAATAGGCGAAGGACATGAACAGACATTTCTCCAAAGAAGAAAAACAAATGGCCAATAAGTACATGAAAAAATGCTCAACATTACTAGTCATCAGTGAAATGCAAGTCAAAACCACAGTGACATGCAGCTTCATAGCCACCAGGACAGCTACTACTAAAGAAAAAAAAATGATGAAAAGGATGTGGAAAAATTGGAACCCTTGTGCACTGCTAGACGGAAAGTAAAATAGTACAGCCACTGTGGAAAACAGTATGATGTCTCCTCAATAACTGAAAAGATAGAATTACCAAATAATCCAACAACTGCACTCCTTGGTATACACCCAAAATAACTGATAGCAGGGACTCGAACAGATATTTGTATACCAATGTTCACAGCAGCATTATTTGCAATAGCCAAAGGTAGAAGCAACCCAAGTAACCATCAACAGGTAAGAAGATAAGATGTTGTATATATATCTAGGAGATATTAATCAACCTTAAAAAGGGATGACTTTCTAATAGATGTTACAACACGGCTGAACTCTGAAAACGTTAAGCTAAGTGAATTAATCCAGGTGCAAAAAGATAGTGTATAATCCCAATTGTTTTAGGTATAGAATAGGCAAATTCATAGAAACAAAAAGTAGAATAGAAGTTTACCAGGACTGGGAGAAGGGGGATGGGGAGTTAAAGTGTAACGGGTAATGGCTTCAGTTTAGGATGATGAAAAAGTTCTGGAAATTGATAGTGGTGATGGTTGCACAGCATTGTGAATATACTTAATACCACTCAATTGTACACTTACCAAAATGTTCAATTTCATATGCTGTATATTTCCAGTTAATAGTTTCTTAATTAAAATAATATGCATTATTATATGTGGATTATATACCTCAATAAAGTTGATCAGCAAAGGATACAAAATTTCATTAATATCCACTGCTGAAAGTTCTAACAAAAGGGCATTTTTATACACACCAACTGGGAATGCATGTCAACACAATATTTCTAAAGAATGTTTTAGCAATTTATCAGAAGTTGCAGAACTATTTATTGCCTTGTGCTCATTTGTTCTAATTCTATGAATCTGCCTTAAGGGGCAAAAGAAAAAAAACAGGCACCAAGATTTAATTGCAAAAATGTTTATCAACATATTATTTACAATGTTATAATATTATCCAAAAATAGGGAACAGGGTAAATTAAATGATCAGACATTCATAGCATAGTAGAAAAGGCAAACGTTGAAAAAAATCTTAGACTAATAGTTAATGACACTAAAAAATACATAACATACGGGATGCCTGGGTGACTCAGTCGATTCAGCATCTGACTCTTGATTTTGGCTCAGGTCATGATCTCAGAGTCATGAGATGGAGCCCCAAGACAGGCTCCATGCTGAGCGTGGCACCTGCTTAATTCAGATTGTCTCTTCCTCTCCCTCTGCACCCTCCCTCTCCCTCTCCCTCTCTCTCTCAAGAAAAACGCACAACATATGTTATAAGGGAAAGAGAAACAGAACATTTTTTAATTTTATTTAAACTTAATTAACATATAATGTATTATTAGTTTCAGAGGTGGAGAGCAGTGACTGATCAGTCTTATGTAATACCCAGTGCTCATTACATCACATGCCTTCCTTAATGTCCATCATCCAGTTACCCCATTCCCCTCCCCCCCAGCTACCCCCCCACTTTGGAGAAACAAAAAATTCTATATTATTCTATTTTGTTTTTCTACATGCTGAACAAAGCCAAGGAATAAACATATATACTTCAACAGTGACTATCCCCCGGCTAAGCTGAGGGCCCTTCTAGGCTATTAAGGGAATATGACCTGGGTCAGAGAAGGCTCTGCTGGAAGAACTGGTGTTTGAATGGAGGAAGACAATAAAAGAAGGTTCCAAGCAGAGGATTTGTCTATCTCATTATCTATCATTTTCCTCAAACACAAGCTGTTTTATAATGAAGCTTCAATCTAAAAGACGGGGGGGAGAAAACAGTACTTACAAAGGAGAAAAAATTGTCTATTTTTTTTACAAGTCAGCAGGGGGCACCCCATTCAAGGATATAAGTTTTAGCTGCAGTGTTAGGTTTCGTTGGTTTCTTGTTAGTGAGCACACCACAAACCCTCTCAAAGTTTTATCTGCTCAAAAATTACCTAAAAATCCTATTTGTAATGCGAGGTTTTACCTTGGGGAGGTAACCTTAGAAGATGCCTAACAAAAATTATCCAAAAAAACGCATTTTGTGAATACTTCTTGTTCCCCCCCAATTTTGCCAGCATGGAAGAATAATTGCTATTACCACATTTCACAAAACCCCTTCACCTTTAGGTTTTCATGTGCTTCTCTAACCAAGCACGACCCCTGCAACCTCCACGCTCCAACAGCTACTACCCACCCAGTAAGAATCAGGCACCATGCCAAGTATTTCATGTACTTATCTTGTTCAAAATTTAATTATTCAAATCTACGAAGTAGATACACTATCCCCATTTTACAGTTGAGGAAACTGAGGCTCAGTACTTAAGGCAATTTGCCCAGAGGGCAGATCTGTGATTCACACCCAGGTCTGTCTGTGAAGCCCATGCAATTCCATCACCCCACACAGACTCCCCAGGGAGCTGAGACTCAGAAAGAGGTAATCATCCAGCCTGGTCTCACCGGCCACCGGAGCCCAGAGCCTTCTAACACTTTATCTAATGTACTTTTCCATCATGGTATGCTATCTGCATAATAAGCAAATATACATCCTTCCATCAGGAGCTTACAGAGCATAATCCCATCAGATTTTAAATAACATTTAAGGAAATCATGCATCACGTAAGGGAAAGATGGTATCACAAGGGAAAACTCTGCAGGAAGCAAACCTAAAACACAGGATCAAGTGTTTAATAAAGAATATTCAAATGGGGAACAGTAACGAAGTTTCCAGCTGTAGTTTATATAATCCTAGAGTTATATTTAGAATAGTATAAGGCCTATTTTGAAATCTTTTTAAATTTATAGTTGGGATGCCTATGATTTGCCTATGATTGCCTATGATTCAGAGTAATTATTATCTCATTATATAAGTATTGAGCACTATGTGCTTTTGATAAATATGTTGTAACTATTTAATGAATAATTTATTAAAATATAAATGTTACTTACATATCCCAGTTTGGAGCTATTCGCAAATGCTGGATTAGCAACTGGAACTAGAATTTAAAAAAATAAGATGTATATTTCATTCATGAAATGACACAGAAATTGACTAACACATATGACCTGTAGACAACTGAAATGTGAATCCTGCCCCAGGAGACAACAAAAGAAGTTCAAAATCACTGTCTGTTCAACCGCTTTCAGAGGTGAGGATTAAACAATAATTTTAGCAAACCTATAATCTTGATAAATCATTTTTTCCACTGTAATTAGATCAAATTAGTATTTTAGCACTAATGTTTTAATCTCAACAGAAATACAAAAGTTACACGCAAAAGGCATGCTGCAAGGGCCACAAAAGGAGTCTTTGCAACCGAACTACGTACCAGCGGGGAATTGAGGAGCCGGGTGGCCACGTCCCGGTGTCCAGCCACAACACACAGATAGCAAAGGAGATTGAGCTTGGCTCGGGAGGCCCCCATGCTCTTCTCAGTGGAGTCGATCTGTGAGCACACTTGCTGCAAAAAGTCATTCCAATCTTGGTCTTTTAGAAATACTAACTTATCCACTGGAGAGGAAAGAAAATGTTAAAAGTAGGTATCATGCAAAAAATAAATAAAATCCTGAAAACATTACAAGAAAAATAAATGGAACATAGAATTTGAATAGCTAAGAGGAGGACAAAGAAAATCCTAACTTTACAATGTCAAAACCAAAAAGTCCTCCAAAGATGACACTACTTTTATTTATTCTTCTAGATTCCTCTTTTTCTACCCATGGAGATTTTTCACCCTGTGAATGGAAAACTATGCATAAAAGATGCCTATAGGAGAATCATCCTCCAACCTAGAATCTAACAAAATACAAAGCTAAATAAAATTCTGTTACAAAAAAGCAAGATAGCCTTTGTATAAATAAAGCAATCTAGCCTTAAAACACCAGAAAGCCAAGAATTATACAGTTGTTAAAAGGTTCCAGTGAAATTATTAAGCATAACAGGTTAATACTGGAGCTGAAGTCATCTGGAAAGTCCAAGTCCAAACCCTCCACAAACAGAAAACAAAAACTGGGCAATGTGATGCCATCTAAAATTAACATAGTTTCAGCTAATTTCTGTCTTTAAGCAAAAAAAGCTGTAATAATAATTTCCTAAAATAACTCAACATAAATGGAGAAAGGGAAGGAATATTATTTTGAAATACTTCTCCAAGGTTTTCATGAATAGTGGTTCTACTTGGTACAATTTTTTTTTAATTTGAATATATTTTATTTTGATTTACTTTGATTTGCTTTTAAGCCACAGATTATACTCTAGCTATGACGACGAATTTTTTCTGGATCTAGCTTAACAGCTGCAAATAGATTTTATCAAACAAAAATACATCAACAGTTAAGGTATAAAACAATTTCTGATATTCATCCCAAATAAGACTTCCCATTAGGTGAAAGGAAGCATAACAATCACCCTTTAAGTATCTCCATTCCCACACCATCCCCACAAAAGTGAACCATCTGACCCCCACTGTCCACTGCCCCACTCTCTGAAGTAGAATCTCAGTTCTTCACTGTGGTCTCCAACCCTCTGTACCCACAAGAGCACCATAAGTGTTGGAAAGTCAATGGACTCTACAAGGGGGAAGGGCAAGAGAAGGGCCCACCCAGCTTTACAGGCACTTGCACTCCCCCCAGAGTACAGGGCAGCCCAGACTCAGCTGACTAAGGTACAAGGCTGACACAAATCGATTACAGGCTTATAACATACACGGCACTGCCCCAAGAATCTAGCCAGGTGGCAAGGAAACAGGACCTCGGCCATTCAATGAGAGATTCCATTTGCTATTAAATTTCTTACTTGTATCTATCTTCCAAGAGTCTATGTGTTTGACAAGGCCTCTATAATCCTACCTGAATGTGCTGGTAGATGCAGTAGCTTTGGATCAAATTTAATTGGTGGTTGTTTCATTATCTGTGGTTGGGGGGAAAAAAAAACTTTTAAGACACTCTTTGAGACAGGTGTCTGTCTCCTGATAGATCTCATATTACCAGATTATAAATCAATTCGGGCAGGAAAAAAAAATCAGTGAAAATTTGCCACTAAAAAGGGAAAGAATTCAACATTGCCCTTCAGATTAAATATACACAGACAATAATTTCTAAAAATAAAATCGTTTCAGGGTGCCTGACTGACTCAGTCAGTAGAGCATGCAACTCTTGATCTCTAGGTCGTGAGTTCAAACCCCACATTGGGGCTAGAGTGTACTTTAAATAAATAAAATTTTTAAAAATCATTTCAATTGATATCCACAATAAAAGCTTCATTAAAAAAGAAGCACTTTATCTTGGTTTACTCTTAAGCTGATCAACTTCTAAGGTTAGAAATTCAGTCATATCAACAAATATTTATTGGCTACCTGAGAGGGTTAGGCAGTAAGCTAAGTGCTAAGGGGAATAACCAAGATAAAAGACACAATCCTACGGTCAGACAGCTGATACTCTGGTTGTGAAGATAAGACAAACATGTTAAACAAAAAAAAAAAAAAAAAAACAATATTGAACAATGCAAAACGGGCAGGACATAATTATAGTTGGAACATTTCACAGAGATAAAATTTTCTAAAGTATTAGAGAATGCAGCAAGCGCTTTAGGCTGACAAGGTTTATGGAAGAGCTGGAAGGAGGCTGAGGTTTTAAAGAATGGTAAGAACTTCATGGTTGAATTAGAGAACACACCACTGCAGGAAGCTGTCAACGGCATGAACGGGAAAGCACATAATTGGTTTTTTTAAGAAAGGGAAAAAACGGGTAGTTGGATCCATGAGTTTGGAACAACAAAGGGTACTTTCATCTTGAGACTTTTAATTAAAATTTCAACCATCATCTCTCTCAATTCTCCGAAACTTCTCTATAGAGCATTTTAAAAAGCTCTGCTGGTAGTATTCTTGCCAACAATGCGTAACCTCAGACGTACTAATCATAAGAAACACTCAGACAAATCCAGCTTGAGTGACATTCTACAAAATACCTGACCAGTACTCTTCAAAATGTCAAGGTCACAAAAGCCAAGAAAAGACTGAGAAATTACCACAAGGCCATGAAAGACAAGGAAAAGAAGGCCTAACAGCAAACTGTTAATAAGAGACCCTAGAACAGAAAAAGGACATCAGTAGTACAACTGGTAAAATTCAAATAAATTCAGAAATTTAGTTAATAGCACTATACCAATGTTAATTCCCTGGTTTTGCTAACCATTCTATGGTCCTATGAGGTTTAACATTCTCCTAATGTTAACATTAGGAGAAGCTGGGTAAAAACTATACAGGAATTCTACTATTTTCGAACCTTTTCTGTAGGTCTAAAGTTAGAAGTTAAAAAAATGTCTACTAAGGCTTCCCCAAAACAATTAAGTATGGTTATAAAAGAAAGAAACAGAAAAAATATGGTCAAAAGATATTACAAACAGTTCTTAGAAGGTCCACTGGGAAAATGACCCATTACACATTAAATTTGGCATGGTATACAATTACTCTGCCAGATATCTCATAAAAATTATTAGCTCCATTATGAAAAATAGCTGGGTAATCTATATTAAATCTTGTCTACCTAGTAAATAAATATGCATCCAAAAACCCATTTGTTCTAAATTATAGTAATGTTCCCAATGAGATGAGAGAAAATGGCCATAAATTAAAAACAGAAAAAGACATTTAAAAAGAAGAATTAAATTAAAATACAGATTAGGTAGTACAGAGGGAGAAATTAATTTTTCTTTTCTTAAGGAGAATACTCATCATCCCCTAGTAACACAGTAGTACATTCCAAGCAACATGAAGCAACAAAAATCACGCTGGGTATGAAGTGCACCTGTGAACCATGACTTCCTAAGCTCCCAGTGTCTCCCCACCATCTGCCCTGGGGCCCTGAGCACCTGTGAGAGGGCGTGGTCTGTGTGTGCCCCACCCACCCACCCCAGCTGGGGGAGCAGTGCTCACTCACATCTGCTTTCCTAACACATTCACAACTAGAGTATTTGGAGAAATTCACCCAAGTGTGTATGGAGAAACAAAGGACTGAGGACAAAGGTCTGAGGTCTAGAAGCCCATGGATGGCGGGGAGGCAGAGCTGATGCAGAAGAGGAAGAAACTCACCACTCAGTGAACAGAAAGCAGTGCAGGAAGAGGAAAAGATTACAGACAGGGCAGGCATTAGAAATGTAGACACGTGGCACAAGTGACATAAAAGCAGACATGAGAAACAGCAAAGAAAATAAGGCAAAGAATATTTATAATAAAAATATCACCAGGGTTCCAGCTCTCAGGGAAGTCTAAAAGCTCAGCCCTCAGCTGTTAGAGCATCTTTCCACACCTTTGGGTTGTCGATAATCGGGGTGACAACAAGATCAGAGTCCATGTAGATAAGTTCTCTCATCTGGGATTCCAGGTCCTGCTGACTCAGGTGTTCACTTGTATTCTGAAATAAGAACAAAAATGAGGCTTTGTTTCTGTGACTAGTGAAGAGCTTGTAAAAACGGAGGTCATAAGGTGCTGAGTTAAGACACCACTGCAAGGGTCACCTAGATCAGCGTACCTCACTTTGCTATTCAAAACACTTTCACGGCCTTCTTTGATGTCCACTAAGATCCTCGGTCATCTGTACCATCATTCCCATTTTTACAGAAGGAAAACACAAAGCTCAAAGTAACTGACTTGTTTGTGTTTACCACAACGGCTAGTTAGGACCAGCAAACAGATCTTTTATAGTCTGATGTTCTAAGCTATGATGAGGTAAACTGGTTTTTCAATCACCAGCATGGTTTTTATCATACATCTACTGAACACTCATCACTTTATTCTGCTTTACAGAATATTCAGTATAAAGTTAAAATTACAGCATAAAAGAATTTCAGGGTCAAGTACTAACCTGTTACCTAAGTGCTAAACACTTCTATCTTTATAAAAGCTGACGTAGAGTTAACACATAATGAAAACAAGTAACCAGATATTTGCCATCAGTTCCTTTGAGATGTTTCTTCGTCCTCTACTTAAACAGTAAACAGAATTCCCATTTCTAGTGCTATGCCTTAGGACTTCCCATCAGACAAAGAAAAAAAAGAGAGAGAGAGAGAGAAAGAGGATTTATGCATTAAGAATTTCCACTGATTTTCAGAATCTATTTTACTTTAGGATAAAATAAAAACATGGACTTTTAAAAAAAAAAAAAAAAAAAAAAAAGAATTTCCACTGAAACACTGACCAGCAAACTGAACAAGACAGAAAACCAAATAAGTGAAAAATGAGGAAATTATCCAAAACTGAGGCAGGGGCATGAAAAAAGGAATAGAATAATTTGTTAACAAAGTTCCAGAAACCAAGACCACCCCTTTGCAACTTAGAAAACAGACATATTAAAAAACAACATGAAAAGTAAATATGGAACAAGTTCGGAAAACAAACAAAAATTTTAATGCTTAAAGGCATGGACTTTCAAGACAGAAAGATTTCAAAGAAAGACCGTAATGAATGACATATTAAGATATATTTTTATAGTATAAGAATTAGGCAGACCAATTAGAAATTTATATATAAAAATTCCCTATATATACACAAAATGTATGCACAGATAACAGATTGCAAACATGAAATACCAAGGATGCCTGGGTAGCTCAGTTGGTTAAACATCCATGACCTGATTTCGGCTCAGGTCATGGTCTCAGGGCCTACATGAAGCTTTGCACTGGGTGTAGAGCCTGCTCAAGATTCCTCCTCTCCCTCTGCCCCTCCCAACCCCCTACTCATGCTCTAAAAACAAAACAAAAAACAAAACAAAAACAAAAAAAAAACCATATTCAAGATAGTAAAAAATAAAACATAATGCTCAGGAATAAACTAAATGATCAAACACCTGCAATCTACTAAATGAAAAAAATTATGTTCCCTAGTTTGAAAATGAACACATATGTATAGAACCAAAAGCAGAAATATCAAAATGTAACCAGTGGTTCCTCTGGGTAATTAAATTACAAGCAGCTTTTAATTTTTTTTGTCCTCTTATACAGTTCCCAAGTTTTCTACAATTATTATAAAAAATTTTGTAATTGAATCTAAAAGTATCACTTAAAAACTACAAAAGACAAACTTTCATATAGTATTTACATAATTACTGCTTGAATATTCTCAATAAAATGATTAAGTGCACTTACAGTAACCATGTGCCAGAAGAGATTCAACATCTACAACATTTCAAAATGCATTTTTTACTTTTACACTGATTTTCTATCTCACATATAACTAAATTATTGGCAGAATGAGATTTTATTATAATGCATTTATATTTCATTTCAATGCAGAAATAAGTTTCAAGCAGTCCAAATGCATTTCACATTACATAAAAATTACAGTAACAAATGAAAGCAATTATATCTCTCAAGCACTAAATACTATGAGATAACATGGAAAAACTTTAATTCAAAACAGCTCTGTATTCAAAAACAACTGACTGAATGAAATTAAAGACCTAAACAAATAGAAAGCCATTCCACATTCCTGGAGGAAAATTCTACATTGTTAAAATGGCAGTACTCCCCAAATTCAAATGTCACCGCTATCACAGTCCCAGCTGGCTTCCTTACAGAAACATGCAAAGTGCAAACTGACCCTAAAATTCACACGGAAATGCAAGGGAGAGCCAGAAGAGCCAAAACTACCTTGAAAAAGAACAAAGTTGGAAGAATCATACCTCCTAACTTCAAAACTTACTAAAAAGCTATGGTGATCAAGAATAGCTAGCTAGGGGCACCTGGGTAGCGCAGTCGTTAGGCAGCTGCCTTTGGCTCAGGGCATGACCCTGGTGTTCCGGGATCAAGTCCCACATCGGGCTCCTCCGCTGGGAGCCTGCTTCTTCCTCTCCCACTCCCCCTGCTTGTGTTCCCTCTCTCGCTGGCTGTCTGTCATATAAATAAAATCTTTAAAAAAAAAAAAAAAAAGAATAGCTAGCTAGGGGTGCCTGTGTGGCTCAGTCAGTTGAGTGTCCAACTCTTGACTTTAGCTCATGGCACGACCTCAGGGTTGTGAGATCAGGCTCCCCCATTGAGTTCCATGTTGGGCATGAAGCCTGCTTGGGATTCTTTTTCTCCCTCTCCCACTCCCTCTCCTCCCTTCCTTGCTCTTGTGCTCTCCCTCTCTTAAAAAAAAAAAAAAAAAAGCTAACCAATTACTGTACTACCAACGTGAGAAGGATGCATAGTTCAACAGACTAGCAAGTCCAGAAATGAACCTCACCTTTATAGTCAATTGGCAGTCAACAAGAATGCCAAGATAATTGGGGAAAGAATGGTCTTTTCAACAAATGGTGCTGAGACAAATGGAAATCCACATGCAAAACAATGAAGCTGCTGGACCCCCTGCCTCCTGCCATATACAAAAATTAACTCAAATGAATTAAAGAGCTAAAGAGCTAAGCATAGGCATAAACCTTTGTAACCTTGAACTAGCAAACGGCATCTAAATTAGGACACCAGAAGCATAAGCAACAACACGCAAACAAAAAGATAATCTGAACTACATCAAAATTAAAAATATCTCTGCTTCAAAGGACACTAGCACCAAGTCACATGCCCAGAATATATAAAGAATTCCTACAACTCAAATGAGTAAAGATTGAATTCTTCCAAAGGAGATATACATATGGTCCATAAGCATATGAAAAGATGCTCAACATAATTAGCCATCAGAAATCAAGGGACGCCTGGGTGGCTCAGTCAGGTAAGCGTCTGCCTTCAGCTCAGGTCATGATCCCAGGGTCCTGGGATCGAGTTCCTCATCGGGCTCCTTGCTCAGCGGGGAGCCTGCTTCTCCCTCTGCTTGCTGCTCCCCATTTGTGCATGCTTGCTCACTCTCTCTGTCTAATAAACAAAATCTTTAAAAAAAAAAAAAAAAAGGCAAACCAAAACTAGATATAATTTCACACCCCCTGTCTGGCTACCATTCAGCATTATTCATAATAGCCCAAAGGCTGAAGCAACCAAAATGTCCAAAGATGGATAAACAGATAAACAAAATGTGGTTTATACACACAATGGAATATTATTCAGCCTTAAAAAGGAATGAAATTCTAACACATGCCACAACATGCATGGACCTTGAAGATACCACATTGAATGTAACAAGCCAGACACAAAAGGGCAAATATTGTATGGTTCCATTCGTATGAGATTACTAGGCAAATTCACAGAAGCAGAAAGTAGAATCGTGGTTGCCAGGACTGGGAGGCAAGGGAGATGGGAAGCTATTGTTCAGCGGGTACACAGTCTCAGTTTGGGATACGAAAAAGTTCTGGAGGTAGTTGGTGGTAATGGTTGCACAAAAATGGGAATGTACTTAATGCCACAAACTGTCCACTTAAAAATAAATGGCGAATTTTACGTAACCTCTATTTTACCAGAATTAGAAAACAATTGGACAATAATAAGTTTTGTTAGGGATGGGTAAACGCTGGAGAGGACTGCTGGGGGACAATGTAAAATGGCACAGCTGCCTTGGAACACGGAGTTACCACACAGTGCTGCGTTACACTCCTGCACGTATAAAGAGAAATTAAACACACGCCCACTCAAAACCGTGTACACAAACGTTCACAGCAGCACTATTCGCAAGAGCCACAAGGTGGAAACGACCCAAATGTCCACCAACCGATGAATGGAAACATACAATGTGGCACATACAACAGATTTTTTTTGGCACTTAAAAGGAACATAGGACTGATACACACTGTAATGTGGATGAATCTTAAAAACATTAGGATAAGTGAAAATAGCCAGTCACAGAACGCATATTGTGTTATTTCATTTACATGCGATGTCCGGAATAGACAAATTTATAAAGACAGAAAGATGAGTGGTTGCCTAGAGTGAGAGGCGAGAGAAATTGAGGGAAAACAGGAGTGACTGCTAAATAGGTGTGGGGTTTCTTTGTGGGATGATGAGTGTTCTCAAACTGACCGCAGTGATGGCTGCATGACTCTGTGAATATGCTCAAAGCCCCTGAATTGTAGACTCTAACTGGGTGAATTACATGGGATGTCAATCATATCTCAGGAAAGCTGTTATCAAAGAAATAACTATGAAACAATTCCCTCTTAAGAGAACTTACCAGAAAAACCAGTGATCATCAGAGATAACAACTTAATTGTAAATTTCATCATTTTGATCATAGTTTGTAGGTGAACTTGGCAATTATTCTTCTGCATCTATCTTATATGAAAAAAAACAAAAAGTGCCCCTCTGCTCACCTTGGTTGAAGGAGAAGTCTTCTGGGGTGAATGCTGAGTCCTATCCTCACCAGGACTTAATCCCACTGCAGTGCTCGTTCTTGGAGTTGGACGAGAACTAGAAAATACAGACCAGTCAACATTACTCAGATTTTAGAACCTTTAACGTGTTTACTATTATCTGGGGGAAAAGAACACATCTCATGAAAAACACAGTAGAATAATCAAGATTCTAGGTGATCTCACATATTTAAGCCCTAATTTGTGATTATCCAACACTACTTCTCTGTAAATGTCTTTAAAGCAATTTCCTGGCTAATTTATTATGTCTTTTCTTTATAGCACCTTTGTTATATACAGTAGTTTCTATTTTAACTAGAAACCTTAAAACATTGATTATTTTTTAAATGTCTGCTGGTATCAGGATTGACATAATAAAATAGATAGGACATTCTACAAAGGATGGAAAATATTTACAATTTTTTCAGAACATGTTTGAAGTGGAAAATGATCTTGGTACCTATTTAAGAAACAAGTTATAATCTGCGTCTATTTTTAATGATTCCTCCTACTCTTAAAAATGGTTGTCATACACTGTGGATCATTCCATTACACCTGGGTCTCTGATTTTGAATTTTTCACATTTTAAGAAATTTTTCCACTCAGATAATTAGGGTGTTTTTCAATGAATTCCTTCAAATTCCCAAATATCAGGATTCTCACCTCTCTTTCACTTATCTGTTTATTCATTCCTTGAACAAGTCCTTATTTAACTCAAAAAATATGCCAAAAATTACACAAAGTTTTTAAAAACTAAATTTAAAATGCCTAGAATGTACATAGATAAAGTTAACATATTTTATATTTAGGGTAAAACAAGGCCAGAAACTTTAGATTACTGTTATAAACCCTATGTCATTAAATAAAACTATTTGTGTCTAAGACTAAAACTAAAATATAACACTTAACATGGATTACTAAAATTTTAAATACATTGGTCTTAATCACATTAAAATACCATTCTGATATTTAACTATTTCAATGACTACATTATTAAGTAAACATTATTTAAGCCTCCATATAAAACAACACTTAACCAAAAAAACACCTGTTCTTCCCTATAGGTCTTAATCCAATAAAGACGCTGGACTGCTAAAATTTCAAATTCAATTCTGTTTGAAGGAAAGTACAAAATGAAGAGGTTTTAACCCTGATGAATAGGAAAGATGGGTGGTTCGGTTAAAAACTTTTAAAAATGCACAGCCAAGTCAACATTCCATTGGTCAGCACTTAAAGGTAACTTTGAAAGCAGAGAGAGAAACTGGAATTTGGCACTCACATCCCTGTCCTTTAGCTCCGTGTAACACGGCTTGCCACCAGGACAACAGATGCTTCGGGAAGACCCTGTCATCTCCCATGGATTCCCTTCCACTCCGTCATCTTACCTACCTGAGAAGAAACATGGACTCATTCGGTTGACCCCCAGCAGTACTTTTAGGCCGCAACTCAGTTGGATTTTCTGTGGCAGGAAAGAAAACCGTTATCCATAAAGGACCAAAAATATCATGAGCAGAGCAGGATGCAGGCAGAAATTTAAAGAGAGTGGTAACAAAAACTAGAAACCCTCAGAATAGCATCGTAAGCGGCACGAGCACACTCCAGTGAGAGCTCACCTAGTCTGAAAGAGTGACTTAGTCGCTGACCGCTCTTCTCCCCCTTGGCTTGTCCACTTGAAGGCTTCAAAAACTCCTTGGAATCCTGTGTCCCAGAATGCTCCATCACTTTTCTGGGTCAACAGAAGAAAGCCAACACAATCAAATTTACTTTTGAGCTTTCTATAATTTTCTGTGTCGGACAAGAGGTGGGAAAAGATCATGAAATTACAGGTTACGTTTGGCAAAGCTGTGGAGTTGGAAAGTATGGTCACTGAGTAGCTAAAATGAGCACTCACTCTTCCAAAGGCATTGTACGGAGTCTATAAACCTTACCCCGAAAAATAAATTGCAGCACGCAGTTTGGGGAACGAAACCAGAACTCAAAGTACCAATAAAACCACAGTGAGTTTCCCTTTTATTTTTCCCCTTCCAGTATTATGGGGCCTGGACTCAAAGCAGTGAGTGCAGACAAAACGAGCCTCCCAGAAGAGCTTCCTATTCCTGTTCTAAGGAACAGGAAAGGGGACCTCTAAGGGGAAATCCCCTGTTTGTTTTGTTGTGTTTTGCTTTGATTTTTTTCCATTTTATTCTGTTCCAGCCTCCGGGTAATCCTGCAGCCACTAGCTGGGCAAGGAGCAGCTTCTAGCAGTGCTTAAAATTGAGGGAGGGGCATCTTCTCTAATCATACGGCTATGATCTCAAGAACATGGGGCAAATCCCTGTTGCTCTGTTCTTTTTTTTCCTATCTCGCTGTCCTCCTGCCACTTGTCCCCAAACACCAGCAGCAAGACGTAAAAATTATAACACAGCATGACTAGGTGGGGTTTATTGTGGGATTGCAAGGCTGGCTCAATATTTGAAAACCAATTTATGTAAGAGTCCATAATCAGAATCTGAAGAAGAAAACCCATATGATCTTATCAACTGATATAAAAAGGCATTTGACAAAATTGAACGTTCATTCAAACTCAAAAGAGCAGCTACGCAAACCTCCAGCTCATTGTACTTCATGGTGAAAGCTGAAGGTTTCATCCCAGAAGCAGAAACCAAGCAAAGACGTTCACTTTCATCACTCCTGATTCAACATCTTACCGCAAAAGGCTCAGCAAGGGCAGTAAGGCAAGAAAAGACATCAAAGGCATACAGATTAAAGGGGAAGAGGTGTTCTGTGACTTGCTGATGCTGGAGGACCAAAACCAGAGCCCCACTTTCTAGAGTCCCCACAGAGCCTAACACAAGGGGGAGAACATGGTTGAATCTCACTGGATCAGAGAAACCCAAGTTTGGGAGAGACCTTAAACAAAATTCAGGTTTCTCTATCCAATACAATGAATTTGCCAAGATGAAATTAAGAAACCATTCACCACTGAATAAGTGGAGGGGGAGCAAAGCCAACTAGCAGAACTTTGTTCGACCACTTCTCACCTGGCTCTTAATACCCTCACTTGTGTAAGTGTCCTGGGCTAAGAAGATTTTATAATAAAAATGAGGTGTAGTAGTCAGGATCAGACAGGAGCCTGAATCTCACAACTTTGTCTCACTCATGCACACAGCCATTGAAGGCTGGAGAGAAGCTACGCTGATCACAGTCACTGAAGACCCAGCCTGACAGCAGCGCCATTCGGACATTTTCATCCCTGCTACCTCATCAGGAGGAAAAAATGTGTCAGATCTCACTCTGGCTCACAAGGTTTCTATGCAGAACGAACACATATCGCTTCTGCTCATGTTTCATTGGCCAAAGCGAGTCACATGAGGGAGAAATGAGATCCTACCACGCGCTTGCAAGGTGGAAAGTGAGTTACATTTGGTGGCCAGAGCTAATGACTACCATACTAAATCACCGACTGGAAAATAAACAACTGAGCAGAAAATGAGCAAAGTCGAGAACACAGAAGGCCATGACTAAACTCTTTAAGTAACACTTAAACAAATGTTTGATTTTCTCCTGGTAAGCAGAGAAATTCATGTCATTGATAGAACAGTAATCGGTATGATCATTTAATAGCCATGCCCCCCTCACAAAGATAAGCTTATATACTACCTGACGTTGGAATCCTCAGGGCTTGATTCCTGATCTTTCCTAGCGAAGGCATCCTTCCAAAATGAATGCTGCAGTAGGCCTGCCCAAGTTAATCTTTATAAAATATAAATGTTAAAATTCTATTTTAACATGATTTACCATGCACAATTCCCAAGTCATGTCCCAAGTACATCTACCACATTTTACAATTTATAAATTTCTCTCTATAAATTACTTCAGCAATTCTTCCACACCTTACTTTCATTTTATTTAAGATTTTATTTGAGAAAGAGAGCGCACGCAAGAGAGAGAGCAAGAGAGCGCACATATACGGGCAGAGGAGATGAGGGAGAGAATCTCAAGCAAACTCCCCACTGAGTGTAGAGCCTGACTCAGGGCCCAATCCTACCACCCTGAGATCATGACCTGAGCCGAAACCAAGAGTGGGACACTTAACCAGGTGCCCCTATTTTCATTTTAGTATACAATTAATCTCCTCGCGACACCCAAAAAAATAATTCAGAAGACTTAAATGGTACAGAATGAAAGAGTCTGACAACTAAGTATTAGAAGTCTCAGGGCTTATATTCCATGGAGCCTGATGAAAACATTTTGGGTTCTCAAAAACAGTCTATGAAAGGAGTCTATAATTAGCTTAAATTTTTAAAGTAAATAGATCAGATATTATCAATCTATAATTCTGTCATCCATTATTCTATACACCCTACCTGTTTCACACATTTCATTTTGGGGACTTCACCTTTAGAACTTCATTCAGAAATAAAAAAGAAAATTAAGCTCATAATTTTATGCAGTCATACTTCTGTGTAGGAGCCAAAATGTTATCTAGCCACTTCACCCACATTAAAATGACTTCAGGCTGTATCTAAAACCCACACTCACTTTCAATGCATTAGTTTTTACAACTAATAGAGTATGCGTCTAGTTATAATCATCAGACTTGGAATGGTTAAGCCTGACTGAAATTTCAAAACAAAAGAGAAAATATGATTATTCAAAATATCTCTATTGAAATAAAAACGACTTTGGGGCACCTAGGTGGCTTAGTCAGTTAAGCATCCGACTCTTGATTTCAGCTCTGGTCTTGATCTCAGGGTCATGAGTTCAAGCCCTGTGTTGGGATCCGCGCTGGGCACGGAGCCTACTTAAAAAAGAAAAAAATAATAAAAACTACTTAGATCAAAATTAGAACATGATTAATAAAGAGAAAGAATCTGCAATCACATATAATATCCCTTTTATACAAAGGGCTCTTAAAACTCACAAACAGAAATAAAAATTGCTAATAAAGTGAAATTTCTGTCTGGCAGCTTGGCAATATTTATAAGGTCAACAAAGTCCACTGCAGGTAACACTGGGAGGGAAGGGGCTCTCCAGGGTTCCTAAACCAGCACACACTCTAAGAATGTAGCAAATGCATCAAACTGTTTCACGTCCTTAGCCTCTGGCCACCAACCCCACTGTCAGAAATCTCTCCAAAGGAGCTCACTGCCTAAGTGAACAACAACAAAAACACAAGGATTTTGACTGTAGCAGCCCATATAATATTCTAAATCAAGAAACACTCTAAACGTTTACTGTGCTTAAGGGTATCACGTGTACATGCTGCAGCCATTAAAAAGGACTTAGTGGACATATAGAAAGAACTAGATTACGGAGTGGTACCATTTATGCAATAAAGTATACAAGGATATAAATATGTGGAAATGTGAATACACCACTCTCAAGTAAGTGTATTTGTATGCTATCAAAAGGTGTCTGGAAGACTACAGCAAAATAACACCAATCCTAAGAGCATCCACTGTAAGCGCAAGGGGTTTGTCCTACAACTTATACAAGAATTAGCATCTCCCTCTGCAGTTTTTCTCTTATATTTAAGGAAGCTAGAGAATGGATTATTTTATATGCTACCCTAAATTTACTCTTCATTTTACACCCTGAAGCAGAGACCCCAAATACTTGCCTAAACCCCCTCCCCCCAGTTACCTAGTGGCAGAATCCAAAGTAGAAACCAGTTGCTCTTGTCTGCCAAGCCAGGGAGACCCCCTCCGGACTTCCCACCTCCCTTCCACACTCCCCTATTCCATACCACAGTTATTTCTAACTTTCTGCCATTACTATAACCCAGAAAATTCACACTGTGCCTATTATCCTCACACTTGATACCCTCATTATGACAGGATTATCATAAAAACATTAGCACATTAAAATACCACTCAATAGTTATTACATTAACTGTCTTGACAGCATCATCCCTTGTTCAATAGCATAAGACAGTTTTAGCTTGAAATCTACAATGGGAAAAAATGCCCCTCTTGGATTTGGGAGTTACAAGAAAATCTGTCAACCTACTATGCAACTATTTAATATATTAAAGGAGAAATGGACTTTAAAACTTCCTCATGACTAAAAATCCCTGCAAACAGAGAGAGAGTGAGAGAGAGAGACAGACAAACCAAGAAACAGACTCTTAACTAGAGAGAACAAACTGCTGGTTACCAGAGGGGAGGTGGATGGGAGGATGGGGGAGATAGGTGATGGGGATAAAGGAGTGCACTTGTGATGAGCACAGGGTGATGTATGGAATTGCTGAATCACTATATTGTACACCTGAAACTAATATTACACTGTATGTTAGGGGCACCTGGATGGCTCAGCCAGTTAAGCTGCCAACTCTTGATTTCAGCTCAGGTCATGATCTCAGGGTCATGGGATCAAGCCCCACATCAGGCTCCCCGCTCAGCAGGGAATCTGTTTCTCCCTCTCCCTCTCACTCATCCTCCCCTCAGTCATCCTCTCTCACTTTCTCTAAAATAAATAAATCTTTAATATTACACTGCATGTTAACTAGAATTTAAAACTTAAAAAAAAAAAACCCTGCAAACAGAGAACACACTCCAAAAAAAAAAAAAAATCTGAGTCTATGTTAAGAGTAATTCGAATAGCTCTCTGTATATAATAGTACTATTTTAGAAGTACATTAAAGGAGAAAGATTCTTCCACTTCATTCATATTAAAATACTACCCATACATACCTTTTCTGAGGATCTTTTTGAAGTAAACCATCAAGCAAATTAATAAAATCTGAAGAAGCTTTAGGAAGAGAAGGATCTATACACAATTTGATTCCCAAAAAGAAAAATAACTGGTAAGTATATGAACACATACCCTACATAAACATTTAGAATAAAAGTATTTTAAGCACATATCATTTTTACAGAACACTGAATCCATCATTAACAATTACAGCCTCCATTTAATGGGGGGTGAGGTGTGGGCATAAAAATACTTTTTCCTAGACCATAAAAAACATGAATCTCAAAAGCTGAGTCTTGACTAGCCTCTAAACTTTCTCTTTATTGAATAAGCCTGGTAAGGATCACCAGCCCAACAAACCCACACTCTTGTCTTCAACTTTTAATTATGCCTCATGTTCTGAGGCTCTATAATATATAATAACAATACTTGCAATCCCTCTTTTCTCTAGCTCCCTATTTTAAAGATTCTTAACAGGAAAATAATATGACAATACTGGCCAATTCCAGTATTCTCCAAATGTTAGTTCTTTTTAAATTAGAATATACCACAACCAAATTATCAGTCTCTGGTTACAAGGGCCATGAAGACAATGGACAAAGACAAACAGAGGGCGTCATTGGGCACGATGGCCACAGTCGAAGGAAGATCCCTAATTAAGCTGGGGCCACCAGTGGTATCCTAACCAGACTCTGACACCTACATTTTCAGATTTCTCTTTCCTGCATAAAAATCCTTAACTTACAGGACAAAACAATAATCAATACTATGAGTATTCAAAACAAAACAAAAATCAGAAGTTATCATTAAAGGAAATAGTTGTTGTAGAAATCAGTCATTCTTAATATAAAAGTTAAAGGAAAAACAAAGGCAATTTTGTTTTGTTTTAATAAGTTTTTGTTTTAATAACTATTTTCAAAACAAGATTTTTTTCCCCTCTTAGGATGACCCTTGAAATCCTAAAAGAATTCCATATTCCTAGTTATCCCATTAATTATTCTAAAAGTTTTTTCTTCTATAAATGTGCATTTTTTGTAAAGTCCTGTTTTCATCTGTGTGTCTTGAAACTCACTTTTCTTGTGGTGTATGTACAGCAAAGTGCTTTACTATGTGTGTTCGGGGTTTTTCCTTATCTTGCCTTAAAATTGTTAGTGGTAGATTGTTATATTAATCAAAATTCATATGATTAAAATTCCAATACTTCTAAAATACTACAACTATATCTAGTTTAAAAGACTTTAAAAACTTGCCAGGGACATTCTGATTCATCGAGATAAGGACTGACAAACGCCTGACTTGTCCCTATTTGAATGCTAAACAGAAATAACTACATGGAACATGAGCACGAAGTAAAACAAGAAAAAAACACAGAAGTTTGGGCTTTTAAAATCTTTAAACCAGACTTCTGTTGATATAGGAGAAAATAATTTGTGTTTTTAAATGAGGGAATCTATTAGTAGTACTTTGTTCTTCATTTTAGTGTCTTAAAAAAGCAAAGGGAATGCTAACATTTCTAAAAGTATCAATCTGGAACTATTTATAAAATGTAAATTTGGGGGTTAGGAATCAAAAACAGACTTTGGATAAAAGTGTACCATTAGTGTCAGATGTAAACTAACGGCATTTATCACAAAAAAAAAAAAAATCTTACCTTTTGGAATAGGTGGCAAAGGATCTTCATAAAAAATCTTATCAACTAATTCTGAAAAAGTTTCTGAGAAGAATGGAGGTTTTCCTGAAATCACAAGAAAAACTGCAAAATTAGACAGTAGTTTGCTATCACCGATAAGTCTAAGTAAATCTCAACTACAGATAGCTTAGAATTATAAAGTTTATAGGAAAAAAATATAGAGCAATAACTACTTACTGAATGCTTGGTACAAACCAAGCACACTGTATATTTTTATATTTCTATGATCCAAAACTTATCAAGCTAAGAAATATGCTGATGCATTTACGGACCATTACCATGATCCAAGGGCTGCATGGGCCACTGAACACATCTGAGTAATTCACAGGCACAAGGTACCTTTACGACAATTTCTACTAATAATCGTTTTTAATAAGTAGGCATATTTTTCCAAACAATTATCATGAAAAATACTTATACAAGTTCCTTGACCTATATGTCAAAGGTTCTAGACATATGCCTAGACACCAAGCATACAGGAGGAATAAGAGGGAAGCAAGCCAAAACCAGTGATATAAAAATTTAGAAAAGCCAGCTTTTTTCACATTTTCCAGGTAAAATTGTTGCAAACTAGAGACTTCATCTTTTTGTGTGTGCCCGGCTCTGATTTTAAAATGAACCAGAATGGAATCACCTGAAAACATTTCATAAAGCAGACAGCCCAAAGACCAGAGGTCACTGGTGATGGAGAAGTCAGCACCCCTCAAAATTTCTGGCGCTGTGTATGTAAGAGATCCTACAAGTATAAAGAACAACTTTGTTAGGCATTTGTATCAATCCCCAAAACAAATCTACCTAGGAGGGATCTGGTAAGGTAAAAAAAAAAAGAAAAAAGAGAAAGAAAACAGATTGGAGGAAAACACGCACGTGACTATATGCCTTCATGTACATTCCACATTTTTTAATGGTTTCTAATTTTAAGGTTTCATTTACAAGGATATGTAAGAATACAAACAGGTTTTGAAAATCCACTTGAGTCAGAGGTATATTCTTTTAAGTTAACAATTTAATTAATCAAAAGAACCTTTGATTACAGTATTTCATTAGAATAGGTTAAGTTATATAGCCATAACACCCCAAATTCCCACCGGCTTACCAACAAAGGTTTATTTATTACTTCAACTACACGTCCACCACAGGTCGGCCCAGGGGCCCTGATCCTCAGAATCACCCAAGGAGCCAGGCTGAGAGAGGTTCCATCTCAACACATGCTTGCATCACCACGAGGACAGGGGAAAGAATGCAGCAAACTGAACACTGGCTCTGAAAATGCCCACCTCAAAGTAACTCCCACCACCTGTGCTCACACCTCCTTAGCTTTGGGAGGGAGAAGACGCAATCAAGAAGAACTGGAAATGTTCAGTGAAGAGCACTAAGGTGTGCCACGTAGACTTTACACAAAGTTTAATATTACAGCGAAGTAGCAAATTCTTGAGTTGGAAGATCCCTTACTTGCCGATGAGAGAGACTAAAGCTTAGAGGCTCCCCTAATATCCCCCAAGTCACACGGCCGAGCGGTTGCAGAGCACCCAGCAGAATTCCACTGAAAACCCTCCCATCTTCCAAGGAGAATGTTCTTTCCGTGAAGTGAGTCATCACCAATCATTTGGAAAAGAAAATTCCACTGAGGTAAATCTTCCAGCAAATAGTATCTCCAGGGCCCACTACAGCCACAACAGCAGTCTCATGTGGCCTCAGGGTTTATGTGACATTTTTGCTATGCTATCACATTTCATACATACATTCACTCATGCAGCAAACACTTACGGAGGGCCTATTTGCCTTTACTTCGCCAAGTCCTGAGAAAGCAAACACAAATAAGACCCCCAAGGATGCCCAAGCACCCTGCCCAATACTTAACAGGCACATCATTGGTAGGTGTTTAAGGTGAATGTCTGCCTTCCCTGATTAGAATGCAAGTTCGCTTAGACCAGGGATTTTTGCTAGTTTGTTCACATTCATAATTCCAGGATCTACAACATGTCTAAATTTCTGTTGATTCATGCACTTTATTTCTTCTTTCTTCAACATTGAGTTAATAAACATACTAATGAACAAATGAGTATGAAGTTCCTACCAACACCACCGCATGGGAAAAGACAACATATGGGAGAAAGACAAAAAATGATTTCATGTGTTAAGTTTGACGACAGATTTACGCATAGAACATTATAAAAGAGGGGCACCTGGGTGGCTCAGTCAGTTAAGTGTCCAACTCTTGATTTCAGCTCAGGTTATGATCTCAGGGTTGTGAGACTGAGACCGGCATCAGCTCCACACTGGGCGTGGAGCCTGCTTAAGATTGTCTCCCCTCCCCAGACCCCTGCTCCTCCCACCCCCAGCCCCACTTGCATGCTCTCTTAAAAAAAAAAAAAGAAAGAAAGAAAAGGAGAATCACAAAAGAGGTATCACTTCACAATCTCCCCTCAAGTACAGCAACTCTCAACACCTCAGGTCCCATCTCACTGGCAAAACCACCTCCCAAGAATGCACCCTAACAATCGCCCTTAATTTCAGAGTATCAGCTACTCATCAATGTTGAAAAAATATCTACTGAGCCAAAAGTGTGTGCCAGACACTGTTTTAAGTACTGAGGATACAGAAGGAAGCAGGACAAAAATGGCCATCCTTATGTTCTAATGAGTAGTTAGTGACATAGAAAGCCAAGGATAGGGGCGCCTGGGTGGCACAGCGGTTAAACGTCTGCCTTCGGCTCAGGGCGTGATCCCAGCGTTATGGGATCGAGCCCCACATCAGGCTCTTCCGCTATGAGCCTGCTTCTTCCTCTCCCACTCCCCCTGCTTGTGTTCCCTCTCTCGCTGGCTGTCTCTATCTCTGTCGAATAAATAAATAAAATCTTAAAAAAAAAAAAAAAAAAAAAAAAGAAAGCCAAGGATAGGATATAGGCTTCGTTAGAGATTCCCTGTACCTTACATAGTATTGGACCTATGTGAAAACCTTTGGGCTACGGACAAAGCCATTCCCATATCCAGACTTCTACTGTTATTTTCAATATACTATTTTGACTGCCAAAAACATAAGGTCCACATTATCTCCTAAACACATGACTTAGGCAGCGCAGGTTCTGATCTATAAGCTCTCCACATACCTTTGGCTCTACTTTTTTGGGTTTTCTTCGGTACATTTTCCCCACTATCACCTCCTCCTTCTTCTGCTGCCACCAAAGCAAAAAACTCTTCTAAATTTTCACCTTCCACTTTGGCCAAGCAAAAATTACTAAACTTCAATGTGCCAGGCCCCTCCAAGAGTATCTATAAAGATGAGAAAATAAAGGTGTTCAGAAACCAGTTCCATTTGCACTCCCATCAGTACCTCTTCACATCCCACTGAAGAACTCGGAGCACTGGCCTTCTTACTTCTTCCTACTCAAAAAATTAAATGCATATAAATTTTTAAAAGCAACTAAAGAAAAAAATAAATCCAACATTTTAATAATAGAATCAAATATTAAACTGCCCATTCTCATATGTGTACAATGAACACATCATAACCACAGAGGGAAACCACATACCTTTGGGAAAGATAAACAACGATGTTTATGGAAAAATCTATCCTCGCCAATCCTCCGTGACGGCTGAAGGAGGACTTGAAAACCCACCTGTCCAAGGTGTTGTTTACTCACAGTCTCAAAACCAGGGTTTTGAAGTCAGAGATCTAGCCCTAGGTCCACCATTTACTGGCAGCCTGAACTGGAGAATTCACTTAGCCTTTCTAAATCTCAATCTCTTCGCCTGTAATTATGTTCTCATATGGAGGGCCTACAGTAATAATGTTTAACAATACTCAACTTTTTATTTCATCAGGTACACTTTAACAAAGTGCAACTCAAACCAGTAATAAGTACAATCCCTAAGAATATGTACTTATAAATAATAGATGCCATTGATTGAAAACACCAGAAAGTGTCCTAGAAGCTTAACCTAAATATAGTACAGAATCCATCTCCAGATCATAGACAAGGAAGCCAAGGCAGAGCGAGAGCAAGGGTAACCTGCCCAGGGTCACACAACTTCTAAATGTCAGTGTCACCTGTGATTCTGAAACTAAGCAGGTTTCATGCCTCTACTACACTGATGCACATTTAGTTATGGACCATTAATTTTACCAGAGAAGAAGCTATTTGACCCATAATGCCGCTAATCAAACAACAACACCAAAAATCCATTATCAAGCTAAAATAATGGTTCATAATCTTATAATCTAAGAGCTTAGCATCTTATTGTATAGAGCTCCTGAGCTCCTCATTCACAATATGCCTTGGCAGCAATAATAATTACTCAAAGGACTCCAAGAGGAGGGGAGACTTCCCATTCTAAAAGCTATTTCAATAGGTAGCTAAAATATGGCACTGTTTTTTATTTTAAAAAAATATATTAACTCAAGGGGCCCCTGGGTGGCTCGGTCAGTTGGGCCTCAATTCTTGGTTTCATCTCAGGTCATGATCTCGGGTAGGGGGATTGGCTCCACGCTCAGCACAGAATCTGCTGGAGAGTCTCCCTCCCTCTCCCTCTGCCCCTTCTCGATAGCACTCGCTCTTTAAAATAAATAAAATCTTTAAAAGAAAAAAATTAACTCAATTTCAAGATGGTCTATATTTTATCTAAATTTTATCTAAAAATAAAAACACCTTTGAGAAAGCACTATAACTTCAGACAGAAGCAGTTAGGAAATGAAAATTTTCATGAATTACCTTGCCAGGAGAAAGGTCACAAAAGAGAATGCCAAGTTGATGAAGATGATGTAATCCAGTAATAAGGTCAACCCCAAATTCTCTCACAACATCTTCTGGGAGGTTTTCATCTTGAGCAATAACCATTTCTAAGGAACCACCTGCAAGTTGATTAAAATCACCCATTTTAACCCACCAGCATCACACAGTGCCTCTAGGCGCTTCCATGCTGAGAGATACTCAGCCTTAAAAAAATGATCTGATCAGTACACATGAACAGCCTGGCAGGGGAAATACACGTGTGAATGAACACAGTGGTCCAACCACCCTAAAAGGAATCTGTGTCTACACTCCAGAGCCAGCTCCCAGAGAATTACTGTTCAGACTGGGAGACTAGTCAGTAAGCAAGCAGGTGGGATGCTGGGAGAATTCCTCTGGTACTATGATTTCTAACTCATACCTCAGGAATTGAAAAGCTACAAAAATTAGTGGTAAATACTAACCTAAACTGTGCATTTAAAACTCATCATGAAAAGTATAGCCACATTTACTCCTGTGCAACGTTAATCATTCTACAAAGTACAGCATGGCAGAAAAGACGCCTTTCCTTAAGAGAAAAATCACAACCCTCAGAGTACATTCCTGAGGAAATAAAACGTCAAAGGCAGACACACTGTGAATTCTATTTCTATACTCTTCCAAGGTCCTGGTCACATTTCTACCATCTAAGTGCCAGGAACAAACCTTTTTTTTTTGGCATCAAGATTCCAACAGGATCCAAATTCAGAGAAACATGTATAACCCTGAACATAATGTTCCTTCCTTAGAGCACTCTTCTCTTTGTGAAGATTGTATACCCCAGGCAGCTGTCCTACCTTGGACTCAAATAAAACTCTTCCCCTTTCTCTTAAAAAGAACAGAAAAGAAGAGAAAAGAAGGGAGAGGAGCGGAGGGGAGGGAAAAGAGGGGAGGGGAGAAGAGGGGAGAGGAGAAGAGAGAAAAGAGAGAAGAAAAAGTCTTGGGGCACCTGTACAGCTCAGTAGGTTACACAACCGGCTCTTGATTTCAGCTCAGGTCATGACTTCAGGGTCATGAGATTGAGCCCCTCGTCAGCTCTATACTGGGTGCAGAGTCTGCTTATGATTCTCTCTCTCTCTCTCCCTCCCTCCCTCTACCCCACCCCCCTCCCCCCACCCAAGCCTGCACACACTCTGGGGGGGGGGGGG
>NW_024424453.1:47741863-47760616 GCF_017311325.1 Ursus maritimus | reverse complement strand
ACTCTTAGCTGTCACCTGAAAGTTCAGTCAGAACACTATGATGAAGGTAGGAGGTATTTTGAAATTTATTTTGTTTCGGTGGGTGAGGAACCACTCCAAACACAGGCTATGATGATAGGGAGCAGAAATAACAGCTGAAGCAAAAAGGAACACAGGGAAAGTTCCCTGATCACCTCAACAGTGTGTTCGACCATGAATGTAATTAAGCCATAGTCCTTGCCTATTGGTTCAGAAAAAATAAAATGCAAGTAAGTTATTTTTCCAAATAACCTCTTCCATGATTCAGTTTTATAAATTCCAAGTGCCAATATAAAGGGTAAGACTCATAAAGCTAGAAATTACAGTATATCTTAATATTTAGTGATCCTTTCTTATTACTCAATGTATAAATAGAAGTACGCTAACAGGGGTGGTTTTTCCCTGAAGACACTGAAACTAAAAGCCCAGATAATATCAATACATTCAGTTATTTTTCTCCCTATATAGTCCCAGAAAGTTATAACAAGTTATCTCTAATGATCGTTAGGTGCTGGTATTTGTTGGTTCACCTTGGTCCTTTTTCACATAGCTTAAGTTTTTATAAACAGCAAGTATTTTCTTCATAAGAATAAGAAGATGATCACTTTATAAACTAATTACCTAATAGCTACTTGACCTAAAATACTTGGTTTTTATTGAATAGGAAAACTTGCTTGATAAGTTCATCACTAAAAAAGACTTCTAAATTTTTATGTAGGTGATTTAGTAATATTTTATACCAAAGTAAAGTTAAACCCAAATTGAATTTTACTGTCTCCCTCCTACCAGACATCTTTGTTCTTTACCCTACCCTGATAACGAAACAACATACGTGCAAGTGAACATAGTCAAGAGACCGAGAGCTTCTATTTGCAGTGCAAAAGGAAAACAACAAAACCTACATCACATGTTTTTTTCAAAACTACATAAGTTGGATATATTTGTAGCACTTCTCACACACACTTACCTGTGCAGAGTTCCACCACTAGCCAGAGATGATTGCTGGTTTCGTACCATTCGTGAAAAGTGACGATATTCTTGTGTTTAATTTCATGGGTGAGACGGACCTATAAAAACACAGTATTCACATACACACACAAAAAGTTCTTAAAATCCTCACATCTATTAAGAAACACCTACATACACAATTGGAAAGTGGGTAACAAGACAGCGGAATTTGGTGGAATTCTATACAGACATTAAAAATGATGGCTTGAGATGCCCACTCTCGCCACTATTATTCAACATAGTACTAGAAGTCCTTGCAACAGCAATCAGACGACAAAAAGGGATCAAAGGTATTCAAATCGGCAAAGAAGAAGTCAAAATGTCTCTCTTTACAGATGACATGATACTCTATATGGAAAACCCAAAAGAAGCCACTCCCAAACTATTAGAAGTTATAGAACAATTCAGTAAAGTGGCAGGATACAAAATAAATGCTCAGAAATCAGTTGCATTTCTATACATGAATAACGAGACCGAAGAAAGAGAAATTAGGGAATCCATCCCATTTACAATAGCACCAAAACCCATACGTTACCTTGGAATTAACTTAACCAGAGACGTAAAGGACCTATATTCTAGAAACTATAAATCACTCTTGAAAGACATTGAGGAAGACATAAAAAGATGGAAAGATATTCCATGCTCATGGATCGGAAGAATTAACATAGTTAAAATGTCCATGCTACCCAGAGCAATCTACACTTTCAATGCTATCCCGATCAAAATACCGAGGACATTTTTCAAAGAACTGGAACAAACAGTCCTTAAATTTGTATGGAACCAGAAAAGGCCCCGAATCTCCAAGGAACTGTTGAAAAGGAAAAACAAAGCTGGGGGCATCACAATGCCAGATTTCGAGCTGTACTACAAAGCTGTGATCACAAAGACAGCATGGTACTGGCACAAAAACAGACACATAGACCAATGGAACAGAATAGAGAGCCCAGAAACGGATCCTCGGCTCTTTGGGCAACTAATCTTTGATAAAGCAGGAAAAAACATCCGGTGGGAAAAAGACAGTCTCTTCAATAAATGGTGCTGGGAAAATTGGACAGCTACATGCAAAAGAATGAAACTTGACCACTATCTCACACCATACACAAAAATAAACTCCAAATGGATGAAAGACCTCGATGTGAGACAGGAATCCATCAAAATTCTAGAGGAGAACATAGGCAACAACCTCTACGACATCGGCCAAAGCAACCTTTTTCATGACACATCCCCAAAGGCAAGAGAAACAAAAGATAAAATGAATTTATGGGACTTCATCAAGATTAAAAGTTTCTGCACAGCCAAGGAAACAGTCAGAAAAACTAAGAGGCAGCCCACGGAATGGGAGAAGATATTTGCAAATGACACTACAGATAAAGGACTGGTATCCAAGATCTACAAAGAACTTCTCAAACTCAATACACGAGAAACAAATACACAAATCAAAAAATGGGCAGAAGATATGAACAGACACTTTTCCAATGAAGACATACAAATGGCTAACAGACACATGAGAAAATGTTCAAAATCATTAGCCATCAAGGAAATTCAAAT
This sequence comes from Ursus maritimus, assembly GCF_017311325.1. Classification (NCBI taxonomy): domain Eukaryota; kingdom Metazoa; phylum Chordata; class Mammalia; order Carnivora; family Ursidae; genus Ursus; species Ursus maritimus. Next base: position 47,758,042 of record NW_024424453.1, on the reverse strand, counting down.
CAAAACCACACTGAGATACCACCTTACGCCAGTTAGAATGGCAAAAATAGACAAGGCAAGAAACAACAATTGTTGGAGAGGATGTGGAGAAAGGGGATCCCTCCTACATTGTTGGTGGGAATGCAAGTTGGTACGGCCACTCTGGAAAACAGTGTGGAGGTCCCTTAAAAAGTTAAAAATTGAGCTACCCTATGATCCAGCCATTGCACTACTGGGTATTTACCCCAAAGATACAGACGTAGTGAAGAGAAGGGCCATATGCACACCAATGTTCATAGCAGCAATGTCCACAATAGCTAAATCGTGGAAGGAGCTGAGATGCCCTTCAACAGATGACTGGATTAAGAAGTTGTGGTCCATATATACAATGGAATATTACTCAGCTATCAGAAAGAACGAGTTCTCAACATTTGCTACAACATGGACAGCACTGGAGGAGATAATGCTAAGTGAAATAAGTCAAGCAGAGAAAGACAACTATCATATGATTTCTCTCATCTATGGAACATAAGAACTAGAATGATCAGTAGGGGAAGAAAGGGATAAAGAAAGGGGGGTAATCAGAAGGGGGAATGAAACATGAGAGACTATGGACTATGAGAAACAAACTGAGGACTTCAGAGGGGAGGAGGGTGGGGGAATGGGATAAGCTGGGGATGGGTAGTAAGGAGGGCACGTATTGCATGGTGCACTGGGTGTTATACACAACTAATGAATCATCGAGCCTTACATCGGAAACCGGGGATGTACTGTATGGTGACTAACATAATATAATAAAAAATCATTAAAAAAAAATAATAAATAAAAATAAATAAAATAAAAATAAAAATGATGGCTTGAAGGCTGGTGATAGGGAAAAATGCTAATTCAATGTACAATCTTAAAAAAAAAAAAAAGCTTGTGCAATACAGTTTTGTGTTTGTGTAAACACAACATTGCAAAAGAAATGTTCATAGGAAAATGACCAAAAGGAATATATCAAAATAGCTGTTATGAGCAGAACTGCTGGTGATTTTAATTTTTTCTACTTTGCTTTTTCTATTTTCTACATTCAGTCCACAGTACTTTAATAATCAGGAATGAAATAATTTTCAAGGAAGAAAAAAAAACTTTACTAAGTAAAAATAACCTCAAGGCTCAATAACACAATAGTTAAGTTATATATCAACAGACTAAACATTAGCCCAACTTTAAAGCATTGCATTTTGTATCATAAAAAAATGACAGTATAATAATGTTAAGTTAAAAAGGCAAGAAACAAAATTATGTAATACCATGATTTAAAATCTTTTTTAAAAACTCATAGTAAAAAAGACTAGAACAAACAAGCCAAAACAGAACAGGGACTGCCTCAGATGATGGAACAATGCTGCCTTTTTTTTTTTTTCTTTTCTACCCGTTTTTCTAGATTGTCCAAGTTTTCTATAATGATGAGGTATTACTTTTAAAATATTTAAGTCTCAAAGGATTCTACAATTTTATTCTTAAAAATATCCTTAGTGAATCCCAGTATCAATTCACTCGGTTTATTAAAAGAAGAATCATTACAGTGAGCACACTACTCTTAAGATGTACATTTCCATTAGATCATGAGAATAACTGTGCACCAAAAAAAGAATGAATCCAAAACTCAATTGCAAAGATGTAAGAGACTATCAGTTAAAAAAATACTAAGTTGCCTCAGGGATGTTTGCTTTCTCCCTTCAAAATCCCATTAAATACGGAAACTAAAACCACAAAAATGTGTGCTTTGTTAACAAACCATCCAGACTTCAAACTGGTGACAACTACCCAAGTGCTTTGGATCCTTGTTTTCTGATTCTCTTAACAACATACACACACCCCCACAAATTCTACTGTCACTCACACTCAACACAGGCTAATAGGCCCACTCATCTGTAGAAATACAGAGCTCCTTATTTTAAAAATAGGTAAGTGGTACTCTCTAGGGACAACTAGGTGGGCTCATATTCTAACACAAAGAAAGGGAAATGAATCCACACAATTTAAAGAGAAAAACAAAAATCAGAGTGGCCAAGAGAATTCGAGGAGCACTTTACAATAAACTCCTAACAAAGGGCCAGAGGAGAGTGGGGAAGACACAAGGTAAGCCTGTTTAAATGGATCCCCACTGATTTAGGCACTGGAAGGGGGGGGGGTCCTAACGACGAGTAAAGGAGGTGTGCAAATTCCACCAGAAATCAGGCCACAGCCGAGGCTCCCACACTCCCTATCACTCAGTATATGCCAAGTACCTACCCTTCAGATGCTGATTCACCTCAGCTCTCTCAATCTCCCCTTCACCTGCACCTCAACCACCCATCTGTTAGATTTGTAGCCCCCATTATGTTTCTGTTGGACTGAACTGTTAGGTTTTGACTAAGAACCGTATCATCTCCAAAGTCTTGCACACATCCTAGCCTGTGACCACCACTCCTTCACTTTCCAGCTCACTCACCCCAGCTCTCCAATTCTGGTTCAATTCAGACATCCACATTCCACACATACACAAGCAACTGGGGCAGACACGAGCCATGCTGACTGACCCAGCTTCAATTTAGGATCCCCAATCTCAAATGGCCCCAGCCCATCTGTCGTCCAAGTGAGGTTTCACACGTTTGCTTTCCTCTTGCCTAGAACACTGCCTTCCCCTCCCCACCCCATTGAGGACTTAGCTTCTCATCTCAGAGAAAACCTCATTCGAAGAGAAATTCCGTGTGTTCCTAGCACTGAATCCACAAACTAACCTGCATCTTGTCCCATATACCTGTTTTCCCTCAACTATCCACGGCTCCTTACAAAAACCAACACCTCCTCATGCCCATTAGAATAGCTACCTTCAAACAAAAACAGAGAATAACAAGTGTTACCACCAAAGATGTGGAGAATAGAATCCCTTGTGCAGTGTTGGTGGGAGTGTAAAATGGTAGAGCCTCTGTGGCAAACAGAGTGGTATTTCCATAAATAAACAAACAAACATAGAATTCCACTCTCTGGGTATATATCCAAAGGACTGAAAGAACATGTCCTGGAGACATATGTGTACACCCATTTTCATAGCAGCAGTATTCACAATAGCCAAGAGGTAGAAGCAACCCAAGTGTCCACAGATAGGTAAATGGATAAGCAAAATGTGTATATACACATAGTGGAGTATTACACAGTCTTATGAAAGAAAGTCTGACACATGCTACAATATGGAGGACCCCTGAGGACACCATGCTAAGTGAAAGAAGTCAGCCATAAAAGACAAAGGAGGTAGGATTCCACTTACATGAGGTACCATTCAGAGACAAAGTAGAATGGTGGCTGCCTGAGACTGGGGAAGGAGAAATGAGGAATTATTGCTTAGTGTGTACAGAGTTTCAGTTGTGCAAGATGACAAGAGTTCTGGACAATCCAGTAATCACACCCTGGGTATTTACCCAAAAGAGGTGAAAATTTACATCCACACAAAAACCTGTTTATAGCAGATTTATTCACAATTGGAAACAATCAAGATGCCCTTCAATCGGTGAATGAATAAACTGGTACAACTATGTGATGTTGTTCGTCAATGAAAACACACGCACTTCCAGCCACAAACAGACACAGAAAACTTACATGCGTATTGCTAAGTTAAAGATGCATGTAGCCTTTTCAGATTGACAATTCCAACTCTATTACATTCTGGAAAAGGCATACTATGGACATAATAAAAAGGTCAGTGGTTGCCCGAGGTTGGGAAGAAGGGGGAAGGGTGAACAGGTGGAGCACAGTGGATTTTTAGGGCAGTGAAACTCTTCCATACGATACTGTAATGATAGATACATATCATTACACATTTGTGCACAACTATTGAATGTACACCACCAATAGTGCACCCTAATGTCAACTATGGATTTTGGAGGATTATGTGTCAATGTGGGTTCATCAATTGTAATATATGTGGCACTCTGGTGGGGATGCTGACAATGGGGAAGACTATGCATGCAGGAGGACATGGAATAAGCAGGAAATCACTACACTTTAATTTTGCTGTGGATCTAAAACTGCTCCTAAGAAATTAACTTTTTAGGGGCACCTGGATGGCTCAGTGGGTTAAGCGTCCAACTTTTTTTTTTATTTATTTAAGATTTTATTTATTTGACAGAGAAAGACAGCCAGCAAGAGAGGAAACACAAGCACGGGAGTGGGAGAGGAAGAAGCAGGCTCCCAGCAGAGGAGCCTGTTGTGGGGCTCGACCCCAGGACCCCAGGATCACACCCTGAGCCGAAGGCAGACGCCTAACAACTGAGCCACCCAGGCACCCCAGCGTCCAACTCTTGATCTCAGCTCAGGTCTTGATCTCAGGGTTATCAGTTCAAGCCCCACATTGGGCTCCACGCTGGGCATGGAGCCTACTTAAAAAAAAAAAATTAACTTAAAAAAAAATGAATTCTAGAGATGCTGGTGGTTGTACAGAATAATGAATGTACTTAATATCATCAGCTACACACTTAAAAATGGTTAAGATGGTAAATTTTTCGATACATGTATTTTAGCACAATGGGGGGTAAAAAAAGCTAAGTTTGGTCCAGGAGCCTGGGCTATAAATTTTAAAACCAAGTCACTCTCACCCAATGTCCTTCCTTTGGCAAGCTTCATAAATCACATACTAAATTTATGAGTAAATGATCCAATATACAGTATATCTTCCCTGACTCTTCCCAAAAAAATTAACACTAAGTTGCTGAATACTTAAGTATGCTTATTAGTCATTATTCAGGATTGGTGGCACTAAACATAATGAAACACCATTCCATAATGAAAATGTGGTATTTGCTATAGTGAGTTCAATGGCTTCTGTTTAATGCTGCTACCTCTCCCTGATCATAGCCCTGTGTTTTCCCAGAGGGAGGGAAACATACTTGACTTACCCAATTGGTTATTTCAGGCCTTTTGCACTTATCAGTACAAAGAATAGCTACAAAATTGATTGTTCCCTTCCGCCGCCCTTTATAAACAACGGTGTTGCTTCCTCGGCCAATCTCCTCATACAGAATGAAGTTTTCCATCTCTGGGCTGACTTCTCACATTGGATAAAATGACAGCCTAATGGCATCTCTAGCTCCTAAAAGGTAAACAAAAAAAATACTTATAAATGCAAGCTAGTTACATGATTAATTAGCCTAGGATACTTAATATGTAAACCTAATAATTGTATAAACTCAGAAAATTCACCCACAGGTGTTGGTTACTAACGTCTTTTTGTAGAGTGGGGAAAAAAAAAAAACTAAGAGGAAAATAAAACAATTGACAAACCAATACTCAATTTCCTTCAACAAGATCTCAACAAAAATGATGAAAATGACAACTACTTCCAACACATGTAACAAAAAGAGGGATGAATGAGATGCCAGCCAGTGTATCTTGATACTTTTCTTATATTCTTATTACAAAGGCAGGCACACTGTGTCAACATCTGTATAGAGTGGGGCAATATATGACCTACCTAAACCTTGAATTATGAGACGCAAATGAGACAATGTATGTTAAAATACTTTATAAACAAATGTGGAATGATATTTCCATCTAACCCACAGAGATTCTGAAAGTCAATCCAAATATTATTTGGGTCCTGGGCCAAATCCAGCCTGCTGCCTGCTTTTGTAAATAAAGTTTAACTGGAACATAGCCACACCTACTCATTTATATATTGTCTAAGGCTCCTTTGGGGCTACAGTTGCAGAGTTGTGGCAGAGTGATGGCCTGCACACATTCTAAAATACCTCCTATCTGGCCCTTTACAGAAAAAGTTTGCCAAATCCTGTTTTAAGTTTAAACAACAACAACAAGAAAAATTTTTTAAACCAACCATTTCATCATCAAGAATATAAGCAGTTAAGAGAGCTCACATTCTTGGCCAATTTGTCCTAATTTGCATGACTGAATAGGCATTGATATAGTCTTTTCTCAGATTTTATTTAGACTTGAAGTACTTTAGTGGATTCAGTATCTTGAACAATATATTTACAATATATTCAAAGTATTTACTAGATTGGCAAAATATATTTTAAATTGCCATCTCTTTGGAAGGATTTCACATTCTAGATTACAGAAAATTTTCCAGAAATTATCCAGTAAGCTGGAAGATACACTCTTTAAAAGCAGCTGTTTTACATGGTATCCAGTAAGTCAGAACCTAGAGCAAAACCCTTTGAAACAGAATGTAAAAGAGAAGTTAATGAGTATGACATTTCTTTTTGGGCAGATGAAAATGTTCTGGAATTAGTACTGATGGTTGTACAACTTTGTGAATACACTAAAAACCACTGAATTGGGGTGCCCAGATGGCACAGTCGGTTAAGTATCTGCCTTCGGCTCAGGTCATGATATCAAGGTCCTGGGATTGAGCCCCTAGTGCTCCCTGCTCAGCATGGAGTCTACTTCTCCCTCTCCCCTCCCACCCCCACATTCTCTCTCTCAATAAATAAAATCTTTTTTTAAAAAATCACTGAATTGTACATTGTAAAGGGGGTGAACCGTATAGTATGTGAATATCTCGATTTTTTGATATAATAGACATGTACTCTAAGTTTAAAGTGTACGATGTGATTTGATACATTTATATAGAAGAATAGGATTACTACCATAACATTAGCTAACACCTCTATATGTCACATAATTATCACTTTTTTGTGGTAAGAATATGTAAGATCTATTGTCATAGTGACTTTGAAGTCATATGTTATTGTTCAGTATAATCACTATGACGTACATCAGATCTCCAGAACGTATATTCTGTTGTAGGCCATACAAAAACAGGCTGAGAGCCGCATCCGGCCAAAAGGCAGCAGTTTGTCCTGTTCTGGTATAGGGAACCAGTAATCTAAGAATCTAGGAATAACTAACTCTATGATTCCATCTTCCAAAGAAATTAAAATTTACAGAAAAATGGGGGGAAATTCTACTATAAAAATGTATAGGCTAGTAGTTACATTTAGTTAGATTACAAACCTGGTCTCTATATCAAATCAGAAGAACTCGTACTATTCACAGAAAAATTCTTTAAATTCTAAGTAGAAAAGATGTGGGAGAAATCCGAATTTAAATCAATGAAAACTCAAAAGTGGCACAGATAGTATCTATTTATTTTAATGATCACTTTTACTAATTTCCCCTCTATGTTCCTCTCCTCCTAAAACCCATTCATTAAAAACCAATACTAACTCATGACCCACCAAAATGCAGCCCAGACAGGAGTAATTGTGTGGCAACAGGTCAACGTTACATAGTATGTAACATAACCAAAGTAAGATTAAATTAACAATATCTTAAGATGGAAAAGCTATTTAGCCAGAAAAAAATAACCAGAGACCTTTAATTAAATAGTCACAAATTGGCTACATTAGGATACACCACAATAAGGTGTTGAAATAAGTTTTTATGTAAGATAAAGAATTGATTCCTTGAAAAAAAGATTTTAAACCACAAGAAAAAAAATAATCTTCAAATTTTGAATTTGATTCAGGCCAAATTCTTTTCCTCAATCTTTTACTGAGTAATGCATCTAGACAGACCACACAGCCTCAAATTAACGAAATGCACCAATTACAAAGTCTGCTTAGGTAAGGGTGGTTTACTATGGAAGCACTTTCCCTCTCTGGGGCTCAGTTTCCTTAGAGTAAAATAAGAATTGAATCAGATGATCTTCTAAATTATCTTTCAAGTTTGAAATTCCAGGCTTTTAGATTCTTTTTGGCTCACTCCAAGGCCATTCTCACCTTAGATTTCCTAATATGCGTTTTTTTCAGCAATCAGACAACAAAAAGGGATAAAAGGTATTCAAATCGGCAAAGAAAGAGTCAAACTGTCTCTCTTCGCAGATGACATGATACTCTATATGGAAAACCCAAAAGACTCCACCCCCAAATTACTAGAACTTATAGAGCAATTCAGTTATGTGGCAGGATACAAAAATCAATGCTCAGAAATCAGTTGCATTTCTATACATGAACAATGAGATTGAAGAAAGAGAAATTAGGGAATTGATTCCATTTACAATAGCACCAAAAATCATATGCTATCTCGGAATTAACTTAACCAGAGAGGTAAAGGATCTATGCTCTAGAAACTACAGATCATGCTTGAAAGACATTGAAGACACAAAAAGATGGAAAAACATTCCATGCTCATGGATCAGAACAATAAACATAGCTAAAATGTCTATGCTACCCAGAGCAATCTACACTTTCAATGCCAGCCCGATCAAAATACCAATGGCATTTTTCAAAGAGCTGGAACAAACAGCCCTTAAATTTGTGTGGAACCAGAAAAGGCCCCGAATCGCCAAGGAATTGTTGAAAAGGAAAAACAAAGCTGGGGGCATCACAATGCCAGATTTCAAGCTATACTACAAAGCTGTGATCACAAAGACAGCATGGTACTGGCACAAAAACAGACACATAGACCAATGGAACAGAATAGAGACCCCAGAAATGGACCCTCGGCTCTATGAGCAACTAATCTTTGACAAAGCAGATAAAAACATCCAGTGGAAAAAAGATAGTCTCTTCAATAAACGGTGCTGGGAAAACTGGACAGTTACATGCAAAAGAATGAAACTTGACCACTCTCTCACACCACACACAAAGATAAACTCCAAATGGATGAAAAACCTCGATGTGAGACAGGAATCCATCAAAATCATAGAGGAGAACACAGGCTGTAACCTCTTTGACATTGGCCACAGCAACTTTTTTCATGACACATCTCCAAAGGCAAGAGAAACAAAAGAAAAAATGAACTTGTGGGACTTCATCAAGATAAAAAGCTTTTGCACAGCCAAGGAAACAGTCAAAAAAAACTAAGAGGCAGCCCACGGAATGGGAGAAGATATTTGCAAATGACACTACAGATAAAAGACTGGTATCCAAGATCTACAAAGAACTTCTCAAACTCAATACATGAGAAACAAATAAAAAAATGTGCAGAAGATATGAATAGACACTTTTCCAATGAAGACATACAAATGGCTAACAGACACATGAAAAATGTTCAAACTCATTAGCCATCAGGGAAATTCAAATCAAAACCACATTGAGATACCACATTATGCCAGTTAGAATGGCAAAAATGGACAAGGCAAGAAACAACAAATGTTGGAGAGGATGTGGAGAAAGGGGATCCCTCTTACACTGTTGGTGGGAATGCAAGTTGGTACGGCCACTTTGGAAAACAGTGTGGAGGTCCCTTAAAAAGTTAAAAATAGAGCTACACTATGATCCAGCAATTGCACTACTGGGTATCTACCCCAAAGATACAGACGTAGTGAAGAGAAGGGCCATATGCACCCCAATGTTCATAGCAGCGTTGTCCACAATAGCTAAATTGTGGAAGGAGCTGAGATGCCCTTCAACAGACGAATGGATTAAGAAGATGTGGTCCATATATACAATGGAATATTACTCAGCCATCAGAAAGAACGATTACCCAACATTTGCAGCAACATGGACGGGGCTGGAAGAGATTATGTTAAGTGAAATAACTCAAGCAGAGAAAGACAATTATCGTATGGTTTCACTCATTTATGGAACATAAGAAATAGCAGGGAGATCGGTAGGAGAAGGAAGGGACGAATGAAGGGGGGGTAAACAGAAGGGGGAATGAACTACGAGAGACATCGGACTCTGGGAAACAAACTGGGGGCTTCAGAGGTGGAGGATTGGGATAGGCCGGTGATGGGTATTATGCACTGGGTGTTATACACAAATAATGAATCATGGAACACTACATCAAAAACAAAGGATGCACTGTATAGTGACTAACATAACACAATAAAAAATTATTAAAAAAATAATAATATGCATTTTTTAGCTATGTAACCTCTTAAATTGCAAAATAAGACACAAATACAGAAAACCCCACAGAATAAATGCATAGTTTAATGAATTATTATAAGAGGGACATCCTTGTGATCATCATCCAGGTGAAGAACATCACGTTGCCTGCTACTCCAGAAGTCCCTTCCTGAGCCTGTGGCAATCACAACTCCTCATCCTTTCCGATTCAGTCATTCAGACTTTCACAGTTTTCACTTCCTAGTGTTTCTTTATTGCTTTCTTACCAAGTGCGCATTTACTGACACCACAGTTTAGTCTTCCACATTTTCTAAAGGCATGGCACGTCTTTAAAGACTTTCAATCTACAAGTTCACCAAGGTATTATCAGAGAAGCCAGAAGTCAGAACGAATCACACCTAAGAGCAAATGAGCATTTAAGATTCAGGAGCCGGGCTTACATTCAACAAACTCTGAAAATGACCAGGTGATAGAGGCACGCAGATAAAGGCCAGAACCCTCCCTTCACTTACCTCTACCTTCATATCATTAACTCCTCAACTAGCAGCAGTGCCCCAGCCCAGACCTACTGAATCAGAAACTCTGGAAGCAGAGCCCAGCCATCTGTGGTTTAATTCACCCCACCTGATGCACGCTCAACTTCGTTAACCACAGGCTAAAACAACCTTTTTGGAAGGCATAAAAGGTGGCAGGCACTGGGCCAAGCATTCAACAAGTGCTCCTCCTTGACAGGCTGAATTAACTACAGACGTTAACTGACCTCGAAAGTGCAGGAGCTGAGTCGCTACGTAAACACCCCTCGCTCCAAGAAGCTCATGACCGGAGAACTGGTCGTTTTCACTGCCTCTCTACGACCATGGACATCCGTCAGCACAGCCGGCTTAGAATTCAGGAAGCGTCGCCAAGTTTTAAGCGGAAAAACTTCGAATCTGGGGCGTCCATAAAGCGCATCTCCCGAAGCCTACAGTCCCGAATCCCCCCTGCACCTAAGTCCTCGAAGAGATGTCCCATGTGCCCGGGACCAAAGCCTCGAGAAAATTGTTTAAGGTTTTTAGTTTAACACAATAACAAAGCAGAGCGCGAAGTGAGAAGATGCGAGAGGCACAGGGTTCACGGAGGGAGGGCAGGTAGGATGGCGCCCCTCCAGGCCTGTAGTGTCCCCCTCACCCGCTCAGGAAGACACGAATCCAAATTCGTAAACGCTAAAACTGCCACTGCCACTCACCTGGAACAATTGGAGGGGAGAAGCCGCGGACCCGGTGAAAACCTCCCGCCACGGCGCGCGTCTGGGCCTCTAATCCTTCGGGGCAGGTCCACTGACCAAGGCCCGGGGTGAAACAATGGAGCAAAATGGAACGTGCAGGCGCAGTTTAAGGTAGTGCGTATCCAGCACCCCTCTGCGTTTGGATTTTCCCATCCCGTCTCCAGGGCAGCACGCAGAACGCCGGAAGCAGCGCAGGGCGCTGACTGGCTGAGCAGTTTGAGTTCCTATTGGCTAGAGCCCGGAAGTGGGGGGGGCCGCGGCAGACCTGTTGTCCAACCTAACTGGGTGTGGGGACTGGGGTTTTAGGAGGATACGGGGAACCTGCTTGGGCAAAAGATGAGCAGTTGGGGCCTATGAAAGCCTGGGCCCTTGTCATTTCTTCCTGCCTTACACTGACCTCCTCTGTTTCCTTCCATTCTTTTTCTGACGTTTCCGGAGCTCAAGGACGAGGCGACATGGTCTGGGTAATTAATGGCTCAGAAAGAAGCCAAGTTTCTTGGGTTCCTCACCCTTTAGAAAAGAGAAGACTATGAATTACCTTTGCTTCTAGCACGTGAGAAAACAGACCACACCCTCCATCTCGAGTTGATTGCTTATGGCTTTTAAAATTCCACGTCCTCCAATTCCAGCCACGAGATAACACCAGCTCCCTCTTCCTCCCATCAAGTTAGGTCAGTGGTTCTCAAACTTTAGCATCAGCATCACCTGGAACGCTTGTTGAAACACATTTCTGGGCCTCGCACACAGAACATCTGATTCTGTGCTTCCGGATGAGACCCAAAATTTTGCATTTCTATCAAGTTACCAGGTGATGTGGATGTTGCTGATCAGGGACCACGCTTTGCAAACCTGTATGTGGAGGAGCTGTGCATCTCTTTGATCTCAGGTGAATCACAGCTATTCTTTGACTTCTAACCCTTCCTACATTCTCAGGAATCTTTCTCAGTGGCTTCTGCTTTCAGGATAGAACTTGGAAATACTTTCTAAATGACGTGAGGCAAAGGCCAAAAGCAGTGGAAAATGAAGAATGCCTTCTGAACACTGAGGCTTTTTCTGCCCAGAATGATGGCAGCAGCTTGTGTTTTAATCTTTGGTGAAAAAAAATTGGCAAGGTTCCCTGTTGGGGAAAGAGATTTCCTTAATACCTGCAGAAGAGAAGGTCTCCCAACAAAAGAGCTATCTCAGCTATCTCAGTGCCTTATTTCTTCTAAACAAAGTTCACTAAACGATAACCCCCAAAATGCGCAATAAACACTGAATGAGCCCTTTTAGTGCCTTACTCTTGCATATGAATACATAGCCAGAGATATCAAGACATATAAGGAAAGCCCCTACGATGAAAGAGATTTAAATAAGCAAACCAATGAAACAAAAACATTGCAGAAACCAGACTAAAACATCAAAATTATTAATATCATTGTAGATGTGAACATGCATAGCATCTATAGTTTGCATTCTCTTTTTTCTTTAATCCAAGAGCTATTTAAGAGTTGGGCCTTTGTTTGCTTTTTTTGCTGGATATATTTTGTTCTTCTTGTTGGCCTGCATGTATTTGGTTTGGGGGAGCTACTGAAATTTCCTTTGTTTTGTAATAAATGGTTAATATTTTTATATGTTCCACAGTAGTTTGGAAAAAAGATCTATTTCTTATTTGTTGTGTTCAAATTTTCATATGAATACTTTCAAGCTTATTAAATGACATGTTCAAATCTTCCAAACCTTCTTGTTAAGTTGCTTTATTCTGATTGCTCTGCCACTTCCTGAGAAAGATGTTTTGAAGTTACTATGATTGTGGATTTAGCAATTACTTCTTTCTGGGTTTAATTCAAGGGCAGTGAGCTTAGAAATATAACAGCAAAATTATCCCAGTGGAAATAAATAGGAGGAAAACATTATTAAAGATAAAAACAGAAATGAATGAAACAAAAGGGGGAAAATCTAACTGGGACATAAATTCAGAGGGCAGGAGATGGTTTCCATGGTTCTCTTCTGGGTTGAGAGAACTAGACACAGAAGCTGGCCATGGTGCACTGTGGTCTCCAGCTCTCCCTAAGATATGATGTGCTCCACCCTCAGGTTACCAGCTTAGGGAATGGACTATCCTGGAGACACAAGCTCAAGTTCTGAGAGCCTCAAGACCAAAGTACCCCATTACACTGAAGACTTGGGAGAGAGCATGATCATTCCTCTAGCACTGGCTTACAAGTGTAAATGCACTGGGAGAGCCAGATGCCACCACCCTCTTGGATGGGAGATTTTCAACCTTATAATGTAACCCATAGTCTTTAAAATTTCTGGCCTCCTGGGATGACTTTTCCCTTTAATAACAAAAATTAATCACTGTAACAGCTATTACACATGCTGTGGCAACTCCAGGATGGACTAGATTTCTAGAGAAATTACATTTTTTTTGGTTACTCTGTGCAACAAATTCCTTAGTGATTGCTCCCTTCTCCCCGTCTTATCTCCAGCACACCCTTTTTGTCTCTGACCCTGCTCCCCCTCTTGCACCTGATGGTGCTTTCTTCTTCTTCCTTCCCCAAAGCCCATGTTACTGTGCAAAACATATTTTACTGATGGTGTGGTAATAACAGAGGTTACAACACAAAAAAGGAAAGGACTTAAAAGTGAGTGTTAGACATAATCATGATAAGGGTGTTAGAAAGCAGGTACTTTCACACTGCTGGTGGGAAAGCAGTTTGGCAATATCTATCAAAATAACAAATGTACATCCCCATTGGCCTAGCAGCTCTTCTAAAAACTTATCTAAACTTATCTTATTGTGTCTCCAGGATAGTCCATATTTTTATAAATATATATATATTTATATATATATATATGATTGACATATATACCATATATATCGTATATGATTATATATGATACATATATATAAATTATTTATATATATTATGCATATGATATATATAATTATATATATTTATATTTAATTATATATATTTCTATATAATTATATATAATTATATATATGATTTAGTATATATGTATATATATTACATTTGAAAAATAATATATGCAAAAAGTATTCAATGCAGCCTCATCTATAATTTTAAAAAACTGATAATAAATGTCTATCAGGAAGACACTGATTAAATTAGAAATTAATTTGCTCTGTGTGTATTGATATAAAAACATCTCCAAGACTAGTTATTAAGGGGAAAAAGCAAGGTGCATAACACTAAGTGTAATATACTCCCATTCATAAAAAAGAGGAGCAAGAGTACATGCAGGTATTTGTTCATATATGCAAAGAATAGCTCCAACACCTCCTTGAAGGAAGGACAAGAAGCCAGTAACTGCTGACTGTTGGAGAGGACCTGGGTGGGTGCAGGGCTGGCTAGAAGAGACACACTTTGTACAGTTCAGATTTGAAACCACATAACTACACTACCTATTCTACCTGTACATCACTTAATGTAAATGAATATATATTTTTAAATGATACATAGCATATGTGTATGTTTTATATATACACACATATATACATATACCCATAGATGGACAAAATGAAATGTGGTTCATCTGCATTCTCCAAGCCTCCCAGCCATGCACCACCCTCCTTTCTCAGACTTTCCCAATAGCTTCATTTTCCCTTCTCTCGTTGTCTACTCAGTCCAGGACTGACATCCCTCCTTCTTTGTCTTCAGGGGAATATTGTCTCAGTCTCATCATCGTATCTGATGGAGCATCTGAACTCCCTACCCATTCCTCACCTCTTCTGGACAGAACTGATCTAATCTTTAATCAGCAGGAAGATTGTTACAGAATTTCCCTAAACAAATGTTGCCCACTCCTGATTGCTACCTTTGGGAATGCAAAGAGTCTGTAGATTATTTGCATTTTGAGTTTTCTCTTAACAAACCTCAAGCCAAATTATTAAGCCAGCCTCTCTAACGGTTTCTGAAAGGGGAAAGGGCTGGTTCCCTTTCCTCTTTCCTAGTAACACTGAAAGGAATGTTCTTATCCATCCATCTCAGGAAGCAGTTCTGATTTTCTGCTTGAGGATAAATTCACATGTGATAGGGGAGTGTCACAGCTTTAACATTTCCTTTGTGATCTGTAGAAAATTATTTGTAAGCTTAGAAAGGCATTTCCCGTGTGGAGATTTGCCATTCACCTGTTTTTCTACTTTTATTGTTTCAATTTTAACATGGGATTATTTAGTCCATCTGGAATTTATTTTGGTGAACATTATAGAATTAGGTTCTAACTTTATTACGCCTCAGAATAATTAACCAATTTTCCCAGCACCAACGTTCTCCCTTTCCTCAGGCACTTGTGATGCCTCCCTCATTGTAGACCAGTTTTTTGGTTTTTTTTTTTTTAATATGCTAAAGGTCTACTTCTAGCTTATTTATTTCAATCGGTTGAGATCTCTATTTATGAAGTAGTTGGAGATGATTCTGAATAATTTGGGTCTTAAAATTTATAGCATGGAAGAAAGAAAAATTACCTGCAGAGAACGAAGGGACACGATGACAGTGAGAACATAGGGAGGGGGGTGGTTAAGAAAGACAGTGCACCATGTGTGATGGGGAGTCATTTATAGCTCTGAACTACACTAATAGCCAGCCTGTGGCTTACATCAAATTATGAGAGAAAAAGTCTGGCGTGGTAACCCTCTGGAGCTGGCAACAGACTGGGAGCAGGATCATAGGAATCCTGTGTACTAACCATGCATTGATTCAACAAATATACACTCAGGGCCTACTATACATCAGGCAAGACATTCACTCCTGGGTCTAAGGCAGTGAACAGAAAGATAGCATTCTGTCTCACAGAGTTCTACTGGAACTGGAGAGAGAAATAGTGTCTCTGGACTGGAATACATTGTCAATGGGGGTTACGCATCTTGCTTTTCCTTAAGATAGGCATTGCGGATGACTGTCCTTTTCTGGCAGTGCAGAATATGAGTCTCCTTCTTATATTCAAGTTATTGCTCAATACCTTGGGTTCCGTTGCCTAGAAGTAGAACCTGAGGAGGGGATTCTTGTGCATGTGATTTATTAGGAAGTGTTCCTAGAAAGAGGGGAATAAGGAAAATAGGACAGGGCATAGGAACAGCGAAGCAGG
>NW_024424453.1:47705312-47741857 GCF_017311325.1 Ursus maritimus | reverse complement strand
TGTGAACTACCTGGAGCCAAGATTTGGCCTGAACCCACTGGTAGCCCTGAGCCATAAATTGCAACCTAGAATTGGTTCCACCTTGAAGATGAGGTGTCACTTTTGAATGCTGGTAGCAGTCAAATATTGGTGGAAAGCTACTAGGGTTGAGCCGCCTAATTTCCAAGGTTGAGGTGGTTACTGTTCACAGACGAGTACATTTCTGCAGAAGGAAGTCAATGGAGGAGAGTGCACTAGCCAGACAGAGAAAACTGTGGTGAAAAGTCAGGAACATGAACTACATTCACCAAATGAAGCTTACACTAGCCTTAACCATAATTCTAACTATAGCACTAGAAGTAACCCCAGCTCTAGGCCTATGGCTCTTTGTCCTAAGGTTAGCAAAAGCCATAAAAGCCTAGCCTAAGCCATAACCCCGAATCGACTCTTTCAACCCTAGACCTATGTCAGCCCTAAATGTAATCCTAGCCCCAACTGTAACCCTGACTTCAGCCATATCCCAAACATAATTCTATCACTAGATTAGCCTGAACCCAAGCCCTTACCCCAAGCTGAGCCCTGATCCTAACCCTAACTTTAATCACAGTTATAGTTCGGACCCTAGCCCCAGTTTTAGTCCTACAGTTCTCTTTATTCTTTCTTGGGTTGGTTGTTTTTTCTTTTTTCTTTTTTAGCCCAATTCCCCAGTCTTTCCAATATTTCTGTGAACTGCCCAGTATCTTATGAATATATTCCCATTTTGTTTAATCAAAGTCCATTTCTGTTGCTTCCAGTTAAGAGCCCTGGCTAATGTGGAAATTGATCCCAAGAGTGGATGCAAACGAAAGAAAGACCCTAAAATTTCAAAGCAAACGTGGGCTGGATATCAGGTCTGCCTGGGGACCAAGGTGATGAAATCTAGCTCATTTTAAGGGATGTGAATGTGGCAATCTATAGCAGAATGAGGGAAAACAATTATTGAAATTATTATCTGTAGTCAGCTGGGTTGGATACCCAATTGAAAAAAGGCTTGAAAGTAAAATGTAATTGCTGCAGGACACATACACACACATACCCCACAAAGAATTTAAGACCCATGACTTGAGACAGCTTCTTCTAATGGGGCTGGACAGTGTTAAGTTCCTAAATTCTCAGTTTGAAGCATGGAATAAAACCTCAGGAATTTGCATGACTGTGATAAAAGAATCTCTTATTTCAAATCTACATGATTTAATTGAAAAAAAAAGTTTAATCCTGTGGATTACAAATTACATCAGCTGAATTTATGGTCTATTTTCTTAGTTGATTAAAACTGGTCTCACCAGTGACCTGGTGTGTTTTAATGTCAAAAGCTCCAAGATATAAAACATGGGTCAAAAGTCCTCAAACTTTTCGGTCTCAGGATGTCTTTCCACTCCTAAAAATTATTCAAGACCCTGGGGCACCTAGGGAGCTCAGTCAGTTGAGTGTCTGACCCTTGATTTCAGTTTGGGTCATGATCTCAGGGTCCTGGGATCAAGCCCCATGTTGGACTCTGCCCTCAACAGGGAGTCTGCTTGGGGATTCCCTCTCCATCTCCCTCTGCCCCTCCCCCCACTTGCTCTCTCCCTCTCTCACTCAAATAAATACATGTTTTAAAAAATTATTGAAGATCCCAAAGAGATTTTGTTCACATGTGGTATAGCTATTGATATTTATCATATCAACAATTCGAACTCAGAAATTAAAAAATATTTATGTAATAATATTTAAAGAAGAATAAATCACTTACATTTTCACATAAATAACATATTTTGATAAACATAACTATATTTTTCAAAAGAAAAAAATGTAGTGATGAAGATTGCAGTGTTTCGTAAATCTCCTTAGGGTCTAGCTTCAATGGAGAGAGCTGGATTCTCACATCTGCCCCTGCATTCAGTCTACTGAGATGTCAAGTCATGCAGCCTCTGGAAAATTTCACAGTACACTTGTGAGAGAATCAGAGTGGAAAAGGCAGGTATTACTATGAAAATAGTTCTGAGCCTGTACATACCCTGAAAGGGGCTTAGAGACCCCCAGCGTTCCCTGCACCACACCTTGAGAGCCATTGATATAGAGAAAAGGCTCCAACAACTTTAAGAGGGGACCTAACCTCCCCGTAATATGTGTCCCAACACAACACAGAAGACGCTTACTTCATTAAAGTCTTGAGAAATATATTGGGAGAGAAGTATAAACATGTTTTAACAGCACTTGAGTGGCTTTTCTCTGTAGGCTGTGGAGTGGGCAATGTTACAGTTGAAAAGGGCTCCTTTGTTTCAATGGGAATGGTGGGATCCCAGGAAGGTCTGATCAAGCGGCTCTTGACTTCAAGAGTCAAGGTGGTCATGGTTACCATAATAGCCAGGAGCGATGGAGAGAGAAACAGAATGTGCTCACCATGGGAATATTTAATGGGGCTACTTGATTGTGTAATCTCTACTACTGAAATAGATAACAGCGTACTAAGATACTATTCGATTTTAGGACCCTGCCCCCAAAAAAGTTTAGGTCTGGAAAACAGAGGTATAATTTGAAACACTGTGATGGAAAGTCATGACCCCTCACCCAAGAGCCATATCTAAGACAGATCAGGAAGCTTTTGAATGAATGGGAGGCCCAAATGCCCATGAGAAAAAATACTTCCGCCACACACAGAAACTTACTGTGAATCTTCCTCCTGGTATTCTCCAAGAAGACTTGAAACCATTGATCAAAGTAACAGTGCACCAGGGAAAGGGAAATTCCTGGACTGCCAGGGGAGTACTTGGCACTGGCTTGGAAATAACAAACCCAGACTGACTTGAACAAAAGCTCTTGCAAAATGACAATGGATTATCACCATAGGCTTCATCGGTTGGTGTTTTAAACATTGCACTTGCTCTTCCAGATGTGGTCTCCTGACCGCAGTAAATCAACCTTCCTAGCATCAGTATGTAACTTGTTATTTGGTAGATGCGTTTTTCTTTATCTCAGGATATGGGGGGGGGGATCAGGTTTTTTTTTTTCACCTGATACAGAGGTGAATAGTGCACTTTTAAATTTTGCCTCAGGGTTATATCCACTCTGGCTCTGTGCCAAAGTTTAGCTCATAGCAACATCGACCCTCTCATCATCCTACAGGATATCACACAGGTTCGTTATATTGAGGCCACAATGCTGATAGAATCAGGAAAGATGGAAATAACAGGTCCTCTAGATTCCCTGGTAATACATATTTACCCTGTGAGTGTGGGAGATGAATCTTAAGAAACCATAAGAGAATTCAGATACCTTTCATTTGGTTGAATTTTCTGACAAGCCAGTGGTCCCTGCTTCAAAGTCAAGAGGGAACTACCACACCTTGTATCTCTACCACTAAGAAAGATGCCCAATGTTTGCTGGACCTCTTTGGATTTCTGAAGCAAAATATTCAGATGTGTTACTCTGCGTCTACTACATTATATGAAAAGGATGCCAAATTTGAGCAGATCCAGGAACAAAAGAGCCTTTCCAGCCTGTCCAGGCTAATGAGCAAGTAGCTCTGTGATTTGGTCCGCATACTCCAATGGATGCAATGCTACTCTAAGTGTCTGTGTCAGATTCACATGGATGGTGTGGTCAGCTCTGACCGCATTAGCCCAGGGGTGGTGCCCATGAACTTGAAACAGAGCACCCTCTCTTCATCAAGTACCTACCTTTGAGAAACAGTTCTTAAAGGCCCCTGGTATATACCATTAGATAGTAAGTACCCTT
Organism: Ursus maritimus; assembly: GCF_017311325.1. Taxonomy (NCBI): domain Eukaryota; kingdom Metazoa; phylum Chordata; class Mammalia; order Carnivora; family Ursidae; genus Ursus; species Ursus maritimus. The sequence continues at coordinate 47,738,122 of NW_024424453.1, read as the reverse complement.
GGGATATGAGCTGCTTGTCATGAACTGAGTTTTATGATCCACCAAACCATTTAGATGGGTGTGTCCAGTGTTATTACCACCGTGTTAATTGTAGGTCCTGAAGGCATTAGCGAGCTGCCTAAGCAGGTTCGTTACACTCCTAGCATGACTACTCTTGATGCATAGAAACCCTCCCTTTTTAAAAAATGCTTTATTTTTTAAAGTAAACTCAACACCCAACATGGGTCTTGAACTCATGACCCTGAGATCAAGAGTGCTCTACCCACTGAGCCAGCAAGGCACCCCTAGAAACCCCTTTTTAACCCATAGCTTTTTCCTCTTGGGAAGTTCCTTTTGACCAGTTGGCTATTGAAAAATTCAAGTCTGGCTTACAATGTTCTCTGCAAGGTTTCTTGGAACCAACCAGAAGTGGACTGCCTTGGCATTACAGATATGAAAGACAAAGAAAGATGGCTTTGAAAACTAAAGGAAAGAAAATCCTCCCAGTGGGGGAACTTTTAAACAGCAAATCCACTTTTCTAGATAGAGAAAAGCCCAGAAGTAAAGAGCAACATTCACAGGCAGTGCCTAATGGCCACAGGAAGTTAAAGCCTCCTTGGACATCATTCCTTTCTTGTAGTCTTATCCTGATACATTTAATGCAGCAAACTCCCACATACTCCTTCACTGTGCCCCTTCCTGGCCCTTCTGCTATGCCCTCTAAACTGACAGCCCACCATCAGCCAAATCCCCTGGCTCTTCCCTGAACACAGTGCTGCTTCTACCAACCTCTCAGGCATGGTTATTTTTTTCTCCTACACCTCAGATTGTTTTGTCATCGTCTACCACTCTCATCTTCTTTTTACTTTCCCAATCACTAAAATTACTCTCCTGTGTCTACTCTAAACTACCCTGAACCTACCTCTCTTTCTTCATTAAACTCAACTGGAAAAAACTAACTTTGGTGAAATCCAACTTTCTTCCTCCCTTTTATGCCAACATGGAGCAGAGGATTGTGGTCGGAGAAAAACACGCAATCATGCTGATCGAGCCCTACTTTAAATTTATAACCCACACATCTAAAATGGTCTCTCAGCTGGGGTGCCTGGGTGGCTGTCGTTTAAGCATCTGCCTTCTGCTCGGGTCCTGATCTCAGGGTCCTGGGATCAAGCCCCGCATCCAGCTCCTTGCTTTTGGCGGGGAGCCTGCTTCTCCTTCTTCCTCTGCCTCTGCCTGCCACTCCCCCTGCTTGTGCTCGCTCACACACTCTCTCTCTCTGTCAAATAAGTAAATAAAATCTTTAAAAAAAAAAAAAGGTCTCTTGCGCCTCCAGGAAATCCTACATTTTTTAGGCGATTCACTTTTCCCCTCTTTAAGCTATTTCAATTTCTCTCTCCTGCAACTTCTGATATTCTCATCACTACCCTCACTGATAGTGGAAGCATTGAATCAAGCCATTTACACCTATCTGAATCCATGAACCCTGTCTCCTCACTTACACAGCAATAAGCAGCACACCACCCAACACTGACACACACACACACACACACACACACACACACACACACACATACACACACACACTCTTGCTCCCTGGATCTATCCTCTCTTTTCTGCATCATCAATTTGCTCCTCCAGCATTAACTGGATATAGTCATTTTTTTTCTCTTCACTAGATGCAATTGCATGAAAATAAATTAGGAAATTTGATGAAATTGATGTATTTTTAGCAAAATTCAAACTGACAACATGGCCTCAATATACAGAAAAAATTTTAATAAAATAATAACCAAAGAAGACATCGAAAAATTCACAAAAGATTTCCAGTCCCTCAAAAAGCTAAGTCAAGGTAAGTTTTGTGAACCCAACTTCGTTAATAATTTGTACTTTTTTTAAAAGATTTTATTTATTTGAGGGAGAGAGAGCACGCGTGCGCACATGAGCAGCGGGAGGGGCAAAAGGAGGGGCAGAGGGGGAAAGAGAAGCAGACTTCCCACTGGGCAGGAGATCACCCTGAGATCAGGACCTCAGCCGAAAGCTGAGATCAGGACCTCAGCCGAAAGCAGACGCTTAACGGACTGAGCCACCCAGGCACCCAATAATATGTACTTTTTAAGTTAAAGTGTAGTTGACACACACATGTTACATTAGTTTCAGGTGTGTAACACAGTGATTCCACAGCTCAGAACTTAGGCTGTGCTCATCACAGGTGTAGCTCCCATCTGTCACCATACAGCTCTATTACAACACCATTGACTAGATTCCCTATGCCGTGCCTTTTATTTCTGTGACTTGTTCATTCTACAACTGGAAGCCCGTACCTCCCATTTTACCCATCCCTCTACCCTCCTCTCTTCTGGCAACCACCAGGTTGTTCTCTGTGTTTATGTGTCTGTTTCTGCTTTGTTTGCTTGTTTTGTTTTTTTTAGATTCCACATGTAAGTGAAATCATAGGGCATTTGTCTTTCTCTAATTTATTTCACTTAGCATAATACCAAAACTATGTACACTTTAGGTAACTTGTCAGAAAAGGACTTCTTGTCTTTTAGACATGCACACTGAAATACTTTTAAATGAAATTACATGCTGTCTGGGATTGGGATTTGCTTCAAAATAATTTAAGGGATGAGGGAATTGAGTGAGGATGGAGATAGATGGGCTCTGCAGTGATCATTGTTGAAGTTGGCGATGAATACACAGAGCCCATTATATGATTCTATTTTCACGTTTGAAATTTTTTTATAGTTTCTTTAAAAAATTGCTGAATGTGTTGGTGATGGCTGTTAATCTTGGAATTTCAAAGGACGTGGCAAGGCCTCTAGAGGTATATTATCCAGATCATTTCTTTAAAAAGAGGAAGAAGTCGGGGCGCCTGGGTGGCACAGCGGTTAAGCGTCTGCCTTCGGCTCAGGGCGTGATCCCGGCGTTATGGCATCGAGCCCCACGTCAGGCTCCTCCGCTATGAGCCTGCTTCTTCCTCTCCCACTCCCCCTGCTTGTGTTCCCTCTCTCGCTGGCTGTCTCTATCTCTGTCAAATAAACAAATAAAAAAAAATCTTTAAAAAAAATAAAAATAAAAAGAGGAAGAAGAGGGGGTCCCTGGCTGGCTCAGTTGGTGGAACATGTGACTCTTGATCTCAGGGTCATGAGTTCAAGTCCCACCTTGGATGTAGAGATTACTTAAAAATAAAATCTTTCGAGGCACTTGGGTAGTTCAGACAGTTAAGTGTCTGCCTTCAGCTCAGGTCATAATCCCAGGGTCCTCGGTTTGAGCCCTACATCCGGCTCCCTGCTCAGCGGGGAGCCTGCCTCTCCCTCTCCATTGGCTTCTTCCCCTCAGGCTTTCTCTCTCTCTCTCAAATAAATAAATAAATAAATCTTTTAAAAAAATTAAAAAATCTTCCAAAAAATTTAAAAAATGTAAAAAGAGGAAGAGAAACTAAAAAGAAATTAGAGAAACATGGAACACTTAGAGAACCTTTTTTTAAAGGTGTTTTCTCTGAATTGTTCAGCATTTTGCCTGAAACTAACGTCATGGTGGGCGCTATGTGACTAATAAAACTGTTTACAGTTTTCTTCCAGTAACACAGTTTTTATTTAATTATTCAGGACTCCGGAGAATCTTGACTACTAAAATGTGGGGAAAACAGTGTCCTGCTAGGAAAAAACATAAATTCTCACAGAGGCATTATTCTGTTTTTCAACTCTCAGTTCTGTGTGATCCCTGTACTTGTCTGTTCCTATGACAGCAACAACCCTGTATTTCGCTTTCTGGTCAGAATTAGTAGCCCTTGATGGTTTTCTCAGTTGTCTTGGATATTCTTATGTATTTATTCTTCCCTGTGAACTGAAGGACACATTGTCATTTCCTTAAAATCAAATTTCCTTGGCATTTCATTGGTATAACATAAAATCCACTGATTAATTTGAGGGATAAATGACATATCACAACACCGAGTCTCTCCATCTGGTGAACTTGGCCAACATGTAATGACCATGTTCGAGTCTTAACGAACTCTAATTAAACATGACATCCCTGCATTAGCTGTGCTCGGGCGGACATCAGGGGGCCTCCAGGTGGCCTTGACTGGAGAGATCTGCAGAAACCAGAGGCCCGAGTGAGTCATTTGCAGGCCCAGCACAAGAGGTGACAAGAATGATGGGATGGATTTTTGGAAAATGTAAACATTCAGATTTACCGGGGAAAGGGGCAGAACTTCCTGCTGTCAGAAGTGATGTGGACTCAGGCTGGGCGTGAGCAGACAGAGAAAGGCGCGTGTAAGCGATTGAGGACACTGCTGCTGTGTCAGGAGTGATACCGATGCTTCCGGTGTATGTTTTCTTTTCCTAATGTACTGTGCTTTCTATTGTTATATGTTTGCCCTTCCTATGATTTCCAGTGTTTTATAAATCATGCTCCTGGGGCGCCTGGGTGGCTCAGTCGGTTCAGAGTCTGCCTTCAGCTCAGGTCATGATCCCACGGCCAGGATATCGAGGCCCACATCGGGCTCCCTGCTCAGCGGGGAACCTGCTTCTCCCTCTGCCAGCAGTTCCCCCTGCTTGTGCTCTCTCTCTCTCCCTCTGGGACGAATAAATAAATTTTTAAAAATCTTAAAAAAGAGAGAATTGTGTTCTTTTGGGTGTCTTTCACAAAACCCAGAAAGCTGGACTTTCCTTTAACCCTGAGAGTCTTCTCTTTCTCAAAGACGATTTAACCTTTTTGAAGTTTCCTACGATCCCCAATTACACAGTGGCCTTCCTCTTGTCATCGTCTATGTTTGACTTGATCGTGCTTTCTCGTTGTTCCCCTTTCTTGAGTAGCCTGTGTCGCAGCTACTTTAATTCCTCTAGCAATAAGCCCTCACATCTACAAAATACATCTGTTTCTCTATCAAAATCATGCATTACCCAGGACAAAACCTTCAGACTTACCTTCTCTTTAAAAATGTTTTAAAAATGGATTTTCTCTTTTATTGAAGTATAGGTAACATACAACGTTACATTAGTTTCAGGCATACGACAGAATGATCCAGCTTCTCCATACGTCATGCTGTGCTCACCACAAGTGTCCATCACCACACAACACGACTACAGTACCACTCACTATATTCCCCATGCTGTACCCTTCATTCCCATGACTTGTCCATTCTGTAACTGGAAGCCTGCACTTCCCCCTCCCCTTCGCCCATCTGCCCAACCCCCCACCCCCAAGACTTAATTTCCTTCTCCAACTTCTTCCCTCTCTAAGGATTTTGTGGAAATTGTATTTTCATTTCAAGTTATTAATTTTATTTACATTTAAATAGTTTTTCATGAACAGTACATTAACTATTTTATATTATTTAAAGTTATTTCAACTTTAGGGGCACCTGGGTCGCTCAGTCAGTTAAACACCTGCCTTTAGCTCAGATCGTGGTCCCAGGGTCCTGGGATTGAGCCCTGTGTTGGGCTCCCTGCTCAGTGGAGAGTCTGCTTCTCCTTCTGCCCCTTCCCCAGCTCATGTGCGCATGCACATTCTCTCTCTCAAATAAATAAATAAATAAATTTTAAAAAGTTACTTACCGGTTTCAATGTTTACCATTATTTTAAAAATAAACTTACTTTAGAATAGTGTTAGATTCATAGAAAAATGACGCGGATAGCACAAAGACTTGTCATGCCCCACTCCCAGTTTTCTCTGTTAACACCTTGTCTTAGGACGTCACGCTTGACGAAAATATTGAGACATGCCTGAAGTCCACGTTTTATTCAGATTCTCTTGGTTTTTACCAAATGTCCGGGATCTCATCCAAGACACCGCATTACATTCAGTTGTTGTGCCTCCTTTGGCTTCTCTTGGCTGTGACCGTTTCTCAGACTTTCCTTGTCTTTGATGACCTTGACAGTTTTGAAGAATACTGGTTAGGTGGTCTTAGAATGTCACTCATCTGAGATCTATCTGATATACTTCTCATGATTTGGCTGGGGTTATGGGTTGGGGCAGGAGGACCACAGAGGTGAAGTGCCCTTCTCATCACGTCATATCAGGGGTACCTACTGTCAACATGACTTGTCACTGTTGACGTGAGCCTTGTTCCCCTGGCAGAGGCGGCGCTTACCAGGTTTCCCCACTGTAAAGGAACTCTTTTTTCCCCTTTCTATACTGAGCTCTCTGGAAGGAAGGCACTATATTTAGCCCACACTTCCAGAGTGGGGAGTTAGGCGCCACTGCCTTGAGAAGGGAGATCTACATACTTTATTTGGAATTCTTCTGTGTGGGAGATTTTTCTCTTCCTCCCCATGTATTTACTTATTCAATCATTTATTTATGTCAGTATGTATTCATGGCTATTTAATTTGTACTTTGAGTTATAATCCAAATGACTCGATACCACTTTATTTTTTGCTTAGGGGCGCCTGGGTGGCACAGCGGTTGAGCGTCTGCCTTCGGCTCAGGGCGTGATCCTGGCGTTCTGGGATCGAGCCCCACATCAGGCTCCTCTGCTGGGAGCCTGCTTCTTCCTCTCCCACTCCCCCTGCTTGTGTTCCCTCTCTCGCTGGCTGTCTCTATCTCTGTCGAATAAATAAATTAAAAAAAATCTTTATTTTTTGCTTAAATTGTTTCAGCTTTGGCCATTGGGAATTCTTGTAGTTGACCCCTGCATCCCATTGACATAACCCATCACTGCGGGTTTTGTTTTGTCTTTTGAGCACTTTTTTTTTTTTAAGATTTATTTATTTTTCTTAGGGGCGCCTGGGTGGCTTGGTCAGTTAAGTGTCTGCTTTTGGCTCAGGTCATGATTCCAGGGTCCTGGGATTGAGCCCTGCACTGGGCTCCCTGCTCAGCGGGGAGCCTGCTTCTCCCTCTCCTCCCCACTTGTGTGCTCTCTAGCTATCTCTGTCTCTCTCTCTCATAAATAAAATCTTAAAAAAAAAGATTTATTTATTTTAGAGAAAGACAGAGTGGGGGGAGGGGCAGACAGAGGGAGAGAATCTCAAACAGACTCTACACTGGGCACAGAGCCCAACTCGGAGCTCCATCCCACAACCCTGAGATCATGACCTGAGCCAAAATCAAGAGTCAGACGCTTAACCCACTGTGCCACCCAGGCGCCCCAAGCGCATATTACATTTTATCATTATTGTTTTGCATGTCATCTTTTAGCCTCTTTATTTGCATCTATGTTTGTTTGTTTTCCTAGAGTACATCCTCAAGTAAGATTGATGGCTTGTTCTGATAAATAAACATGTATTTGTTAAAATTTTGAGGGTAAATATGAAAGAAATAGAAACAGGTTGTAAAACTTTAAAACCAATTGAGACGGGGAGGAAAAGAATCATTAAAATGGATTCTTTCCAACAACCTTTTGAAATGGAGGGGAGGGAGGGAACAAGGACTTCATCAAGTTTCTTCAAGCTGTGTGTCATTTCTTCCATTTGGCACTGGGATGTGCAACCCTGGAGGGTGCTTCACACGAGGCTTCTGAATGGAAGCCGACTCCAGTCTGAGTTCTTTTCAGGAAGAAGGTGCACCCTCTCTGTAGCATGTCCAAGATGATGGGTCTTGGATGCTCCTGTCCTTTGCCTTTGCCTTTGTGCTCTTGTTGGCAAGAGCGCCATTCCATGTGGGACGGGGTGGCTTTGTGTCCTGTCCCGTGCCACGATTTAAGAAAAACGAAAGCCGTGAGCACTTCATTCCTGTTCCTGAAAGCCCTTCTTTGTCGCCTCAGCTAACAAATAGCCTTAGTACCTCTTTTTAAGAGCTTGCTGCTGCTGCTATGCCATCAATATAATTGGTCCATGTGGGGGGCCGGGGGAGGGGCTTGGGAGAAATAGAGCAAACTGTTTCTGCCGTGCCATATTCCCTTAGCTAACTCTGCTTCATCTGTGCCAAGGTCTTACACCCTACATGGAGGTTGTTTCTTACTGGCTTATTTATTCCTAAACTCCAGTCAGAGAAACGGGAGTCTATTCATATTGGGTCAACTACTTTCTATTACTAAACGTGATAAATTTAGTAACAGCAGGGGGAGAATGTTCTACTTGCTGATGCTGAGCAGGGCGAGATTGTTACTTTTGTTTTCTTTTCAGAGCCCTTGCAGTGCAGAAACCACTGACCCTGCTTCTCCTCACCTTGTTTCCCAGTGTGACATAATCACAGTGTCTAAAGTAAAGTTTCCATAGAGGCTCTTTGCTTTGCTTTGACAGTTTCCAACATAGTCTGTGCTAAGCATAAACACTAACCCACATGCATAATGATCATGGTAGGGTAAGTGTCTTAGTCTAGGTCTCCCCAAAAGAAGCCCCAGAGATTTCAAGCTATTTATTTGGTGATTCCCAAGAGACATGGGCAGGAGAGCAGAGAAGTGAGACGAGGAAAGGATAGCCAATGAAGGATGTTTTATCAAGTCAAAATAACTGGAACTTAATCACATGGAGGAAGTCGGGGAGCCAGCAAAAAACTGACATTGCCCTAAGGGGCAAGGCAACAGAGACTTCTGGGACAAGGTCTTTAATAGCTCCCAGAACCTCTCGGCCACCGTACTGAGCAGAGCAGCTGTCAGTTGCCAGACGGGGGATACGGGGGGAGTCCCAGCTGTGTCCCTCACAAGAGGTTTTTCTCAATTAAGTTAATTCAGATGTCATAACATGGTGCAATGGTGTAATGATCCTTGTACCTTGCCTGACCATAATTACCGGCATCTTTTCTTGCTAATAGACCCCACCCCCGATTCCCTAGAGTCATATGACCCAGCCAGGCCAATCCGATCACCTCCTGCTTCCTCCTGAAGCATAAAGCGAAGCAAAACCATAGGCTCATAATCTAAATTAATAAAGCAATTTTTCTTTCTAATTTTCAAAATAAATTGAATAAAAATACATCTTTCCCGTGTGTGTGTGTGTGTGTGTGTGTGTGTGTGTGTCTGTTCGTCAGAGCCCCCTGTGGCAGAAAATGCTAGCTGAGCACCAAAATTTGTTCCCCTTTCTTCCTCGTTGCTCAGCTAAACATTTCCCAGCTTCCCTCTAGTGACTGTGGCCACGTAACTAAGACCTCTAGCCAGTGAAACTTGAGTGGAAGTGGTTTGTGCGTTCCTGCTGGGCCTGGCTCATAGAACCTCCCCCACAGGCTCCTCCATGTTCTTTCCCCTAGCCCCTCACTGAGTTGGCCATGCCCGGCGTGACCCAAGATGGCAGAGCCAGAGTTTGTCCATTCAGTCCACAATCAGTCCCTTAGTGAAATATGTGGGACAGAGCTCCTCTACCAATCTGGAATTACTCTAGATTGTTACTTGAGCAAAAGACAAACCCCTGTGTTGAACCGTTACATTTTTCATTTACTTATTACAACAGTTTAGCCCACTCTAACTGATAGGCTCCCCGACATCCCCCCTTGGACCTCCATGGACCCTGGATGAAGAATCCATGCTCAGGGGAAAAATAAAACAAAGCATAAATATATACCACTAGGAAACAGGCAGCTAGGAGAATATGGGCCACATGTAAAATATCATGTACCAGCAACTCTTCAAGGCATATAAATTCGAAATGACTTTGATGGGGGTAAGTAAAAAATTAAAATAGCAGAGGTAGTTTCCCATCAGGATAAACCGAGAGCGAGTCTCTTTAGTTTGGAAAGAGAATTAGATGAGTAACTATGCAAGCTTGAGGGCTAGCTGGTGTCAACAGAATCATCCAATGAAATGTGGAATCCTAGGACTTGGAGGTCAGAAGTTGTTTTATGAGAATATTAGCCAATATGAATGAATATACCATAATCAGAAAGTAATATAGGGCACTCATTCCCTTGAGGATAATACTGTAGATCTTGAGAACAAATAGGATCTAGCAGGGTTTGGAGAGATGGTCACTTCATAATGGGTTGTGGAAGAGAAGTTAAGGATAGTCAGGACATGTTCTCAAGATCTTTTAACACTTATATAAAAACCAAAAATTACTACATTCTCCACCTCCAACAAGACAATAAAATGTTAATCGGTGAGTGTATTCTGGGTCAGATGGTTCTTTGGTAAGATTTGGAAGGATTGATCATTTGACAAATAACTACTATGTTCTAGACATTGTGTGGAGATTATTCCTAGGAATAAAACTACCTTGTGAATCAAGAGGGAGAAGGCAGAAAATAAACAGTAATGAGTACATTTTATAATATGCTAAATAAGAAAAAATAGAATAGGGTAAGGGGAATTGGGCTGCCTAAGGGCCTTGCTGGGAAGGTGAGCAGAAGGGCCATGTGGAGGAAGGGAATTCTGGGCAAAGGGAACAGTGTGCAGTGCTGAGGTGAGAGTGACTTTGGATGTTCAGGGAATAGCAAAGAGATCATTGTGCCTGTGGAGTGAAGTGAGTGAGTTGGAGAGAAGAGGGAAATGAGGCCAGGAGGTGAGGGGACAGACCACATAGGTCTTATGAACAATTGGAAAGAATTTTACTTATTTTCTGGGGGAAATGGGGAGCCATTGGAGGGTTTTAAGAGAGGAGGACCATGAAATGAGTCACATTTTACAGGGTCATTGGCTCCTGTGTTGACAATGGACTCTGGGGAAGGTAGAAGAAGAGGGGAGCAACTAAGGATTTCGGATGCTCTTGCAGGGGCCCAAGGGAAATGATGGCGGTTAGGAGCAGGTTGGAAGCAATGAAGGCGGTGAGAAGTAGATTCTGGATTCTATTTTAAAGGCAGAACCAGCAGACTCCCTGATAGGTTGGGAACAAAGAGAGACATTAAAAATGATTATAAGGTTTTTGGCCGAAGCAACTGAAATCTAAAAGACTGGAAGAGTAGAACTACTTGGTGCAAGACCAGCAGTTCACGTTGGCACATCGGAAGGTTGAGATGACTTTAGACATCCAGACAGAAGTGCCAATTAGGCAGTTGATGACTTTAGATATCCAGGCAGAAGTGCCAATTAGGCAGTTTGTTTACCCGAGTCTGGGGTAAGGGAGGGAGAGTCAGGGCTGGAAGTGTAAAGTTGGAAGTTATACGTGCATAGATGGTGTGAAAGCCTCAGGACTAACACCTGGTATGAAAGAAGGTATTGGTATTAATCTACTTTTTTCTTACTTCTAAGGAACCCACGAGCAACTGGCCAGCATTATAAACACAAGGCTACACGTCTTAAGCCTAGGATTCCTTTCCCACCCCAGTCCTAACCTCTCTGTTCTTCCTTTCTTCCAAGACTGAGGTTGATTCTCTTTGATTTCGCAGGAGGACAAAAGCAAAGTGTTGAATCAATCATCTGGGGCTAAAAGCCTGGATTGATTCTGATTTTGTCAATAGTGTGTGACTTTGGCTAAGTTAATTAATTTCTCTGAGGCTCAAATTTTCCCATTTATAAATTGCAGATGATAATGGCTATCACAAAGACTTGCTGTGAGGATTCAGTGAAGTGATGTCATTAAAGTACTTAGTACAGTGCTTGGTGCATATATGTGCTCAGTAAGCATTAGATTAAAACCCCAGGATAAGGGGCACCTGGGTGGTGTAGTTAGTTGGGCAACCGACTCTTGGTTTTGGCTCAGGTTGTGATCTTGGGGTCCTGGGATTGAGCCCCACATCAGGCTCTGCACTTGGCATGAGTCTGCTTGGGATTCTCTTCCCTCTCTCCCTCTATCTCTCACCCTCAAATAAATAAATAAATCTTAAAAAAACAACAACAAACCAAAACCCTAGGATAAGACATTCAGTAACAACGTGGATGTGAATATAACATGATTGGACTTTTGCTCTTGTTCTGAAACGGTGACAGGTTCAAGTTCTGTTCTTGGAGGATGTGTGTGTGGCGGTGGTGATAAGTGAGGAGCCCATGATCGTTTGGGTGCTCTCAGTTCAGTTAAGCTGATGCTTTATTTATAACTCCGGTATTTATTAAATGAATAGAAGACATTTTTCCTTCTTTTTTTCACATAGTAACTGTGAAATAGTTACTAGAAATACTGATTTTTTAAAAAAATATTTTATTTATTTATTTGAGATAGCATGAGTGCTCAAGCCAGGGGGAGAGACAAAGGGAGAGGGAAAAGCAGACTTCCCACTGAGCAGGGAGCCTGACATGGAACTCCATCCCAGGACCTCAGGATCATGTCCCAGGACCCCAGGATCATGTCCCGAGTCGAAGGCAGACGCTCAACTGACTGAGCCACCCAGGCGCCCCAGAAATACTGATTTTAATTAACCTTCAGTTTTGTGACCCTATGGTATACTCTGCCAGTTGAATTTGGGGGGCCCACTTACGTGGCAGCGGAGTTTTAACATATTCCCGAAGTATTACTGGTAGCAGGAGTGGAGGTGAAAGGTGGCGGTTGGGGGTGAGCCCTGCCAGCTGGCTCTGAAGTGGTCTCTGGGTTTCCTCAAATTGGTGCACGGCCACAGTCTGGCTCTTCCCTGAACCCCCACTGCAGCTCCGGCTACTGAGTGCCTTTCTTACTTCTGGGTCCTTTTTTGATGCTGCCCCCTGCCCTTTGCATGATTGGTTCCTGTTCCTCCCTAAGGGTCACTTCCTTAGACAGACCCTCCCTGACCCAACTAGTCTATCATAAATCCTCCTATTATTCTATTTCTAGTGCCTGCATGCTCTTCTTCCCAGCACGTGTCACAAATTAATTGAATGTGCATGTAGAGCACATTATCTGACTCTTCTCCTGGACTGAAAGGCTCACAGGGCCAAGACTGTGCCTTTTTTGTTCACTCTCACTCTAACTACCCAATACCCAGTGCGCATACATGCTCGTACACACACACACACACATTGTTGAAAAATGACTTATTTACATACTTTGAATAATTGCCTCTATACTTCACTCATTCTGTATCTATTGATTGAGCATCTACTATGAGTCAAGCCCTGTTGTTGATGCTGGCAATGTAGCAATGAATAACGCAAGCAAAAATCGCTGCCCGTAGACTGCTCTTTTGCTGGTGAATCTGAGCATTTTATATATGTGTGTCTCCAGTGGTACTCTCTCAGTTCACTTTTTTGCTCAGTACCTACTTGATCGATGGCAATCAGGAGCTGGTGAATAAATGTCCCCTCCTTCCATCTTGCATTCTTTTTCTTCCTTTTTGTTTTTTTTTAAGATTCATTTATTTATTTTAGAGAGAGCACAGGGGGGAGGACAGAGGGAGAGGGAGAGAGAACCCCTATCAGACTCCGCGATGAGCACAGAGCCTGACGGAGGGCTTGATCTCACAACCCTGAGATCACGACCTGAGCCGAAACCAAGAGTCGAATGCTTAACCGATTGCATCCCGCCGGTGCCCCCCTGTCTTGCATTCTGTGCAATTGCTCAGAGGGTCCCAGTAGGACTGAACCCTACTTGCTCACAGGGGAGACCACCTAGATTAAGCACCCTTGGATGGCTTTTCTCTCCCTCCCTGTTTCATTTTTCTGGTCCTGATTCCTTTTCTTACCCCTGTTCTATGGGATCACTTCCCAAAAGAAAACACCTGCCCTCAAGTCCTTCTCTAACACTGCTTTTGAGGAGAACCCAGGCCAATAAGCTAGCATTTTAATTCTTTTGTCAGGTCATGTCCTACATTTCCATCTTGGGTCCCTGGCTGTATTTTGGATTTCTAAAGGGCAGGCATTAGATATTCCTCCCCCCCCCCCATAGCTACTTATTCAGGGCCTGGCAAATATCAGTGAACACATGCTGATTTTGATTTGATTTGACAGAAGGAAAGAATACAGTGACTATCTGTGCTCCACGGGAGGCCAGAGTCACTTCTGGTGTAGAGACCTGTGCCTGATGCTGGCTAAGGCTGGGACCTGCCAGTGCAATTAGTGCTTTCTCTCCCCTACACCCATCCAGCTTCCCTCCCAGGCCCCTGCACCCTTGATTTCCAGAAGCAGCAGGTCACCAGCTGCTGAAGCAGCTCCGGGTGCACAGCTGGGGGCTCACTCAAGGGGCCCTGCCTGCCACCTGCTTCCTCCAAGCTGTGAGTGGCAGAGGGAAACCAGCCCCTCCTCCTCCAGGGTGGGATGCACCTGTCTGTCATCTGGTGCTGGAAACAGGATGTCAGGACCCTGTGCCCACAGGGCCACAGTCAGTGACTCAAAATGAATGAACGGACGACTTCAAAATTTGGCACCAACTTTGACTGGACCTCATGGATATAGAGGGTGGCAGGCAGCTGGTAAAGGTGCAAAGAGCATTGGACATATTCGGCAGACAGGAGTTGTAGTTATGGGTCTACCACTAATTTGATGCTCCTTTGGTCATGTACCACTTTTCTGCCCGCAGTTTCCTGAAAATGAGAAGGTTGGACTAGATGATGTCAAAGATCCCCCAGCTCCAGGATTCTTAAATTACAGAATTGGAAGGAACCTGATCTGTCAGTTATACTTCAAATAGTCCTTTATTTATTATTTTTTTTACTTAAAAAAACATGTTGCTAACAGCCCCGTGTCTACTCTAAACCCACAAGGAGATAGCACCAGCACATCTGCTCTTACAGATCCCCGGGTAGCCGTGCTTTCCTACGTACCGACCTGGCATAGATTCGATCACTTGTTTTGTAATTGAAATTTTTTAAAAGATTTTTTTATTTTTAAGTAATCTCCACACCCAGTGTGGGGCTTGAACTCACAACCCTGAGATCAAGAGTCACATTCTCTAGCAACTGAGGCAGCCAGGCGTCCCTGTAATCCAAATTTTTATTGATAAAATTGTAGATTCACATTTAATTGTAAGAAATAATACACTGCGCAGTTTCCCCAATGATCACATTTTACAAAAACCTTAATGTTATTAGAACTAGAATATTGACATTGATACAATCTACCTATTTTATTCAGATTTCCCCAGTCTTACTTGTACTTATTTAAGTGTATTTCCATTGTATTCAAATTCAATTCAAATTCAACCACCTGTTCTAAGACCACAAGTTCTAAAACCAGAAGGATCTCTTGTGTTTCTCAAAAGTGTTTTTATTTGCAAACCAAACGACAGAAAAGTTTTAGTACACCCTGTACCCAGATTCGCTGATTGTTAATATTTTGCCCATTTACTTCATCATTTTTCCTATCAACATGTTTTTTCTGAGTGCCTTGAAGTTAAGTTGCACACATCATGCCTGCACATTACTTCAGTGTGTATTTCTAAGAATAGGGATATTCTTCTGTATGACCATGGTACTAGTTATCAACAACAGCAAATTTAACATTGATCCAATACGTTATTATCAGGATTCCAACTTTGTCCACTGAAATATCCTTTCTAGCATTTCCTTTCCTCCAATACAGGATCCAGTCTAGGATAAGGTGTCACATTAAGTTATCATGACTTTTTAGCAGCCTTTAATCTGGAACATTTAGCCTTCTTCTTTTTTTTAAAGTAGGCTCCATGCCCAGTGTGGAGCCCAAGGTGGGGTTCAAACTCAGCCCGCTGTGATCAAGACCTGAGCGGAAATCAAGAGTCAGACACTTAATCGACTGAGGGACCCGGATGCCCCTCTTTTGTCTTTTATCTCGTGGGCATGTTTGAAGAATACAGCCCCTGCCACTTTTTACTAGAAGTTCCTCATTTGGGGTTTGTCTGAGGTTTCATCGTCGTCAGATTCAGGTTATGCGGTCTCCCTGGAATACTGCCTAGGTGATACTTTCTGAGGACATGGCATCCATCTACTCTCACTGGTAATGCTAATTTTGATCACCCGGTCAAGGTGTTGTCCGCCTGCTCCTTGGTAAATATTTCCCCCTTGTTGTGAATGAGCCTAAACCGTCTATGGAGAGACGCATTAAGCCAAGCAAATGTCTGCTCTCCAATAAAATCCACTCTAGTGTTAGCATCCAGTGATGATTCTTGCCTGAACGAATCTTTACCGCACACTTCGAGTCCCCTTCCAGTGTTTGAAACCAGGTTTTCTACGGCTCAGCTTTCTTACGTCTTTGGTTCTGGTCAGTGTTCTCCGTGTCTTCTCAATGTCCTCTACGACCTTTGGGCAGAGACTGGGCCGAAGTAGCACACTCAGCAGCCCCAACTGAAAATGAGCTAATGTGGGTTGTTCCGCGTTAAACGGTCCACCAGTGATTTGCATAATACAGTGCCCTGTGAGCACTTACTTCCTGGATCCTTTTCTGATTCCGTCCCCCCAGCCCCCACCTTCGGCCTCCCCCCGACCGTAATGTCGGTGGTATTTTGTTCAGACTGTCCACCGACATACCCTTCCTCCACCGTCACCCGCCAGCACCCGGCTCTGTCCTCCCCCTGCTTAAGCCTCAGGGTTGCTTCCTAGGAGACTGCCCAACCTGCAGGAACGCAACGCCTGGACTTCCACTGCTTTAGGGGCAAACAGTGCACGTGTAAGTCCCATGCTCCCCTTAGACTGACCCTAGACGGACTCCGAAAAGCGCTAGAAGGAAATAAGCGCGCGGGGACCGGTGTGATAGCTTTTCCCCACCCAGGTAGTCCTCGGGGTACTTTCCCGAGCCCCGCGGCTCAGGTAAAAGCGCAGGGCGGGCCAAGGGCCGCGGTAGCAGGGCGGAGGGGCGCGGCTTCTGGCTCCTGGGGCGCGCTCAGCCGGGCGAGCTTCCTGGAGGGCGGCCCGCAGGTGGCGGCGCAGGCCGGCAGGCGGGCGGGGCAGTGGAAGGGGAGGGCTCGGCGCGCGTCGGGCGGTGACGGCAGCGCGGAGGGGAGGTGCGAACCGCCCGCCCGCGGGGGAGCCATGGCGAGAGGCCGCGCCGCGGCGCCCGCATCAGTGCCCGCGTCCGCAGCAGCGCCCCCGCCCGCCGCCCCGGGGCCCACCCCACCGCCGTCCCCGCGCGCCCCGAGCCCGTGACGCCCGCGAGCGAGGCGCCCCCCGGAGAGGGGCTGCGCGCGGGAGGGAGCGCGGGGCAGCCCGAGCACCCCGACGACCCCCGCGTCCCGGAACCGCGGACCCCGAGCCCGCGAGCGCCAAGTCGGCGGCGGGCAGCAGGAGGAGGGGGCGCCGAAGCCGAACCCCGCCGCGTGCACCCCGGTGCCGCCCGGCCGGCTGCTGCGGAGGGAACTGGAGCCGCCGGGCGGCCGGGGCCGGGCCGAGGACAACGAAGAGGAGGCGGCCAGCAGAGCCGAGCGCCCGGGGAGCCCCGCTCGGGAGGCTCCCGGGACCGCGCCTGCTCCGGGGCCGCGCTCCCTGCGCCTCTCGCGGGTAAGACCTGGGTCCGCGCATCGGGCTTGGGGGCTGGGAGGGGAGGGACACGAGTATTCGCAGAGTGTGGGCGCGTGATGTGGTGGTGGCGGCGGGAGAGGCCGGGCTCCGGGACCCTGAGGGGCAGTACCCCTCTTGCATTGACCGCACCTGAGGGAGACCCTCGCGGCGCCCCAAAAGGTGACCATAGGGCATGGTGTCGGTCACACCGCGTGGCCTGGATTCCGGGCATCGGCACTCCGAGATGACAGTGAGGCGACCTTCAAAGAGCCCCGAGCTGAGCCAGGCCAGAGAGTGAGCAGCACCCCGGTTCCCACTCACCCGCGAAACTAATGTAAATAACATCTAATGAGTGTGTCTGGGACCGAACGGGTGGCTTTTAGGAACCTTCCTTTCAGTTCTGAGACTTAACAAGTTTACTTTTGTCACTTTTTTGACATGGGTTTTTAAATCGTTTTCGAAACTCCAAGGTCAGCCTCTTGCAGGTAAAAACAAATGTGATGAAGTGTAGTTTCTTCTTTTGTGAAGTTGTGTTTAGGGAAGCCCAAGTCAAAAGCCCAGCTGCTCCCCAGGCTGGCGCTGGATGCACACGAGCCCTTGAAGCCTCTGTGCTTCAAGCCCTTCCCTGCACTTGCTCAGAAACGATCAGCGTTCACTTGGAGCAACTCTGAATGAAGTATGAGTGTTGAGGCCTCGGATTTCTTTTTTAAAAAGTTGTTCTCTGATATTCCTCACTAGAACTTAATTGCTTCAAGCAACTGTGTAAATGTCTGCAAGTGTGTAGGTAGGATGGGTACCCTTTCCTGGAGCATCTTTTGTTTATCTGTGGCAAGGAGTGACAGACAGGAGACAAGTTAGGAACAGGGTCCTTTTCAGTTTGCAACTGCAAGAGTAGCAGAGAGGGAGGTGGCCAGACTGAGCAATGCTCAGCCCTGAGCAGTCTGCACTGGGGATGGTACCCCCCATGCCCCAGCGCCCTGACAGGCAGGGAGTGTGCCCGGCAGGTTCAGAGTTGGACCTGGAGTGACAGACGGCACCTTCCTCTCTTTCTTGGTTTGGAAAGATCACACTTGTGTGCCCTTTGATCTCTGACCCCAGATTCATCAGAGAGGTTCCCAGACAAGTGTGGGCTGAGCCGCCTGGAGAGCTGAGCAGGGCTGGGGGTTGCTGAGCCTGGTTAGAAAGCCTCAGTCCATGTGCAGCAGGTTTGGCAAGAATTGGGTCTCTGCTTGACCCCAGCATGAGCCGGTTCCTGTTTGACTCCCTAGCGGCCTTTGAGATTTAGTTTCCCATCCCCAGCTCTTCCTGGAGGGTGTCTCTTCCCCAGGCTGTTACTCACATTCCTCCTAAAAGGACACAGGCCAGGGCACCAGGGTGGCTCAGTTGGTTAGGCATCTGCCTTCAGCTCAGGTCATGATCCTGGGGTCCTGGGATTGAGTCCCGCATTGGGCTTCCTGCTGAGCGGGGAGTCTGCTTCTCCCTCTGCCCCTCCCCTCTGCTTGTCCTCTCTCTCTCTCTCTCTCTCTCAAAATAAGTAAATAAAATATTTAAATAAAAAAATAAAAGGTCACAGGTCTTTTTTGTTGTTGTTGTTAAGATTATTTATTTACTTGAGACAGAGAGTGTGTGCTCATGCCAGAGCATGGGGGGAGCAGGAGGAGGAGAGGGAGGGGGAAAGAGAATCCTCAAGCAGACTCCCCACCAAGCACTGAGCCTGATGGTGGGGGGAGGTCCATCCCAGGACCCCAAGACCATGACCAGAGCCTAAATCAGTCTGCTGTTAACAGACTGACCCACCCAGGCACCCTACGACACAGGCCTTTGAGTGGAAAACCTGGATTCAGATTCCAGCTCCTCTCTCTTTACTGGCTTTGTGACCTTGGGCCCTTATTTAACCTCTCTAACCTGGCTTTCCCTTCTCTGAGAGATTGCCTGCCTCCCCGGAGCAAACAAACCTCATTGGATTGTTACAAGGATTAAAGAGAGTTTTAAATGAAAGTGTTTGTAAAAGTTTGACTAAATGATGTGGGAGGGTTTTCAGTTCTCATTCCAACATGACTAGGTGTGTGACTTGGTAACCTTTTTCAGCCCTAACAGTGTTAAATAAAGCAGATATTATAATACTAATTATCTTTCTTACAAGTTTGCTGTGAAGGTCCAATCAGATCATGTAAAAGGGTTTTGAGGGGCGCCTGGGGGGCTCAGTCCGCTAAGTGTCTGACTCTTGATTTCAGCTCAGGTCATGATCTCAGGGTTGTGAGTTTGAGCCCCACATCAGGCGCTGCGCTGGGCTGGAGCCTGCTTAAGATTCTCCCACTCCCCCCTCCCCCAAAAGGGGACTGTGAAAATAAAAGAGCAATATTTGCACTGAAAGAAGTTCCTAAACTTTCAGTTTCCCAACCAACAGCACATTCCCATTTGCCGTCTGATGTGGACTTCCTTCCAGTCATTGCTCTCTGAGCCCCACCCCAGCCTCTGAACTGGCCACACAGTAGGTCTCTGTAATTGCTAGATGACTCTTGGGTTGACCATCTCACATAGGTTTTTAGATTTTATTTCTTAGTTTTGAGGGAGTGTCTTTTATCTACAGACACACCGTTGAATGGGCCTTCTGGTTCCTCCTCCCATTTTTTGGAACAAATACTACCCATTCTGACTTGCCTCCTTATTAGGTGTATCCAAATGGAGGCCACCTGCGGTGCTGAAAAATTCAAGGCTTTAGTGAAGAGACAGTAACTAATAGCATATGTGTAAATCTGGATGCCTCTGAGCTATGTATAATGCCAGTGATGTGCAGCTGCTTAAAGAAATGCTTTGACATGTGTTTTATGGAGGGACGAGTGGCTTTGTGATTCACTGAGAAGCTCATTTAATTATGTGTTTGTTAGGAGTGCACCTGAGGTGGAAGGGGGTGGCACACAGGTGAAAGGCAAGCTCTTAGCATCCTTGTTTGGGCTTCTGGTCCTGCATTTGAGGAAGGGCTGCTCCCAGCCTCACCTGGTTAGTGGGAGGAGGGCTGTAAATCTCTTTGAAGACTAACACAGGGCAGTGACTTCTCCTAGTGGCCACTCACAGCCAGATCTCAAGCTGTGAACTGGATCATACTGATGCTTCCTAAACCTGCCCCATAATCTGCAGGGCAAAGGAACCCTGGAAAAGGGGACTTGGGGGTGCAGCCTGAGGTTTCTGGCACTTTTCAGGGAATTTTTCAATGCGCATTCATGGATTCCTTTGATGGAGAATAGGATGCAGGATTCATCTGTTTGTTCTAATATAAAAATGCTTTAAGTGGTTGTCTTGATTCAAAAAGCACTAAAGGAAGATGCACCTTACTTTCCCCAAGGCCCTGGGGGCTTCCTGCAGCATAAGTTTGTGTACCCCAATTTGAGAATCTTGGAACTGGATTATTTCTAGGGGTTCTGCTAGTTCCAGACTTCATGATGTCCATGGACTTTTCAAAGCAGGAGGTCATCTCCGTCCTAGAGGTGAGAAGGGTGCTCCAATATCCAAGGGTATGTTAGTGAATTAAAGAACCACCAGAGTATAAATTATCTGAATTTGGATGTTAAGGAAGACCATGCTCTGGGTATTCAGGGGACTTTGAAGTCTTTTTTTTTTTTTTACCTCTAAGAATTTGTTGAAAATAACTGAACCTTTGGATGAAGTGGTTTGACTTTTTCTAGAAGGCATCCCTTGTAGAATACCATTCAGAGCCCTTCTTTTTTTTATTGCACGCCCCCTTAGTGACCAGACATAGTTACTGGATAGTGAGATTATGTTGATTAAAAAATGCTGCTGTCTCCTGAGTTATGTTCACACAGATTAGCTATTAGCAAATCCTACATTGGATTACATAGATGCAGGTTTGTACATGTCACTTAAAATGGGTATTAATTGGGATAAGGGTAAGGGTTTTGATTTTTCTTCTCCAGGCTTAGAGAGAAAAAGCATCTCTGCAAATGCAGAACCCTGGGATTTTCGAAGTTCTCCATCAGTTCCTCTGGTGGTTTTGGTAAAATTGAAAAGTCCTTCTGGGCAGTTCTTTACATCACCAGCATGTGCTGTGGGCCTGGATTTTTTCGAGGGTAGCGTTCTGCAAGCTCTCACTTTTTAAGTTTTGCAAAAAGTAGAGAAGGTAGGACCTAGTGTAGGTTTGCTTCTTTTTATTATGCTCCTTCTCAAATAATTTCCAGTTGGGGATGTGGTCAAACACCTACCATCTCCCATTAGAATGTTAGACTAGGTTTGGCTTCCCTTGGGTTATTGAATCAGGAATCTGAACCAGGGGGAGCAGGTGAGAAACGAAGTGCAGAAGCTGCCCTTGAAGTTGTCAGAAGAGTTTTGGGAAAAAACATTTTTTTGAAGATTTTATTTATTTATTTGACAGAGAGAGGCGGCGAGAGAGGGAACACAAGCAGGGGGAGTGGGAGAGTGAGAAGCAGCCTTCCTGCTGAGCAGGGAGCCCGATGAGGGGCTTGATCCCAGAATGCTGGTATCATGACCTGAGCCGAAGGCAGACACTTAATGACTTAGCCACCCAGGCGCCCCAGCTTTGGAAAATTTTGCCAGGGGGGAGTAGGGAGGAAGAATTTCATTTTTGCTAGTTATTCCAAAGGGGACCAAGAGTCCAGGTTCGCGGTGGGACCACTTGGCCCTGGCCTGGGTGGAGGAGGGCGATGCTCACGAGGGGAAGATCCTGATGGTGCTGTTTGTGCCTGGGTTTTGCTCCCTGCTGTCCTGGCTCCAGCTGGTTGCAGGAGTGTGAGGCTTCACTACCCAGCCTGTGGCAGGTGGGCTTGCAGCCCGTCAGCATTACCTGGGACCTTGTTAGCCCTGCACAACCTCAGACCCTGCCACCCCAGACTTGCTAAATGTGCATCTGCATTTTATTTTCTTCTTTTTATATTTTTATGTTTTTTTTTAAGTAGGCTCCATGCCCAGCTTGGAGCCCAATGCCGGGCTTGAACTCACAACCGAGAGGTCAAGACCTGAACCGAGATCAAGAGTCCGATCGATGCTTAACTGACTGAGCCACCCCGGCGCCCCATGAATCTCCGTTTTTAACAGATCCTCAGGTGGTGTTGATGCTCAGAGATCTCTTCACCTCTTCGTGGTTCCCCAGAATATTCTTTCCCCATGCACAAGGCCAGACTTCGCATATGTTGGGAAAAACAAATGGCCAGTACACACTTGTTCCCTGCCCTACGTGGGAGAGTTGGTGCTCAAGGTTGAATTCCACCTCTTGACCTCTCCAAAAGGAAAGGGGCTGGGGTTTCTCAGAAGAGATTGCTGAACCCGGTCCCTCCCCAACGCCCACCTCTTCCCTTATATTGTGCGCACTGAATGGTAAAATGGGAAGATCCCAGGAGGGAGGGCACAAGCTGTCATTGTCAGTCAGCAGTGAGGAAAAGCAGTCCAAAATGTGGCCAGTTATTTACCCTCCCTGCCACAACGCACACCTAAAACATTGGGTGATGTTTCAGGTTCTTAAAAATATGCCAGAGTAGTGATGATGTGGTTGTCCCTAAGTTCTAGCCATGGAGTTGACCCAGCTACTCACACACTCACCTCCTCTTTGTTGAGCAGATCGGAAGTGCTGGGTCATATGCTTGGGGCATCACTAGGCAAGGTGGAAGCTAGAGAGAAGGGAGGTGGATCTGACTCCATATATAGGTAACCTTTCTCAACCTCCCTTCTTCTGTACTGCTTTCCTAGCAGGTACAGAGCTCTCAGCCTAGGGTCCTCCGTCTGTAAACTTGTGGGGATGGGCGCAGACAACACGCCTTTGCAGAATTCTCCTTTCTTGCCCTGGAGGTGCCCAAGATCCCAGTCTGAGAGATGAAAGGAGATCTCTAAGGGTGCCTGGGTGGCTCAGTTGGTTAAGTGTCTGCCTTCAGCTCAGGTCACGATCCTGGGGTCCTGGGATTGAGTCCTACATCGGGCTCCCTGCTCGTCGGGGAGCCTCCTTCTCCCTCTCCCCCACTTGTGCTCTCTTGCCCTCTCTTTCTGTCTCTCAAATAAAATCTTAAAAAGGAAAATACAAAAAAGTTAAAAAGGAAAGGAAATCTCTAATGTAATGATCAGCTTTTATTCTTTTCCAAAAAGTTGTGGTCAGTATATATAACAAAATTGACCATTTTAGCGGTTTTTCAGTGTACAGTTTCATGGTGTTAAATACATTCACGTGTACAGATAGCACTTCCATCCATCCCCAGAACTTTTCCATCTAAAAAAAAAAAAACGAACTTTTCCGTCTTCCCCAGCTGCCAGTCTGTACCCATTAAACCCCAGCTCCCCATTCCCCCGTCACTCCAGCCTCCGCCAACCACCATTCTTCTACTTTCTGTCTCTATGAGTTTACCACTCTAGGTGCCTCATTTAAGAGGCATTGTACAATATTTGTTGTTTTGTATCTGGCTTTTCTTGCTTAGCATAATATCTTCATAGTCCACCCATGTTGTAGCATGTATCAGAATTTCAGCCCTTTTTAAGGCTGAATAGTATTCCATTGTGTGTATGGACCACATGTTGTTTATCCTTTTATCCATCTTTGGACACGTGGGTTGCTTCCACCTTTTGGCTGTTGTGAATAATGCTGCTATGAACGTGGGTGAACAGGTATCTGTTTGCGTCCTTGCTTTACCTTCTCTGGGGTGCATGCCCACAAGTGGAATTGCTGGGTCTGGCGGTAATTCTGTGTAATTTTTGAGGACATGCCATACCATTTTTCTCATTGGCTGACCCATTTTATTTTCCTACCAGGAACACACAAGTGTTCCAATTTCTCCACATTCTCACCAACGCTTGTTATATTCAGTTTTGTTCTTTCTTTCTTTGATAATAGCCATCCTAATGGGGGTGATGGGGGTTGTGTCTTTCGAGTCCCTTTTCTTTATTCTGATCTTCTCCCAGCACTAGCTACGGTCTTTGCCTGGCTTTGAGCTGTGGGGAATTCCTGAAAAGTGGAACTCTTGCTTCGATCCTTGCTCCTGATTGCTGTTTAACTCTGTGGGCGTCACACTGAATTTACTTAGTAAGTGTGGTGAGACTCAGATGAATAAGTTTTCTAGGAGCTGCTAGTATTTTAGAGTCTGTGAGTTTATGGTCTTTCCTCCCATGCTTCCCTCTCCTTTCTTATTTTGAGTGGAAATTTGTGTGTGTGAGTTGGGGGAACAAGGAGGACAACAGTGGAAAGGCTACTCAGTAAGACAGGACATCACAGTTTGTGATTCTGAGTCCAGGATTCTAAAAATAAATTTGATTTGCCTGTTGGACCTTGCCTTGGAGTAGAGGTGTTTGGCGGTCTGATATCTGCAGAAGTCTGGCAACATAGTTATAATGTCAGCTCCAAAACTGTAGGTCTTGCCCACATTGCAGAATTTCAATCTGGGTGGCTCAGTTGGTTAAGTGTCTGCCTTCGGCTCGGGTCATGATCCTGGGGTCCTGGAATCAAGTCCCCGCATCAGGCTCCCTGCTCAGCAGGATGTCTGCCTCTCCCTCTCCTTCTGCTCTGCCCCCCTGCTTCTGCTTGCTCTCTCTCTCTCATGCTCACTGTGTCTCTCTCTCAAATAAATAAAATCTTTAAAAAAAATTTTTTTTCAAATCTGGGAAGAAAATTGGAGATTTATTTAAACTAAAGTGGCAGACAGATTCTTGTCATATTACGTAGTTGGGATAGATGAGCTTTGTGCCAGGGGACTAAAAACACCAACCAACAAACAAAAAACCAAACCTATGATTCAAGGATGGCTGTATAATGATTTTGAGGAAAGGTGGGGAGAAGGAAAATGAGCAATTTGTTACACGTATGAGTCACTGGTGGTGTGTCTGTGAGTGTTCCAGTTGGACGCAGAATTTCTGAGACAATTGGTTTACTGGCTTCGGTAGTAGGGAAGTGTCATCCAGAAGGTGGGTATTCCATTTCAACCTTTGCATCTAGAATATGTTTTAAATGAAATGCTGAATCGTATGGGAATTATATAGTTTTATGTGCTTGAGTGGGGCATAGCCTTATTTCTATTCATTAAAAAAATAAAATCCTCCAGATTTAATAATTTGTTGGGATAAACTGTAGCACGCTCTTGATATGTTTGGAGCCATGTTCTTTTTTTCCCTTTAAGATTGGTGCTTTTTCAGGGTTAGATGTGTTGAAACTGGCAAAAACTCCTGTTTGGGGCAGCCAATTTCTGAATTATTACCTTGTACGATAATGTCATATGGCCATTAAGGGGATTACGTGAATTAATGTGTATGCGTGGCTCACAGTAAACATTTTGTGTTGGCCATTATTATTGTTATTGAACTCCTTATGATGTGTTCGTCACAAGTCATTTCAGAGCACGCAGCCTGTGCCACAGCCCAAGGGTGTGGGCCTTTGTCTTTATGGTACTCACAGGAATAGCCCCCGTGACCTAAGGCAGTGATGTGGGCTGTGGATTTTGCTCACTTGACAATGAACTTCCCTCCTTTTGGCTTCGAGGAGAAACGGTTCACTTTGCAAGGATCCCGAGGGATCAGAGAAAAATCCCTTTAGACTTGATATTTGGACACAAATAGCAAGACATTTCCAAGGTCTCTTCTGCAAGGAATGTAGTTTGGTGTTAAGTGTTTGAGAAAATATCTTTCCGTTTGAGAAGACAAGCAGAGTATTCTTGCTGTTCTAACAGATGAAAGGTATGACAAGCAAATCCCTGGGAAAATAGGCTTTAAACTGCTGACAGTTGCGGTAGGTGTGTTTATACTGTACTGGGAAGATAGGAAAATAGTTTGTGGTATTAAAAGAGATTATAAGAGGAATGTCATAGCAGCTGTTGAGTGTTAACTTGAACAACTTTTAGCCGAGCTGTTTCTTGATACTAGAAGAGAAATGATACTCCTATGGAAGGGAACAAGGGGAATAAAGAAGAGAGTTTGGTTATTTTATCATCAAACTTATCCTTTCTCGTAATCCTTTATGGTATCCTGGTGGAAGAGGCCGCACGCCAGAGAATCTCAGCGTAATCAAGTGTGAGAATTTCCCTCACAGACTCAGAAGTTGCACCCGCATTTGTTCGGTAGGGCAGAGCAGGGGTGCAGCGTGCAGACTTGGCGAAGAGAAGGCCATGGCAGGGCGGGGGGGTCCTGAGGCGGCCGGCTTCACGGGGTGAGCGTGCCCAGGAAGGTGTGAGGTCCCCGGCCTTATCCGCCACCGGAATGACAGACGCGCGCCGGAGCTCTGGCTTGACTAGAGGTGAGAGAGGGTGGTGACCTCAGCTGGGCAGTGAGTGATAGTGTGGGTAAAGTGGATGGATTCCTTTGGGTGACCCGGAGGAGACACGGCTTGCCCTTTGTAGAGATGGTGGTAAGGTTCGGGAGGGGTGGCCTCAAGGACGAGGCTGAGATCTTTGATTGGCTAACGCGCTGCGGTAGCTCAGTTGTGCAGGGGTTAAGATGTGCAGGGTCCTGTTTGGGAGGTCCCGAGTTGGGTGTGTTTGTGAGATTTCCCAGTGGAGGTGTTCAGGGCAGTGGGATGTCTGGGCCTGAGGTTTGGGAGAGATTCGAGTGTGAGGGGAGGGTTTGGGGACCGTCCCTGTGTAGACACTAGTAATGTCGTGTGAAGAACTCCCCCCTGATGCCGACCAGGAGGAGACCAGAAGGGCTGGGGGAGAGAAAGTGTGCTCGCAGCAAGGAGTGAGTTTCCTGGGTTCTCTCTGCTGTGAGAGGCCCAGTAAGATAACAGCTAAAATGTTCTTTGGGTTTGTTTACCCTTAGTTGGTATGCAAATATTTTTGGAGTTGTTCCAGAGGAGATGCTGGCTTCAGCCTTGTAAACACAGTAACGTGGATTGTGAGGATTCCTGTGGCCTTCAGGAACATTCGCAAGTGTTCTTGCCAAGTACCATGTATGCTTATTTCACGGGCGTCCGTGTTTTATGAATTCCCGAAATTAGTGAGTGCAGATTTAGAGATTTTACTGCACTGTCTTGTAATTCTTATACGTGTACCTTGAGGGTTTACAGTTTACTGTTAGAGCTGGGGAATCGTGGTAAAATTGGAGGGAATTAGAAATTGCTTGCTTTAGCAAAGGTAACTTCTGCAGTCCCATCCCGATGGATAAAATAAGCAACCTGGCAGTACTAACCGCTGGTGAGGATGTGGAACAAGTGGAAACCTCACGCACCACGTACAAAGAAGAGCAACCACTTGGAACATTGGCAATATTTACTAAGGCTGACCATATGCATTGTGATGCCAAGATTCACGCCTGGGCATATATTCCACAGAAACGCGTGCTGCCTTCTCAGATAGTAGCAGCTTTACTCATGTTAGCCCCCAAGTGGAGAAGCAAAGGTTTATTAACTAGTGATGGTGTAAACAAAATCGTGGTTTATCCATACAGCAGACTACTACTCAGCAATAAAAAGGGATGAGCTATTGATACATGCAACAAAGAGACGAGTGCTACAGAGAAAATGTTGAGCTGGAGAGAGCAGACACAGACGTATACTCCAGACGATTCCATTTTCAGGAAGTCCAAACACAGGCAAAACTAACCTATAGTAAGGATCGGAATAGTGGTGGTTACCTACAAGGAGGTATTGACCGTGCAAGGTGGGTGTGTAAGGAGAAATTAATGGTGCTGCATGCATAAGACAATGAGTTTCCAGTGAATTTGGCAACTATGAGATTTTAATGCAACGTGACGTAAGATAGTTAGCTGTTCCACAGAATTTAACAGTGCCCTAATCTGTGGTTTCCATCCCATCGTTCCCCCGCACCCTCCCGTAGGGTCATTTAGAACATATACACGCACCCCTAGTACATGGTCCTTAAGGCAGCTGTTGTCCAGTCTTTGGGGTAGTTAATGAAGCCTGAGTGTTTACTCGTTTTTCATTGGTTCACGCAGGGTGTATTGTTATCACGGTGGCCTGGGGCCAGGCCTTGGGCAATGTGATAGAGCCACTTGCCCAAGGTCCACAATTTAATCAAGAGAAATAATATTTTAGTGCAGTATTTCTTAAAAAATCTAAATTAGCGTGAAGAAATCGATGATGAACAAAATATCAACATTTGTAGTAGAGACAGAATTTGTATTACTGATTTTTCCTTTTGCCTCATTCTCCCATGTGGCTCGGCAGGGCACTGCCGTGGGCACAAAGACAGAGCAGGAGGAGTGCGAGGCTTGAAAACCATAGTCTTGGCCTGGATGTCTGACTGAGTCAAGAGAGTAAATAGTGAAAAGGCAGGTTGGTAAAGACTGAATGGCAGTTGAGTCTGTTAATGCTTTTCAGTGTTTTGTGAATGGAAACAACTGTGTTGTGTCTTGGAGAGGATTCTTCTCAGCATATGAAACATTCTGACAAAAGGGAATAATGTGTAAAAGCACTTACGGTGGTCCTTCAGATACTGTAATTGTTCTTTTTAGGTTTCTGTGAATTTTGTTGTGATAACTTATGGCAAGAGTGGCTTGATGTTCGAAATCAAATCAGGAAATTGTCAAGCCTCAGGTAATTTGTTCATGGCATTACCAAGATATAAAACCCTGTCTTTTAGTGTGTAACAGTGTTTAATACTAGAAAAAAGTTCGTGATTGCCCACCTTTTAGCTAATCGTGTGATTGCTGTGGATATAATTACTGGGTAGGCAGGGCAGAATCTAGTAATTTGCTAGCCTCCATATTGCATCCTACAAACACATCCATGCTTTTGTATGTTACCATGCATGGTTTCTGCAGTGTGGCCTTCTTTATGTCTTTTTCTGGTGAATAAGTCCCATGTATCATGCCCATTTGGCTCTTCTATGTGGTCAGGATATGTTGCCTGGACTGAGCCTGGGCGGGAAGGGGGGGGGGATCCCAGATTTTTCAGCACCTCCTCCAATTGCTATGGATACGGTATCAGTGCCAGCTGTAGTCTCCTTTCTGTCCCTTTCCGATGGGCTTCCCCTTAGGAGCTGAAATGCTCGCCCTTCCTGATGCCAAGCTGTAGGTTCTTCAAAGTACTAGAGGACTTTTCAGAGTGTACTATATGGGAACTACTTTCAAAAACTTATACCAGAGAGGGTTAAAACTTCCCAGCCTTGTAAAAGCTCACTTCTTTGTTCACATCCTCCCCACCCCCTTGCCAATTTTGCTGTGCATGGTTTTCTCCTAGCAACACGCAGTGGTCAGTGGGAAAGTCAAGCTGGCTGAGAGCCTCCCTGCCAGAGACCGGCTTCCCCAGCCTGTCACCAGGGCTGCTAGAGGGGCCGGGACCCTGAACCCTGGCGTCAAGGCACAACTGATGGCACACTGGCCTTTCCTGGGATCTGGAAAAGTTTTTCATTAGGAGTTCCATTGCTTGAATAAATATGGGGTTATTCAGATCTGTTCTTTCCTCTTGTGTTAGTTTTGGGAAGTTGTATGTTTCAAGGACGTTGTCCGTTTCATCTAAGCTGTTGAATTTATTGGCATAACCATTATCCTTTTAATATCCAGAAGATTTGTAGTGGTGGCCTCCGTTATGTTTCTGATCTGTGCCTTTGCTGTTAAGAAGGTCTTTGTCCAAAGGAACTGCCGGATTGGGGTAACTGAGTTCAGGAAAGTGGGTGGGGGTGGTGTCGGGAAAGGCTTCGGGAAGGCTGCGAAGGAAATAAAGCCTGGGGGAGGGAGGGCGCAGAGGTGGGGACTGGCCGCTGTTGGCCGCCTCCCTTCTGGGGAGGAGCTGCCGGGGAAGAGCAGTCACGTGGGCGGTGAGCTCATTAGGCTGGGGACACCAGCTGTGCTATTATTAGGGCTTTTAAAGTCCGTGGCAGATGTTCTCAGGCCGAGTTCCAGCCTTGTTCACTTCCCACATATGGCATAATACAGTACATGGAAAAGGAGCGACTCGGTAACAAACAGCTTTTCCATGAAACACATCACTCCTTTTCCCCCGTGAACTTTTCCCTTCTCTCTCTCTCTGTCTCTCTGACCCTTTGTGTCATTTTCTCTCTGTTGTTCCTCATCTTTTTCTTGCCCTCTCCGTGTGTTTTGTTTCTTGTCTGTCTTTTGTCCTTCTGTTTCTCTCTCTGCTGTTTGTTGTCTTTCTCTCCCTCTCTCTCTCTCTCTCTGTTTCTGTCTCTCTCCATCTTTTCTATTTCTGTGCTGTTCCCACTCCCCCCCTCCCAAGCCCTCCCTCTGTCCCTCCCTCCTATGATACCTCCTTCTTTTCTCCTTTGAGGCCCTCTTATTTAACCCTTTGTGGGACTAGGACAGGACAGAGTGGCACGTGAAGAAAGTTGGCCCATTTTAGGTTAAAAGTGAGCCTCGGCGTTTCCTAGAAAGTGTAAGGAGTGCAGGTAAGTCTGAGGGTGATGAACACTGGACATTGTCTGGTCAAGAGCCTGTTTTAAACTGCGTGGTTGGCTTACTGCTCTCTCCACTCCTGGGGCACAGTAGTGGCTCTAGGGCCACTGTAACCCAGACAAACTGAAGCCCTGGTTATTTCTGTTCATTTTTGCACACAGTTTGTGCATTGTTGGTTTGGCTGATGACGTCTCCTGCCACCATTGTCCTGGGTCCAGCTGATAACTTTTATCAGTAAGCTTCTACGTGACCCTTTGCTCGCACCTCATTGTTAATAGTAACCCATCTCAGCTTGGAAACCCAAGGTAAAATCATATCAGGTCAACTTGAATTATTGTTCTGGGGGGACTGAATCTCTACAAGGGGTGTGCTGTTATGTGCTGGGGCCTCAAAGTATATGCTTTAAAGCTCAAAGGGACTCAAGCTTCATTATAGAAGTTTCCTACAGTTTATTTCCAAGTGCTGCTGTTTTGAGATATTTACATTAATTTTGTAGCTATGACAAATTGATCCTATTTAATTTCAAAAATAATGAAATAATCCATATATCAGTGTCCTGTCTAGTGAACTCTAATAATGGCTACAATGGTCAGAAATAGATATTAAGAAAAGCTTCTATAGCCTGGGCATTTTTCTTCAAAGGAAAGTAAATATAACTATTTTAGAAAAAATGCTTTTTTTGGATTTTAAAAATTATTTTGTTGTAAAACGGTGCTAAAGAAAATAAAAGCCCAAACCCAAAATGTAGAGTAAGATCAGCATGGGAAGAGACTTACTGAACTGAGCACCTAATTATTCTTACTGGTTTCTCTGCTAATTCAGAGATTGGGAAATAAAACCAAAAATGGCCTTTTTTCATTTCCCTAACTTTATCTGAAGAATGGGAATCATAAAGTAGGAAGCCTTTTTCCGTGGTGGCTGCCCCAGCTCTTACAGACTGGTGGGAGCAGGTGCCGTGGCTCTGGGCAGTGGGGTGACAGTGACAAGTGTCCATGCCGAATCTCAGTGTATTTGCTTATTCCAGAAACGTGGTCGGTTCTGATTTCCTAGGTCTTCAGCAGGTAAGAGTCGGGTTTGGTTGGAGTCAGCGCCTTCTCGGCGGGATGGGGAGCTGGAGATCTGGTTAGAAGAGTGATTGTAAGTAGTGTGGAGTGACCTCCCTGGGCCAGGCATCAAGGAGTAACAGTAAACTAGGCAGCCCAGGTCTGGGGGCAGGTGAGAGAGATGTAAACGAGTAGCAGGTGTAGGCTGAGTAGCAGGTGTAAGCTGTAATGCCAGGTAGTGACTATGGGAGACAGGGAGGGACCGGCGACAGAGGGTGGAGTGGCTCTGAAGGTCTCCATAGGGAGGTTATGGGTGGGCAGAGACCCAGTAGTGGGGAGGGGGAAAATGTGCAAGCACAGCGTCCTCTCAGGCAGAGCAAACTTCAAGTGCCCAGGCCTCTGCAAGAAGCCTGGTGTGACCTTAATGCAGGGAACCCCCCACCCCTCGGGAAAGTGGACACAGATGAGGGGGATGGTCAGGACAAGCCTGCATCCCACTGGCCTGCTTGGCTGTGGTCAGCAGTTGAGATTTTATTTTGAGTATGGCTGGAAGGAAGCTGACATAAATGGGCTTACTTTGTGCATGGGTTCCCCAGCTGCTGTGTGGGGGGCAGGGAGAGGGAAAGGGTTGAGTGTTGGTATAGGCCCGGGCAGAGCGGCGGCCGCTCCAGGCCAGGGTACTGGGTACCATGTGTGTTGGGGCAGAGGCTCAGGACAGGCTGTGGGTGTGAGGAGCTGCGGCCAGGAAGACTCTATTGTGACGCCTTAGATCTTGTACATTCTGAATGGAGCATTTAACACCGGAAAACATTTACATGACTTAAAAATCCCGGTGTTAAAAGTCACTGTGTGTAATTTGTTGGTCAAGGGGTTAGTAGGGACTGCTGGAGTTAAAGTTTACCCAACACCTAAGAAATGAGTGGAGGCATCTTCCTCTCAAGCCTGAGGTAAAGGCGGAGAGGAAGGAGAATGCTGTGTTCTTTCACAGCTCAGAAGTTACTCTTGGCAGAGGGAAGAAGGTGAATCTCAAACTTGAAGCCAAGTCAAGGAGCACGAAGTAACTGTTGAACACATTACAAAGAGGGAAAGGAACGGTGTGCCTCAGAGCACAGCATCGGTGACAGCGGATCCTAGTGAACCGGAGCGATTTGAATTTTCAACATTGAAACATATCTGAAGATTCTTCTAGAGATTCGATAGTATTTTCTTTGTGCATGTTGCCCATTTGCTTAGCCTGGGTCTGGATCCAGTGCCCTATTTGAAATTTACTGTTATAAAAATTCTTCTCTGATAAATTCGAGTGGGGTTGTCTGAGGTACGTTGCCAGTTTCCTCACGGTGTGGATGATAGCATCCCCCCCCCCCC
>NW_024424453.1:47570334-47705302 GCF_017311325.1 Ursus maritimus | reverse complement strand
CCCCCCCCCCCCCCCCCCCCCCCGTCTCCATAAGGATCAGAATTTCAGGAACCAGGAAGATTATACAAACATTACAAGCTGATCCCAGGTTTATCATTATCTCTCTTGCTTACCTCATAATCTGAGATGATTTCCCTCCCCGGAAGGCCTGGCCTTGAAACTTGGCACGGGGAGAAAATCGGACTCTGCCACAGCTCCTGGGGAGTTGCGCTCTTCCACCTGCGGGCTTGGAGGGACTGAGTGAGGAATGCTTAGCAGGCTCCTTTGAGAAGGCTCCTTCAAGCCGGTCAGCTGCTGAGGTTATCAGTAAAGAATCTGAAAGGTGCGTTCTCCTGGAATCTGAAACATTTAAGGACAGATCTTGCTGCCTTCTGGTGGAGTCCGGCAAGAAGCCACACGAGAGCTGGGCTTATTTGGGGTTGCCGTAAGTGAGGATGAGTGGGGCATGCCTGGTTATCCCAGAATGTGCTGCCGTCTTCCAGGTAGTGGCTCTGAGGCTTGGGTTTCCTGTGTGTGCAGCGTCGAGGAGCTGCCCATCACCCCGTCGTGCTGTTCGTGGCCTGGCGAGTCTTTGCCAAGTATGGTGTGAAATCGCAGGATATTGCTCAAATTCACCTAGAGCGTGTTAACACTCGAGGGCTTCTTTCCAACCTCTGAACACTTCTCTTCTAGGCCTTTCCACTCTGTCTTATTGGCATCTGAATAAATAAATAGCAAGTTATGAAGAACCAAATTAATGCTGACGGCCATTTCTCTTATTACAAGACCATTGTCCTGTTTCACTTCCTTGGGTCTTTTCTAGCCCCCCGAGACTGTGGCACCAATATTTTTTAACTCCCCCAAACAAGTGTGGTAGGCTGCTGCGCTTTCCTTGAAATGAAACTCCGTTGTCATTGAATTAAGACACTGGCTGCTTTGTTCGGAAATGTGGGAAGGAAGGGATTTTTTTTCCTGTAGAATATGATCAAGTCAGCTCTTTTAGAAATATAATTTCTGGGCTAGGATTGCCTTAAACTATATTGCGGTGTGTTTGTTCTGGAACTATTAGCACATTCACATTCTGGGCTCTTTTTAATGGGCTCTGGGTAATTACCGTGGCCTCCCATCTCAGTGAGTATAGTAAGCCATTCAGGAGGATAGCCGGTCTCTTATTAGCTGGCAGCCGGTGGCCCCTGACCCCCTCCTCCTTGGAGATGGTGTGAGGCGCAATTAAAGAGCCCCTGCATGGGGAGAAGTGGTTGCTGGGGCATAAATAATGCAATCTACCCTGTCTCTCTGTGCATGTAGCGGGCCGAGCACATTTGATCTTCGGATGCCTGAACCTTATAATCTGCGTCCTGCAGGTTTAGACTTTGTGACCTTGGGAAAGTTCTCAGCCAGTGAGCCTCCGTGTTTCCATCCATAGGATAAGACTGTGTAGCGTGATCGAGGGGATTCAATACCAGCCCCAAAAGAATGGTGACACTTCGGTATATGGTCCTCTCCTTCTACTCCCAGGCTCTCTACCTCCCATCATGGAAGACTGGAACACTTGGCTTTAGGTCATCTTCCCCTGACCTAGTGCATCATTCGGGATTCTGATGACTTACCTGGCACCTTGACCATCTCCTCTTTGGTGGTGGCCTCTCCTCCCTGCTTTATCCACTGCCCTAGTCGCAGCCTGGACTCTGTCATCTCCTGAAGTTACCTGTCCCACCTCTGAAACCCTCAGCATAACGGCCTTGCTCTTTGAACTCTAGACCTTCCAGCCCTTTGCACATGTTCCTTGCCCCATCCAGGTTCCTGGCATGTCCCCTCCACCCCGGCTTGCTGTCACCGAGCACCTGTTGTCCTTCCTTTGTGCCACCCAGTGGAACTCTGCACCTGCCTTCCGAGGGCTGCTGGAGAAGTTCTAGAATCACCTATCACCCAGCATGTTGACCCTGTCAAGCAACTTCAGCTGGGCCATAGGCTCTGCCCAGTTGTGTGTGTATGTTTCTTTAAGAGGTTTCTCTCTCCGCCTTGTGCCACAGTGACTTCTAGACTTTCCACGTCTTTCCTAAACTTTTTACTTACCCCTGGCAGCGTGAGCAGGAAACAGCAGACCTGCTGCCTCCCAGCCTTCATGTCCAGATGTGAAGAGCCTTTCCTCTGTCCTGTCTCCGGTGAAGTGAAGGAGGGACCCTCCTCCTGCCTGAGGCTGATTCATATTATCCTGTGGGTCTCATCCTCTCCCACTTCCTCAGGAGAGGCACCTGGAATACCAGTCCTTCTTTCTGTCTCTTCAGCCTCATCCTGTCTGTGAACTGTATCCCACATCCTCTGACATACTTCATTCTCTCCCATCTTTCTAGATTCCCGGTCTCCCCTGGCCATGGCTCTTTCCCCCTGCTTCACTGCCCCTCCTCCCTGATCCTGTTGCCCTCAGGCACCTGAGCCCTTTATTCCCCCACCAAGAGCATTGAAGTTGGGGCTGAGTCCAGGGCACACCCAGCCCTGGCATTCTTGACCTTTGACAGCACAGGCTACACACTCGCATTCCTTCCATCTTGAAAGGGTCTTTTCCCTGGGCTTCTAAAAAGCTGCTCCCTTCTGGCTTCCTTCCCACTTCTTCTGCCACCCTGCCTGGCAGTCTGCAGGCTCCTCTGTACCCCCCCCCGCCGTAGCCTTTGAGTGGTGGTATCTTTGGGGTGTATCACCACCTTGCCTTGCACACTGCCCCTGGAGGTGACCACGCTTGTGGCCTCGTTTGCCATCACTACCCAAATCTTGTCTCCTGAGCTCTGGACCTGTTTACTGCCTGCCCGCCCGCCTGCCCACTGCACACTTCCATTTTGGGATGCACGAACACGGCCCAGATCTTTACCACCCCCACCGCTTTCCGCCTGGCCCCTCCCCCTCCCCATAGGGGTCTGCCTGTGAGCCCAGCCTCATGGGGGTTATCACTGTTCCCAGCTGCTCAGGCAGGAACCTGGACCTTTGCCTGACTCTCCATTTCTCTCACTCCCACGCCTTCCCCTGGCTATTTGCCTCCCAGATTGCTCTGAATGCCCTGCTGGTCTTGGCTGCTCTAATATTTTCTCTACTCTGCTCCTAAGGTGACCTTTCTAAAGCATACATCAAATCCCTTCACTTGCTTGCTTACAACCTGTTTAGGAGTTCCCCATGGGGCGGAAGAGGCTGCTGCCCCTTCTTCCCTTGCTGAAGCCCTTCTGAGCTTTTCAGTTCCTTCACTGGGCGGTGCTTTCTCTTCTTCCTCCCGGACTTTGCTTGTGCTGTTAACTCTGCCTGGAAGAGCCTGTGCCCTGCCCCTGCTCCTGGCATACAGCCTGTTCTGGCAGCTTGTCTGATTCCTGCTCACTGTTGAGGGCTGACCCGAGGTTGGCATGGGAAGCCCTTCCTGACCCCAGGTGACCCATCTGTATCAGCAGTTCTCCCGCTGGCCTATCACTGCTGATATTTTTGTCTGTGGCCCCTTGGAGGTAAAGAACGTCCATGAGAGGCTTCAGTCGGACAGTGGAGGGCATGCAGATGTCCACCCTGGCATGTGGCACTTGACCCGAAGGGCTGTTCTTGTCTGTGACTTATTGGGGGCAGAGCATGTTGAGGTCATTCTTCCCAGCGGATCGCAGGTTCCACCAGGGCAGGGATTTTTGTCAGATTCCTTTCTCCCTATATTCCCAGTACTACTTAGAGGCAGGCGGGGGCTCCTGGCACCTAGTAGCTGCTCAAAACATATCAAATGACTGAAGAGCAAACGTGACCCTTTCGATCTTGTTCAGTTTTCATGATGCCGATTTAAGTTGCTCTGTCTGTCTGCCAGGGTGATGGGGGGCATGGATTTCGGAGTGGGAGCGGCCCCCTTGGAGCGGGCTTGCTCTGCGGTCTCTCTTGTGCTTTTTCGTGAGCCTTTTAAAATCACCAGTCGTCATCACCAGAGCCATGTCACAGAATGCCTGGGTCATGAGATCGCTGTGGCTGCTCTGACTCATGCCCCAACTGGGGAAAATTGACATGTTTCTGGTCCTGGGAATGAGATTGACCTGCCTCTACACATCAGTGCCTTTTCACCTTCCAGGGAGTTGATGCTCCCCGGACAGGGACCTGGCCGAGCGCAGCAGATAGCGCTGGGGTACCGGGCAGCGAGCCCCTGCTATTGGGCGTGACACACACGGAAGATGCTTTTGTGCTTTCGGGAGTCAAGTAACTAAGTGGGTACGGTTCTTCGTCACACATTTACTGGACAGATATTTATAGTGTGCCCATTCTGTGCCCATTTTCTTAATGATCTTATGTGCTGGTTTCCGGGTTTTATTTCCAGTCTTCCCCCGAGGAGAACAGAAGCTGCTGGAGGTTGGGAACCTCATCTATGATGTTCACTGGGAGTGCTCAGGGCCTAGCACAGTGCCTGGCAGAGTGCTTCCGTTGAAGGCATAGTGGGCAGTGTGCTGGGGGATGGTAAGCAGGGGCGCAGCCCCTGTGCCCTGGAGTTTATAGTCTGGTGGTGTAGACAGGTATGAATGAAATTTCACCAAGAAATGTAGAGTTGGAACAGTGACTGAGAGGCCACTGTGCTCAGAGGACTCTCATAGAAGCTTTTGGGCTTGGGGAGTTTGGGAAGGGTCCCTGGAGGTTAAGGAAAGGTGCCCAGCTCAAGGGAGGGGCAGGGCCATTCAGATGGAGGGAGCAGCATGATCCATGTTGGGAAATCATAGTAGAGGGCTCTCTATCTCTGACAGTGGGCTCTAACACCTGCCTCTCCTTTCTCAGTGAGAACAACAGGTGACAGACATTTAGTGAGTGTTTACATGGATTTTAGCATTTTATCCTCCCTGTGACTTCGCTGAGGTGGGTCCTGGCAAACCATTGGAAGTTGAGTAGCTGGTCCATATTGAGGGCTTCACGTCCAGACGTCTTCACTCGTGTCCGTGCTTCTCCCCCTTCCAGAGGCAAGCTGTATGTGGTGTAATGTGCCAGAAGGGTGTGCAGTCCTGCGTTCCTGAGAGCTGTCTTGAAGGGTTGCTGCAGGGTGAGCGGCGGGACCTTGTATACGTGAAAGACAGGGTTATAGTATCCTTAGCACCTTGCCTGACAAGGGTGTGGATCAGAGAGGTCAGTCGCTTTTTATAAGGGAGACCTCAGGTGGAGTGGAGGCTGGGATTGGAGTGTGGCAGAGAGAGGTTCACAACTCCCTGGGTAACTCTTGAAATCTTTCTTTTATTTACTTGTTTGTTTGTTTGTTTGACAGAGAGAGCGGCAGTGAGAGAGGGAACACAAGCAGGGGGAGTGGGAGAGGGAGAAGCAGGCTCCCCGTGGAGCAGGGAGCCCGATGCAGGGCTCGATCCCAGAACGCTGGATCATGACCTGAGCCGAAGGCAGACACCTAACAACTGAGCCACCCAGGCGCCCCACTCTTGAAATCTTTCAGAGTCTCCTCCTAGAAGTGGCACGGGGGTGTTGGGATAGGGTTAGGAGTGCTGAGCTGCCCTTACCTGGACCAAAATAGCAAGGATGCATTGTTTCATTTTGAACAGCCTTGACTATCTATTCTGTGTTATCTTTTCGCTTTCTTGATGGTATCATCTGCAGCACAAAAATTTTAATTTTGATGAAGCCTAATTTATCTCTTTTTGGTTACTTGTGTTTATTGTGTTACAGCTAAGAAACCATTGCCTAACTTAAGGTCATGAAGATCTATTCCTGTATTTTCTTCTAAAAGCTTTATAGTTTTAGCTCCTACATTTAGGACTGAGGTCCATTTCAGGTTAATTTTTGTGGATGGTGTGCGTAGGAGTCCAACTTTGCTGTTTTGCATGGGGCTGTTGTCCCAGCACCATTTGTTGGAAAGACCGTTCTTTCCACATTGAATTGTCTTGTTGAAAGTCAGTTGTCCATATGCGTAAGGGTTTGTTTCTGGGTTCTCCGTTCTGTTCCATTGATCCGTAGCATTACAGCAGTACTACGTTCGTTTGGCTAACCGTAGCTTGCTTGCTTGCTTTCTTTCTTTCTTTCTTTCTTTCTTTCTTTTAAAGATTTTATTTATTTATTTGACAGAGATAGAGACAGCCAGCGAGAGAGGGAACACAAGCAGGGGAAGTGGGAGAGGAAGAAGCAGGCTCACAGCGGAGGAACCTGATGTGGGGCTCGATCTCATAACACCGGGATCATACCCTGAGCCGAAGGCAGACGCTTAACCGCTGTGCCACCCAGGCGTCCCTAACCGTAGCTTTCTAATACGTTTTGAAATCAGACAGTGTGAGTCCTCCAACTTTATTTTCCTTTTTCCCAAGACTATTTTTGCTATTTTGGATCTCTTAACATTTCCATTTGAATTTTAAGATCAGCTTTTAATTTCTGCAAAAAAGGCAACTGTTTGATAGGGGTTGTATGGGATGCATAGATCCATTTTGGGACTATTGCTGTCTTAAAATAGTAAGTCTTTCTCAGTGTGAGATGTCTTCTCATCCATTTAGATAGTCTTCACTTCTTTCCACAATGTAGTTTTCGGTGTACAAGTCTGACACTTCCTTTGTTAAATTTATACCTCAGTTTTTTTATCCTCTTAAATGTTGTTATAAATGTGATAATTTTCCTCATTTCAATTTTAGAATGTTCCTTACTCGTATCTAGATATACAACTGATTTTCGTATGTTGATGACATATCCTGCAACCTTGCCGAACCTGTTATTAGTTCTAATCGGTGTTTAGTGGGTTCCTTAGGATTTTTTTGTCTATAAGATCATGTCATATGCAAGTAGAAATAGAAACTTTACTTCTGCCTTTCCAGTATGAGTGTTGTTTATTTCATTTTCTTGCCTATCTGCTCTGGCTAGAACCTCCAGTACAATGTTGAATGGAAGTGGCAAGAGTGGGCATCGTTGCCTCGTTCCTGATCGTAGGGGAAAACATTCATTCTTTCATTAATAAGTGTGTTGTGAGCTGTGGGTTGGTCATAGATGCTTTTTACCAAGTTGAGGAAGTTCTTTATTTCTAGTTGGTTGAGTGTTTTGAAAGGGTGTTGAATTTTGTTGGGTGTTTTTTTGACGCATATTGAGATGGTCATGTGGTTTTTGTCCTTTATTTTATCAGGATGGTGTATTGCAGTAAATGATTTTCAGATTATTACTTCCTTATATTATTTTTTCAGGACCCCATTAAATGAAAATACTATTGAAATGGAGACTTCTGAGTAAAAATTGCTTCTGCTTACAAATTGTTTTTCAGTGAACTAAAGTTCTTTGTTTTTTTTTTCTTTTGGAAAAGGACCCCATGAAAGTGATTGCTTCCTAGTGTGTGTTCCAGAGAAGAAACACAGTTCTTAGTGCTGATGGCAAATGGCCGTCTCACTCTCTGGGGCTCATCATCTCCTGTTTGCCACTGCTAGGACTGCTGTCTCTGATATTTAAGTGGACCCTGACCTGCCACGGTCTGGAAGTGTTACTAATTATACTGAGCTCGTTGTCTCATCTTTAAAAAGAATGATGAGCCTGGGCTCTTATTACCAGAGAATGTTGGCCTCCTTTGTAAAGAATACATTAGGAAGGATGCTTATGTGGAATTCCATCCGGGGAACTCCGCTTTAGTGTTCTTGCTGATCTTGCCTCCCCCCTTTTGGGGTAAGGATTAGTGTATCTGCAGCCATTATTGTGGGTTTATGGGCAGCAGCTTAGCAACCATTTCATGGTACTCAGCTGTCTCAGTTTGTCCCTGCTTGTCACCCTCCTCCTCCTGCCTTCCCTCTTCTCCCTTCCCCTCCCCCATCCCCCTTTTTTCTTCTGCTACCCTTCCCCTCACCTCTCCTCTGGTCTTCCCTCCCCATTCCTCTTCCTTCTATCCCCTCCCCCATTTTCTCTCCTGCAGTCCCTCTCCCCTCTCTCCCTCTTCCATCCTGTCTCCTGGCCCCATCTTTTCTCCTTCTAGTCCCCTCCCCCTGACCCTCGCCCTCCTGCTTTCCCCTTTGTCTTGGGAATCCTTTGTCCTTACTGTGACCCCCGGCCCCCCTTACCTCCCCTAATCCCTCTCTGCCCTGTGAACAAATCTCTCTAGTTGCTGATGGATGTTGTTTTTGGCTTTTCGCCTGTGGGTTTCTCTTACTTGAGACCCGGTGTCCTGTTTTCTTCACAAAGGTGAGGAGTGTAAAGGGGGACCCGGTTTTCACGGTCTCAGACAGGCTCTGTCTGCAGGGTCTAGCCATTGCTTTTCAGTGTCCCTGGTTCTCACTGTGACCTCTTGAGGGTGGCAGAGCTCCTCCCCCACCATCCCCAGGGGACGCATATTGGAAGATTTGAAAGAGGACAATGTTGTGGCCTCTAAAAGCTCTTGAAGACTTACTTGATGGGCACCCTTCTTACTGGCCCTTTAAAATGCCTTTGCTTGGTGGGAGACATTATATTTTAAATAAAACAAAATGATTGCTATGGTCATAGTTTAATATTTTGAAAATGGAAACTCGAGCATTGGCCATCTGGTTGTGATTCTTTGCCCTGATCTGCAGAAATGGGTCGGTTTGGGATGGAAAGGGTAGTCTGCTGACCAGCTAATTCTCTTGGTTTGCTGGAACCCAGATGTCCTGGCCTCTGGCCTGGGTAGGAACTTACCTTTCAGGTGGCCTTGGGTAGGCACTGGTTTGATTTAGATTTTGGACCTTAAAACTGATGTTGAAATTTTAAAATAATGTTTTTTTCAGTTCTGCTTGGGTGTCTTACACCCTCCCCCCATACTTCTCAGGCTTTTTTTCTTCTTTTTTTTTTTAAAGTCATTTGAATATTGTTTGTATTATGTGGACGTTTTCTCTGTATAAAAGGGCAAGTTTCCTAGAAAGTAGTCAATAAATTGGATTTGCCAGTACAAGTTTCATCGTGCTGTGCCAAGAGGCTGGGCTCCTGAGCCAGACCTCCCAGGTTCAAGCCCTGTCTGTGCCACCTGCCTGCCGTGTGGGCTGTTTATCCAGCTCCTAGAGTCATGGTCTCCTCCTTGGTAGGGCTGAGATGGGATGCCTTCTTCATGGGACGGTGAGTGTAGGGGGGGTGCTGTAGTTTAAGCGCGTATTAATAAACACCATCTATTCGTTGTTATGACTATTTAGTTACAGAGGTCAGCCATTGAAACAGCCTTGAGCTGGTTGCCAGTTTTCTTTATTTTCTTTCCTGTGCTCTGTTTTTTCACTTGAATTACATGATTTCTCTGGATTTTTAAGTTAGCCCAGTTAAGAAATTAAAGCTGTAAAACCAATTTACTTGAAGAAAATAAAATCTTTACCAGCTGATGCCTGTGTGTTTCTTAAAAACATTTTTTTAAAAAAAGATGTGGCCATTCTGAAACGTGATGATTTAAAATTCTCAAAGCAGGAACCTATTGCTACTATAAACTTCTGCTCGGGAGGACACATTTTATAGCGTATTACAGCCCTATAAATGTGTACCTTTTCTTTTTATAACTTTATTTAGAAGCTGGACTCCTACCTTCATTTAAAGGAATCTTACTGTGGAAACTGTTTCAAAGTTGAGTTTTAAAGGTGGAACCACATCATTGTTCTCTTCGTTTAAACATGAACTTGAGGGGCGCCTGGGTGGCACAGCGGTTGAGCGTCTGCCTTTGGCTCAGGGCGTGATCCCGGCGTTCTGGGATCGAGCCCCAAATCAGGCTCCTCCGCTGGGAGCCTGCTTCTTCCTCTCCCACTCCCCCTGCTTGTGTTCCCTCTCTCGCTGGCTGTCTCTATCTCTGTAGAATGAATAAATAAAGTCTTAAAAAAAAAAAAAACATGAACTTGAACTCTCTGTGAGGTGGGGTAACTGTGGATCCAATACTTTGCCTCAGGCTCATGCTTCAGAGTGAGTCCACTGAACTCTTGGTTCTCTGCGTGGTTGGCCCCAGACTGGGATCCAGTTTTTACTCTGGCCTTCAGTAGCCCTGTGATCCTGAGGCCACGCCATCGGGCTTCCTCCCTGAACCAAGACTCCTTCACCTGGGATGGTTAGAAATCAGGCCATTGTGTTTAAGTAAACGGAAACCCTTCATAGTGTACTCTTTGTTCCGAGGTACTTCTGAATCAAGCCCATTCCCCTGGGCTGTTGTTACGATTGTCCATTACATGTAAAGGTAACTTCAAAAATCTGTGTATTTGAGCTTTGGGGTTACGTGAATTTTAGATAATTGAACGATTCAGTACACCGTATGGGTGGAGTCCCTGTGCCTACAGGTCTCTGAGCCTTCAAAGAATTGCTGTCTGTCCCTGTGAACCTCCCTCCTCTGCCAGACCAGTATGGATCTTAGTGTTCTGGGGTAGCGGTCCCCAAACTGAATGGCAAACAAATAAAAACCAAGGACTTACTTGGGTAGCAGATCCCAAATTTGGAACTGGAAGCTTTGCCTTGGTAATCATGGTTTGGACTGGGCAACTTTTGCAATTTTCTTTCTTTTTGTTGATTCAAATTTGCTGTGGAGCATACTTGAAAAAAAATCACACACAATTTTCGTACCATTCAGGAACTCCCATGGGACCCTCTGAAGGCCATAGCTTGGGAAAGCAGGCTAGAGTCCGCCTGGTGAGAGCAGATGTGGGTTCTGGTCTGTCCCTCTGCTGCCTTGCCGGGCTGCTTATATAAGGTCTTCCCCCTCTGGAGGAGTTTGTTGGCTCATCTAGCCATTGCCTGGAGATCCTCTGGCCCTAGTTTCCCACCCCTAGGAAGATGGGATTCGGAAGATGTCTATTGAGTGCTTGGAGCCCTTCCGAGAGAGGGAAGATGAATCAACGTGTTTACAGTTAAGTTTGGATTTAGGCTAGAAGGCACAGTGTCTACTAGAATTTACAGTACTTGTTTGGGGAGGAAGAAATGTAAATGTTTTCCAGTAAGACTAACTCCCAGTCCATAAACCTGTCAAGAACTAATGGTTCATATTTCTGGTGTTAATTGAGTCGTTTTCCCCTCCTTTTTTTTTTTTTTTTTAGATTTATTTATTTGAGAGAGAAAGAGGGAGAGAAAGCACCTGCGCACATGCGTGTGTGCACAAGCGGGGGGGGGAGGGGCAAAGGAAGAAGGAGAGAGAGAATCTGTTTTTTTATAATAATATTTTTTTATTATATTATGTTAGTCACCATACAGTACATCCCTGGTTTTTGATGTAAAGTTCGATGATTCATTAGTTGCGTATAACACTTAAAGATTTTATTTATTCATTCAACAGAGAGAGAGACAGCCAGTGAGAGAGGGAACACAAGCAGGGGGAGTGGGAGAGGAAGAAGCAGGCTCATAGCGGAAGAGCCTGATGTGGGGCTCGATCCCATAACGCCAGGATCACGCCCTGAGCCGAAGGCAGACGCTTAACTGCTGTGCCACCCAGGTGCCCCAGGAGAGAGGGAATCTTAAGCAGACTCTGTGCTGAGCACGGAGCCCGACTTGGGGCTCCATCCCACAACCCTGAGGTCATGACCTGAGCCAAAATCAAGAGTTGGCCACTCAACCAACTGAGCCACCCAGGCACCCCCTCCTCCTTTTCTTCATGTAAGTGTATGCTTTTTTGGTTGTCCATTCTGAATATCATGAGTTTTGGTATTTCCCGAGGGCCCCGAAGTAACTATTGTTTGTTGAGTTGGATAACCTTGGTTTCATTTAGCTTTTAAGGGACAGTGCAAAGTTTGACTGAAACTGGAGGTACTTGTATATACATCTTACTAATTCAGAATAATATTTTAGTGCCTAATATTTAAATTCATTCTTTACATTAAGCACAGCCAAAGTATTAGGTTGCTTTCTTTTTATAAACAAAAGTAAAGCAGATTTGAAAATGCATGATTATTATATCCCTGAATTATCTTCATATATTCAGTGGCAACAAGAGGGAATGTAAATGGTCCCACACAAGCCAGTCTTTTGGCAGATCCGGAAGATAGAAAAATGGGCTCATTTTAGATTCCATTCTATCCTTCAGTTCTGGGTTTGACATTAATCAGGTGGAGAGAAAAGAAGAAAGCTCTGGAACCCCCAGATTTGAAAGATTGGCCCATTAGATACCTATGGTTGACTTGTTAAGTTAAAAATAATTGACTCTTTTTTGTGCAGTAGCCAGTTTTTAAGCATCTGTGATTTAGGA
Organism: Ursus maritimus; assembly: GCF_017311325.1. Taxonomy (NCBI): domain Eukaryota; kingdom Metazoa; phylum Chordata; class Mammalia; order Carnivora; family Ursidae; genus Ursus; species Ursus maritimus. The sequence goes on along the minus strand of NW_024424453.1, from coordinate 47,693,232 downwards.
CAGAACAGAGATGAAAGCAAGAAAACATTCCAGATCAGACCACTCAGAAATACCCAGTGTTGATGCACAGAGAGAACATCTTGCCAAAAAATCTCCTCTGTGTGTGAGATCCACTTGACTTCTTTTTTAAAGCAATTCATTTTTATCAAGACAAAAACACATGCACATAATTTCAAAAAATTTTTTATTATTAAATCAAGCATAGATATAGAAAACCACACAAAACCTGAGTAGCATAATGCATTATTATTAGATAAATACCTTCTATAGTGATGGCTCAGTTCAGGAAGTACAACTTTGTCAGCTTCTGCAGAAGCCCCTCTCGCCCTCCCTGCAAAGGTAACTTCTGTCCAGACTTTCATCATAATCACTAGGCACCATAATTTATTTTTGTCTATGTTTTTAAGATTTTACTTATTTTTTATTTGAGAGAGCAAGCAAGAGAGAGAGAGTGCACAAGTCAGGGGGAGGGGCAGACAGAGAGAGGGAGAAACAGACTTCCCGCTGAGCAGGGAGCCTGACATGGGGCTCTATCCCAGGACCCTGGGATCAAGACCTGAGCTGAAGGCAGCCGCTTAACCGACTGAGCCACCCAGGTGCCCTATTCTTATCTATTTTTAAAAAAAAATTTTTTTTTTTTTTAAAGAAAAAGAGGGCACACGCAGGTAGGTGTTGGGGGGAGGGGCAGAGGGCGAGGAGAGAGAGAATCTTAAATGGGCTCCGTGATGCAGGGCTTAATCTCATGACCCTGAGATCATGACCTGAGCTGAAACCAAGATCTGATGCTTAACTGACTGAGCCACCCAGGCGCCCCTAAAAACATGCTGTGTATTTTAAGTCTTTTAATATACAGGTTTTCTCTTCCTTTACTTCCTCTTCCTCATGGTTTATTGCATAACCAAGGCCATTGGGCTGGCAGAATTGACCACAGCTCTGAAATGACTTCACTTGTATGCACAGTCACAGTGCAGTTCAACATGGTCCTTAGTCCAGTGTATTTCCTGCTAATCTCGTGTACATGGCTTCTAAAAAGTCAATTACACTAAAAGACCAATGAAAACAACTGTATTTTCCATGTCCCACCTGTTCAGCTCTCCCTCTTATTCCCTGGAACTCACAAGCTCTGAGTTTTTTCTTCTCATCTTTGCTTTTATAATTATAAATTATCCTGGCATGTTTACTTTTTTCTCATGCTTGATTGGCAGTTGGAGTGGGTGTAGAATTCTCATTTGCGATAACTTTCCCTCAGAATTCTGAGGGCCATGCTCCCTGTCTTTGAACCTTCAGTGTTGCTGTTGCCAAGGCCTTGACCATCCTCATTCCTGATCCTTTGCGTGTCATTCAATTTTTTAGAAGCTTCTGAAATTTCAAGATGATGTGTAGGATGTTTTTCATTCATTACACTGGGCATTCAGTGGACCCTCTTCATCTAGAAATGTATATTCTTCAGTTCTTGGAAACATAGTTTTTATGTATAATGTAAGTATAAAGAAATATTTATTATATGTGATATAAATATAGATATAATTATATATAACTACATAATATAATGTATATAATTTTTGTAAAATCTTTATATAATTTTTTGATAATTTCTTCCTGTTATTCCCCCCTTTTTTTCCCATTCTGGAGTTCCTTTTATTGGTTGTTGTACCCCTGGGATTGGTCCCCTCTTTATCTTATCTGTTTTTCTCTATTATTAATTCTTATTCTTTTTTCTTGGAGATTTCCTTAGGTTTTTAATCTCAGTTCTTTAATTTCTTATTTCTGCTATAAGTTAATTTCCAGTATTAATTTGTGAAAACTCACTTTTATTCTCCGAGTGTCCCCTCTCCCATTTTTTTTTTGGAAGAGTGTCCTATTCATATGCTTTTGGAGACAATGGCTTCTCTCTCCGAAGGCATAAATGATAATATTTCGAAATTTGCTTCTGTTCCCTGCATTGTCTTTGTTACCTTTGAATTCCTTTTCCTGTTTGCTTTGGTCTCTGTCTACAAGATAGAGGCTTTTCTCAAATGTCTGGTGGTCTTTGGTTGTCCATATTTGGGAGACTTAAATCCTGACTGGAGTTCTATATGAAGAGTGGGGCTTGTTGATTAAGTATTGCAAGTATTACGAGTGATGGTACACTTTGCCTTTTCACTGGGGACTCTGGTTATCTGGAGTTGTTTCCTTTGGTGCTGGTCTATTTCCCCAGAGGGGAACCCTTGGTCTCCTTCCTGGTGGCTGGTAATCTGTGAATTGAATTGGGGACGTGAGTGGGAAAACTTACACATACTCCCCTATTTTTGATCCAATCTCAGCCCTGCCAGGTGTTCTAAGGGCCCAGCGCTTCTGTGATTCAACCTCTCTGACTCCAGTTTTCTGCTGGAATGAAGAAAGAACTATTACCCGGATGTTCCGGCGACCAACAGGATCTGTGGGCCTGGGAAGGTGTCAGATTGCTCTTGTATATGACCCTTCTGCTAATCCCAAACTTTTCTCCCTCACCATCCCCCACAGTTCAGTTCCTAAAGTCCTGAGTCTTCTCAGAGTTCCCCACTTCTCCTTGGGACCCTCCTGTAGGCACTTGTTACAGTTGCTTCTGCTCTGCGAAAGCAGTTAGAACCAGGTTCTACTGCTTTTCATCTTCTGAAAAGTGGTTGAAATTTTTCACATTCTCTTCCATTTCCTTTTCTTTATAGTTTATTATATCTTAATTTTTTTTTCCTTGTGGGACTTAGGGGAGTAAAGTTGAAGGCCCTCTGGCTGACTTTATTTTGAAGGCAAAATTTTATTTTTACGTACGGAAAAGCTAACATTGTGCCATTAGCCCAGTTTAGAGGCAACTTCTTTAGCTCTCCTCTTCCCAGTGGTGGCAGATCTCCTCATGTGTGCCATTGCTCAACAGCCCAGCGAGAGCTCTCAGTCTTTGAGTTGACCTCCGTGAGCATGAAGGTGGTGCAGCTCTTTCCATGGCCTATTCTTTGATAATCACTAGGGAACCTTCCTTCCCAGGCTGGCAGGAAGATGGGTAGGTAGCTCAGTGGGATCCACGCCTTCTCGTTTTTCCCCTGCAGTGGGGACAGTATCAACCCTGGTCACAGCTCAGGGGCTCCCTTAGTGGGAGCTTCCCCTTTACCTGCAGCTTTCTTTTTAGCCTGGGCCAACATCAGGTGCATGCTTTCCTGTTTTGGCTCCGGTCTGTACTCATGGACCAGTTTGAACAGCTGAGTAGCTGTTTGATGGCCCAAGACCCAAGTGAACTGGTCTTCAAAGCCTCACAGAGGCTGGCTAGCTCTTTGCCACTGCATTTGGATGAGCCAAGGAAGAAGGGAAGGGCAGTGGTGGGTGATACATATGTGACCTCGGAGATCGTGGAACCCCCATCTTTTAAATCATGGAAGACAGTAGAGTTCTAGCTGCTTCATTCCCAGTTCCCAAGAACACGGTGCTGGTGGCTGTCTAAATGTGACTGAGATTTTTTTTTCCTTATCAAACTTCTCTCCCTTCTAATCCCGTCCTCTCTACTGCCTGGCAACACCCTGGTGACTCATTTGGAAGCCTTTTGTGACTAGAAGCTGCCCCATGACCTTGTGATATGATAGCTGAGCCGGTGTCCAGCTTTTGAATTACGAAATCTGGCTTTTACAGAAGCAAGGAGTAATCAGGGAAGTCCAAACTCACAAAAAATTTAAAGATAACTAAAAGTCAAGGACACCCCTCCTGGGCAGGGTTCTAAGGGTCGTCAGCCCTGTGCGGAAGAATTCAGTGTGTTGGTGTCTTAGGGGTGTTCGGCTTGAACTTACTCGTTGGTTTAGAGCCGTCGCTCCCGTTATGGTCCCCAAGCAGCAGCAGCAGCCTCCCCTGGGAGCCTGTCTGAAATGTAAATTCTTGGGCCTTACTCCACACTAGAGAAACTCAGGGATGGGGCCCAGCAGTCTTTGTTTTTAACAAGCCCTCCAGAAGGTTCCGAGGCACGCTGACTGGTTTAGATAATCTTCATAGACTCACACCGAAGCCCGTCCTTGTGGACTTGGGGGTTAGCTGCACAAAGCCTGGAAATCTATCTCCCCCAGGAGCGGTAATCTTACCTGAGGCTTCCTGCGGGACGTATCCCCCCAGCATCACTGCCTAAGGCCCCTGTTGCTGTCGTTGAGCAGTTTCAGCCTGTGCTTTGGGAGAGCAGCCAACTGGACCAAAAGCATGGGTTAATCTTGAAGGAAAAATATAACTTGTCTTATTGTGCATCCTGTGAAGAACTGACGAGGGTGTGTGTGTGTGTGTGTGTGTGTGTGTGTGTGTGTGTGATAAGAACAGTTGGCATTCTGGGGGTTTCCTTCCAATCTTTATTCTGTGTGCCTGTGGCTATGGATGTGTATTTCACCTAGCTGAGATCACTCTGTATGCATTGTTCTGTATTATGTCCCCCGCCTTGCCCACACCCATCCTGGAAGAGCCCTGGACACCACTGTCTAAGGACTGAGGTGGCAGGTGGCCCCCGGCTTTGAGTTCCAGTTGTCAGAGACGCCTATCTGCGCCGTGAGAAAAGTGTGGGCCAGGTGCACAGGCCCTCAAGAAGTCATCTTCTCCATGGCATTTGGGGTTGTTGGGGCTCCTGGCTCATCTTGGACCTTCTGTTAAGGGGGAAAGGCAGGGGGAGCCAAGTGACCGGGCCACTCCATTGCCATTCAGATTCCCTGACGCTGCAAGCTGGCTGAATGTTGCTTTTTCATCTGCTGCCGGGAATAAAGCCGCCTGATTCTTTCCTCCCAAACAATGTCTGTTTCTATGAGTTCTTGCTTCTCCCAGGCAATGCCCCACACAGTGAAATCTTTTCTTTTCCATTTGTTTAAGCTGGTGAACCTTATGGACTCTGTCTCGTTGACTTTTATCTGATGTTTACAGTTAGTATAGTGTGATAGCCGACTCATTCTTTGCACAAAGAAAAAGGTGGATGATGGCATCCCCCCATTTCCCAGAAAAAAAAAAAACACTCTATGGAGAGAAAATACCACAGTCCCATCAGAATAAAGAATCAAGTTCGTAGCAAGGGAAGAGGGTAAAAGAGAACATTTAGGGCAGGTGGATGCTTTGGGCCCTGGGGAGTCTCTCCTCTTGGTGGGGGAGCTGGGTATACTCTGCTGGGCTCCCCATTCTGTGGTATAGTCTCCTTTCCTCCTGGACCCAGGCGAAGATTGGAGAAATCCAGAGGAGCCACTGCCTCCTCGTCCCCGCCCCTGAAATCCAGGCTCAGGGGAGCCGGCAAAAGCTGGGTAGGTGCCCGTGCCCCAGGCCTGCTGTCAGCCAAGTTCACACTGACCCTGCTTGACCTGGCTCAGCACATAGTGCAGGCCTAAACTGGCCTGAGCAAAGAGGTATTCTGAATCCAGGGATGTGGCCTTTTCTCCCTCCTTGATTTGTCTTCCCTGTGCGAAATGAGACCCCAGATCTCTGTTTGCTTTTTCCAAGCCTGGTGATGGATTTACAGCCTATCCCACACAGCTGGGAATCAAAATCTGTATCCCAGCAGACAGCCTACCCTACCCTGACACTTCCTTCAGCTATGACAAAAGATACTGGGATGCATAAAGGTCTGTTAACATTTTAAGTAGAAATTTCTCTAAAGACAGTGGCTTTTTCTGAAGAATCTTCTGTCGGTTCTCTAAGACAAGTTTCATGGAGTCAGTGTGTTTATTGACTACCTGGTATTGTTGCCATTTGGGTGTTGGTACAGCAGAGAGGGGGGACCTGTCCTTAAGAAGCTAACATCCATGTGTGTGTGTGTGTGTGTGTGTGTGTGTGTGTGTGTGTATCTTTAACAATAGCTACCATTTATCGAGGACGCCTTATGTGCCAAGCATGTGCTCAGTGCTTAGCCAACATGATCAATAAGTACTTGTGGAGTGAATGACCTCCTTTCGTTCTCCCTCTGGCTGGAGAGTCAGGCCTGGCTGGTTCCATGGCCCACCCTGCTGTCCTGCCTTGTCCTGGCCCCCAGCCAGTATGGAGAGGCAGAGACGTGGCTGCACAGCGAGAGCCTTGCACGCCAGAATCAGGAGCTTGGGTCTTGTCTTAGCAACGATGGGAAGCTGTGGGCCGGTTGAAGCAGAAGGATCAGAAATAACAGCCTAGGTCACCTGCTCACGGGCGAAGCAGTTGTACAGTAAGACCAAGGATCAAGGACCTCCCACTCCTCGCCTGGTGACTGGAAGAGGCAGGGTTATGCACTGTACCAGATATAGCCAAGTCAGCGGAATCATTCCGCATTTCCGACTAACTGTTGACATGATTATATCTGAACATTGGTTCCTAGTAAGTTGGCTTTGGATGCCCAAAGCTATAGACTTGTGAAGAAATTTTTATTTTTCAAATTGCCATACAACGAAATGGACATTTTTCTTTTGGTGTCCAATTCTGTGAGTTTTACACGTGTGTAAAGTCGCCAGCCACCGCTAAGATAAAGAGTCATTTCATTAGCCCAGAGACACTGCCCTGTCCTTTCATAGTCCCCCGTTCCCATAGACTTTAAAAAATTTTCTTTTTCATAATAATGGCCTTACTGAGATAATAATGCACGTACCGTGCTCTTTACCCCTTTAAATAGAGAATTCATGGGTTTTTAGTGAATTCACGGGTTTTTAGTGAATTCACAGAGCTGTGCATCCGTCATCACCACAGTCAATTTTAGAGTGCTTCCATCACCCCAGAAAGAAACCCTGTACCCGCAGCAGTGGCTCCCCACCTCCCTCGATCCCCAGCCGCAGGCAACCATGAATTGACTTTCTGTTTCCATGGATTTGCCTACTCTGGACATTTCACATAAATGGACTCATATGTGGCCCGTGGCGTTTGGCTTTTCCACGTAGCATAATGTTTTCCAGGCTCATCCACATGGTAGCCTGGTTGGTGCTTCATTCCTTTTTGACGTTGGATGACCCTCCGTTGTCAGTTGAACTTTTGGATTGTTTCCACTTTTTGGTTGTTGTGACTGATGCTGCTATGAACTTTCAGAAACGTTTTTGCGCAGACGTGTGCTTCTCCTTCTCTTGGGCGGCCACCTGTGAGTGGAATTGCTAGATCCTGTATGTGGTAACCTTTAGAGGAGCTGCCCCACTGCTTCCCAAAGTGGCTGCTCCATTTCGCGTTTTCCCACAGGCAGTGTATGAGGCTTCCAGTCTGTCCATAGGCTTGCCAACGCTCGCTCTTATTTATTGTTTTTTTTTTTCACCGTCCCAGTGGGCGGGACGTAGGAGCTCGCTAGGATTTCGAGTCGCGTGTTCCCTGATGGCTGCTGGTGTCGAGCGTCTCTTCATGAGCTTACTGGCCATTTGGCCCACCATCTTGTGCAATTCTTTTGTTTAATTAGGACATATCTTGGATGAATATCAGTAAATGCTTAAAATATTTCCACATAAACAGAAATCCACCCCTTTTTAAATCATTGATCTCTAAGTTATATTTATTTCACCAAGTGAATGTTAGAAATGGTAAAATTAAAAGCATCCTTTTTTGTTCTGTTCACTTGGAAATCTTACAGAAACGAGGTAAGAATTTCTGCTTTTTAATGTCTCAGTACATCATAAAAGTGTGTATTTTTCATATTGTAAGCTTAAATGTGTGGCGCCCGAGCATACAATATTGAATATAATATTGAAAACTTGGGAGATATATGTGTGTGTGTGTGCTTGCGTGTATATATATATATATATTCACAAGTTCTTACTTTTCCCTGGCCTTGATTGTAATAATAGACTGCTCTCCACCCTTTTTAATACCTTCATTGACATTTTTATTTCCAATAGTAGGGTTTTAAAAATAAAAATCCCGCATGAGAAACAAAGTACCCAAATTGCCTCCGTCAGGGGAGCCAGTTGTATATGGATTTGAACCAACCTGTAACCTGAGTCACGCCGAGCGGCTATTAATAGAATGGGCCCGGTGAAGGGCACCTTCTGCTGCCTCAGCCGCTTCAGATTGAACAGCTTCCTAGCCACCTATGATCATGGTGATGGGAAGTAGGGCACTGATGCATTTTAAGGTGTAATAATTAAAATCTGTGTATCACTGTTATGTTATCTTTGATTTTTTTTATTAGTTTCAGAGGTAGAATTTAGTGATTCATCAGTTGCATATAACACCCAGTGCTCATTACATCACGTGTCCTCCTTAATGCCCATCACGCAGCTGCCCCATCCCCCCACCCACCTCCCCTCCAGCAACCCTCAGTTTGTTTCCTGGAGTTCAGCGTATCTTATGGTTTTCCTTCCTCTCAGTTTTCATCTTATTTTATTGTTCCTTCCCTTCCTTTATCTTCATGTGTTTATTTCTTAAATTCCACGTAGGAGTGAAATCAGATGGTATTTGTCTTTCTCTGACTAACTTATTTCGCTTAGCATGATACACTCTAGTTCCATCCACGTTGTTGCAAATTCTTTTTGATGGCTGAGTAATATTCCATTGTAGGTATCTACCACATCTTTATTCATTCATCTGTCAATGGACATCTCTTTACATATTTTGGCTGTTGTGGACATTGCTGCTATAAACATTAGGGTGCATATGCCCTTTCCAATCACTATGTTTGTATCCTTTGGATAAATACATAGTAGTGCAATTGCTGGGTCTTAAGGAAGCTCTATTTTTAACTTTTTGAGGAACCTCCATACTGTTCTCCAGAGTGGCTGTACCAGTTTGCATTCCCACCAACAGTGTAAGAGGGTTGCCCTTTCTCCACATCCTCACCAACATCTGTTGTTTCCTGAGTTGTTGATTTTAGCCGTTCTGACTGGTGTGAGGTGGTATCTCGTTGTGGTTTTGATTTGTATTTCCCTGATGACCAGTGATGTGAAGCATTTTTTCATATGTCTATTGGCCATTTGTATGTCTTCTTTGGAGAAGTGTGTGTTTACATCCTCTGCCCATTTTTTGATTGGATTATTTGTTCTTTGGGTGTGGAGTTTGATAAGTTCTTTATAGATTTTGGATACTAACCCTTTATCTGATAAGACATTTGCAAATATCTTTTCCCATTCCACAGGTTCCCTTTTAGTTTTGTTGACTGTTTCCTTTGCTGTGCAAAAGCTTTTTATCTTGATGAAGTCCCAATAGTTCATTTTTGCTTTTGTTTCTCTTGCCTTTGGAGATGGGTCTAGCCAGAAGTTGCTGTGGGCCCTCTTACTCTTTGATATTTAGACCACCTGGGATATCCAGTGCTACTTTGAATATCAAGGAGTTGGAATATTCTTATGTAAATATGGCTGGACCATACGCCTAGAATTTAGTTTGGGGCAGGTGTTTTGTTTTTTTTTCTACATGGGCTGACAAGCTCACAGCAGTGCTCAGATGAATGAACGGTCAATAAGTGATGGGAGTAGCAGAAACTGATCGCCAATTCACATACCCATCTTCCACCACACTTTTGTTTTTCCTAGAAGAATCCTGAATTAGTGCCACTCTTCACCTTCCTTTGCAGTGTATGCGGTGGGGGTGGGGAGGCAGAAGGTGGGTGCTGATTGACCTAGGCCTGTCACTGTGGTCCCATTCTCCTCGCTGTGGTTTTGGCATGGGCTGTGGCAATTAGGACAAGTTGGCTTCAGTCTCCTGAGGAAGGTTCTTCTCCTGAGAGAAGAGAGACAAAGAGACATGTGAAGACTGCCTCTCTCCTCCCCTGGACATTGTCATGTCTGCAGTGACGCTGTAGCTGCTGTCCTCCCCTAGCTATCTGAGGAGAACCAGCCTGCCGCGGACGCTGACACGCTGCATGTGCCGCCATGGAACAGGAAGGATGGACGGGTAATGGGGTTGGCTCTGACTCATCTGCCTCTCAGGCAAGCCATATGTCCCTCCTCCATAAAGTGTCCTATAACCTTGAGAACTCACCCTGTTTAACCTGCTCCTTGACCTGCCCCTTGTTAATCAGAAGTGTTTGAAGAAACTGGAAAATACAACCATCTGAAAGTTTTTTTTTTTTTTAATTTTTTTTTTTTTTTTTTTTTTAATGCCAGTAAACCTGAATATGTCATTTAGGGCTGAGCTCAGACTTCATTTCCTCCTTTACTCCTTCCCACCTCTGCCCTCTGCCCGAGGTGAGTTGGGGTTGCGCCTTTGAGCTCTCCTGGTTTTGCTTACTTTTTTTTTTTTTTTAACTGCTCTGCCACAGGGGGCATTTTGATGGGAAGTCAGACTTGTGTCCAGCTTTTGGACAAATTACCCCTCTGAGTGTCTCTCCTCATGTTTAAAATGGGGATCATTCTCATGTCATCTGGCAGTTATGACGATTATATGAAATAGGGATTGTTTTTAGTGTCCTTTCCCCCTTAAACTCTGTTTTGTCATGTTCATCTTCATGATGGTCAGTGAGGACCAGAGGAACCCTTAGTCACCCAGTCCTGCCTGATGCAAGGATCTCCCCTGCCATCCGGCCTGTCCTTGCTCATCATTTGTTTGGCCATTTGAGTTGTTGAGCTTCTCTCTCCCATCCCAGTGGCTCTTGGCAAGGTGACTTATATGTATTTAAATGATTTCTTTAGACTCCATCATGCCGTGTCTAGCAGTCTCTCCTCTGTGTTCAGGAACGTATAAAGCCGTTGTCCACTGCCATTCATTGCAGTATATGGCAAAAGCCTTAAAACAGTCTAAGCCACGGCAACTGGTTAAGTTATAGTTTGTCCCTTCAGTGGCTTACTGTGCATCTGTTTAAAGGCAAAGAGATATCTCTGTATGTGCATTGATAATGAAAGATTGGAGATCTGCTAAGCAAGGAGAGCGAAGAGCAGATCTGCGTGTACAGTGCGCTACCTTGTATATTGGAGAAATAGGGTCTACCATATATATGCCTTGACCAAAAGTTAAGATCATCGTTGTATATATCTCTAAGAAAAAAATGCTGTAAAATAAAGGGTAAGATACCATTGCCTATATGTAAGACAGACCTTGATTTCAGAGATCTCGAAATGTGAAAAATGTGCATCATGTGTATTTTGAGAGAGTTATTCTTTACCATCTGCCCTTTGTGCTGTAGTTTTTAAAAAAATTAAAAAAAAATATTTTAAAGATTTTTTTTATTTGAGAGAGAGCAAGCACGAGCAGGGGGACGGGGTAGACGGGGAGGGAGAAGCAGGCTCCCCTACTCAGCGGGGAGCCCGATGCGGGGCTGGATCCCAGGATCCTGGCATCATGACCTGAGCCAAAGGCAGATGCTTAACCGACTGAGCCACCCAGGCGCCCCTGATTTTTTTTTTTTTTTAAACTAGTGCTTATTCACCTGATTTAAAAGAAATCCAGGTGTGTGTGTACATATTCATGCACAGGATGTAAGTAGGCCTTGGGCTTCAGGGAATTTTTTAGAGAGGGAGAGCAGGGAGGGGCAGAGGGAGAGGGAAAATCTTAAGCAGGCTCCACACACCGTGCAGCTCGATGCGGGGCTGGAACTCACAACCCTGAGATCATGACCTGACCGGAAATCAAAGAGTCTGACGCGTAACCGACTGAGCCACCCAGGTGCCCTGGGCTTCAGTGAACTTTCACGTGTGCTTTTGTATCTGTACAGATTTTGAGATTTTGCTTTCACCCCCCACCCCAGGATGGGAACTAAGTTGACCGTATCTTAGGAGGATATATACTGGGCTTGACTGGTAGGCTTTCTGGTAGTCTTGATGAGTTCTAACAGAATTTTGGAAATAGCAGCTCAGTGGAAATTGTGGTCTGTTTCTCCCTGTGCCTATCAGCAGGGCCCTGTGCATTTTCCTACAAGAATGCATGTGATAGGTCATGGGTAATTTTTTTTAATATTTATATTTTAATTTAGAAAGTATCCAACTTTGGAATATTATAGTCTAAGAAAAAATTTAAAGTCACTGATTTCAGGGTGTTTTTTTCTGTACAGAGAGATAGCTACCAGTGGTGGAGACTGTTCAAAGAATTGGTAGCTTAGATTCTTTCTTGGCTTCACCATTTACTTGTGCCTCAGTTTCCTCCTGTGGGAAATGGGAATGATAATACCTGCTCCTCCTACTTCGCAGTTTTGGGAAGAGCAAATGAGATAATTTACATGAAAGGGACATGTACTTAGTATAGACAGTTACCTAAGAGCGTAAGGGATAGTGTTGTGTACACATAGCAGTGATTCAACAAGTGCTTGATTGATATTTGTCACTTTTTTTCTGCATAAGAAATGTCCTTTCCTTATTTAAAATATTCTGTTCTTTTCCTGTCAGTCCTAAAGAACACCATATTATTAAGACTGATAAGGCCAAGCTCATAAAGCATTTTTATTTTTTTACATGCTTAAAATTTTTAAATGTTTTAATAAAGAAAGACAAATTTTTTTAGGGCAGTTTTAAGTACCTAGCAAAACTGAGTGGAAGGTGCATAGATTTTCCATATACCCCATTTCCCCACACAAGCACAGCCTTCCCCCATATCCGCATCCCCCACCAGCGTGATACATTTGTTACAACTGATGAAGCTACATTGACACGTCATAATCACCCAAAGTCCATAGTTTATCTTCGCGTCATTCTTGATGTTGTACATTCTGTGGGCTTGGACAGATGTGTAATGACATGTATCCATCATTATAGTATCATATAGAATATTTCATTGCTCTAAAAATTCTTTGTGTTCTGCCTATTCATCCCTACTCCCCACCTCCCACCCCTGGCAACCACTGATCTTTTTACCGTCTCCGTAGTTTTTCCTGTTCCAGAATGTCATATATGAGGAATCATATAGCTCTTCAGACTGGCTTCTTTCACTTAGTATATGCATTTAAAGTTTCTCCATCTCTGGGGCGCCTGGGTGGCTCGGTCGTTAAGCGTCTGGCTTCAGCTCAGGGCATGATCCCAGAGTCCTGGGATCGAGCCCTGCATTGGGCTCCCTGCTCCGCTGGGAGCCTGCTTCTTCCTCTCCCACTCCCCCTGCTTGTGTTCCCTCTCTCGCTGGCTGTCTCCTCTCTCTGTCAAATAAATAAATAAAATCTTAAAAAAAAAAGTTTCTCCATCTCTTTCTGTGCTTGATAACCAATTCCTTCTTAGGGTTTAATAATACTCCCTTGTATACTATGGTTTATCCGTTCACCTACTGAAGAGCATCTTGGTTGCTTCCAAGTTTGGGCAGTTATGTATAAAGCTGCTATGAACATCTGTGTGCAGGTTTTTGTATGAACACAAGTTTTGGATTCCTTTGAGCTTGATTGCTGTATCATATAGTGCAAGTATATTTAGTTTTGTAAGAAACCACCTATCTTCCAGAGTGGCTATGCCATTTTGTATTCCTGGCAATGAATGAGAGTTCCTTTTGCTCCATATCCTTGTCGGCATTTGGTGTAGTCATTCTAATAGGTGTGTAGTGGTATTTCATAGTTGTTTTAGTTTGCCCTTCCCTGATGACATATGATTTTGAGCATATTTTTATATGCTTAATTGCCACTGTGTATCTTCTTAGGGAAGGTATCTGTTAAGGTCACTGGCCCATTTTTCAATTGGATTTTGTTTTCTTGTTGAGTTTTAAGAGTTCTTTGTTTTTGGCTAATGGTCCTTTTTATTAGAAGTGTCTTTTGCAGATATTTTCTCTGAGTGGTTTATCTTCTTGTTCTCTTTATACTGTCTTTTGCAGAACACAAGTTTTTAATTTTAATGAAGGTCCAGCTTATCAATTGTTTCTCTCATGGATTGTGCCTTTTCTGTTGTATCTAAAAAGTGATAGCCACACCTAATGCCATCTAGGTTTTCTCCCATGTTTTCTTTTTGGAGTTTTATAGTTTTGCATTTTACAATGGTCAGTTTTGAGTTAATTTTTGTGAAGGATGTAGGGTCTGTGTTTAGATTCATTTTTTTCCATGTGGATGTCTAGTTGTTCTAGGACCATTTGTTGAAGAGACCATCTTTGCTCCTTTGCCTGAGATCAGTTGACATATTTATGGGGGTCTATTTCTGGGCTCTTTATTCTGTTCTGTTGATCTATTTGCCTCTTCTTTCATCAGTACCACATTGTGTTGATTACCGTAGGTATATAGTAGGTCTTAAAGCCGGGTAACATCCGTCCTCCAGCTTTGTTTTTTTTTTTTTTTTTCCTTCAGTATTGTGTTGGCTATTCTGCGTTTTTTGCTTCTTCATATAAACTTTAGAATCAGTTTGTCAATTTCCACAAAATAACTTGCTGGGGTTTTGATTGAGATCGCATTGAATCTATAGATCAAGTTAGAAAGAACTGACATCTACACAATATTGAGTCTTCCTATCCATGAACATGGACTCTCTCTCTCCATAAAGGGTTTCTAAGAAATTGCATTAGCAGTGCACAGAATATACAGAAACTCTGCTCATGTGGAGTGTAATTTCCATTTGGGGAATATGGACCCTTAACAAATGAGTAAATTGTAGTACATTAGAAGGAATGACTTTTTCTTCCTTTCTTTCTTTCTCTTTTTCTTTCTTTCTTTCTTTCTTTCTTTCTTTCTTTCTTTCTTTCTTTCTGATTTTATTTATGAGAGAGAGTGAGTGAAAGAGAGAGAGTGCAGGAGCAGGGGTGGGGAGGGGCAGAGGGTAAGGGAGGAGACTCCCTGCTGAGCAGGGAGCCCCACAGGGGGCTTGATCCCAGGATGCCAGGATCATGACCTGAGCTGAAGGCAGATGCTTAACTGACTGAGCCACCCAGGTGCCTCTAGAAGGAATGACTTCTAAGAAGAAAAATAAGGGAAGAAGATACTGAGTGTTGGGAAAAGTGTGCAGTTTTAAATGGGCTGGTCAGGAAAGGGCTCTCTGAGGGGTTGGTGTGTCAGTGGGATCTGACAAAAGGTGAGACAGAAGGCCATGAGGATGCCTGGGGGAGGAGGTTACAGGTAGAGTGAACACATACAAAGACCCAGAGTTTCGAGGAATGGAGGACGCTAGTGTTATAGGACTTCTTTTGAAGTATTCATTTAAATATGAAATAGGCAACTCTGTGAAAACCAAATAAAAAATATTTTCAGTGCTCTTAAAATGTTGCAGGGCTACCAAAGGACCATCCCTCAGCGTTTGTCGTCCCTTTGCACTTGGGAGGGTGGAGGTGGGGTCGCACTGAAATGCGGGTGATATAGTAGGATACCAGCAAATGGCTGCTTCTTCTCCAGGCCTGGCTTCACTTAACAGTCTGGCTGGCTTGTAGTTGCAGCCTGTCACGGGGGAAAAGCCTGACTCTTAATGTTGAACGTTCATACATTTTTGTCAGGCATGGTTTGCAATCCCTTGGGAATCTCATGAGCTTCATTTCAGGGCTAAACAAACTGACTTTCTGAGGGCTATAATGGCGGATGCAAAAGGAGCCTATGAAAACTAGAAGCACCCCTCAGGCCTTCAAGTTGACCTGAAGTTTATTTTATTTTTAAAAAAAACTCTTTATAATGGTATAATTTTAGATTTGCAGAAGAGTTGCAAAAAGAGTACAGAGAGTTCCCATACACCCTTGACCCAGCCTTTCCTGATGTTAGCATCCTCCGTGACCTTTGACCTTCAGCCGTGTGCGCTTGCGTGCACATAAGCACACACCCGTGCACGTGCACACATATGCATACACACACCCACACGAGAGAGGCAGCTCTGTTATCGCTGGGGCCTCTGGTAGCTTATCAGCCTCACACCCCTGGGTGCAGAATGGACTCTGGCTGTGGCAAAAGCAGGCAGGGAGCTACTTTGAAGCTCAAGTTCCGAAGTGGGAGATATGGGGGAACAGTCAGCTGTGTGGAGAGCGCCGAGGAGCATGTGAACTCAGTGCCACTTGAACTTTATTTAGGAGAAGCTTGGCCTCGGATACTTAATATAGACATCCCAGCGATCATGTGAGAATTCCATTCTGCTCAAGTACAAATACAAGACAATTTGGAAACGTTCACTTTTGCTTCTCGCAATGCTAAGTCATCCCACTTCTTTCCCATCTAGTTTCTGAATCTGAAGACCAATGCTATGCACCAATTTATTAATTTCTGAATCAGGAGCAACAAAGCTGTTCATCCATCCATTTGCCTGGATTTTTACTTTGTCCAGTAGGATTTTGTTCTGGAAGTGGTACAGGTTGCTTTGGAAATGGACATTCAATCCAAATGGTGACAGCCACTGGCACTCACTCCGGGGCTTAGGAGGGAGCCCACACCCTTCTAGGATGTTCCTGACACCATCACTCTGGAATGCAGCTGTCTCTCATGGAGGCCGTGGGACAGCTGCTTCTGACCATGGCTGCCCAGCTGAGGGAGAAAGGAACATGAAATTGCCTAAAATGAATGGTGACCAGGATCCTGTTCAGGTGTGTGCGGCAGGAAGATCCGGTAGTGGGCAAGATGTTGACGGTGATGCAATGGAATTTTCCAAACACGGGAGTAGAATGCTGCCAGTCACTTATGGGAAATCTCTTCTCACAGAGGACTATTGGTATGATAAAGGGCTGCCCTATTAGTGGAGATGCAGACAAAGTTCTTTAATGCTTTTAATTCCTTCTGGCTATGGATAGATTCTTTAAAAATTTTTTGAATACATTTTTTTCCCTCCAGGGCCAATTTCAGGAAAATAAAGCTTGCACTCACATGTTTAAAAAATGCCAGTTATGCTTTTAGTATATATATATATACATACATACATATATCAGAGACTGTTTTCTACTTAACGTAGAACTTAAGAACTTAACTCTACAGAACTTAAAAACCAGCGTAAGTACAGCATGATTACACTGCTCTGCTTCTGAAACAACTTTGTATTTGAGTAAAATATTTCTTTTGCTCATGTTGGTATTTTTTTTTTTCCCTTCTCATTGACCACGTATGCCCTTGTTTGTGACATACTGGTTGTCTGAATACTGTCTGTATGCCTTAAAACACGGTATTTTGCTATTGAGAAAGAGCAAAACAGTGCCAGGTCTTTCACAAAGAGTGTTCAGTCTGGTGCGAAATATAATTTTCACAGTGAAGGTTCCATTTCATCGAAGAACAGTGCAGGACAGTCCCTTCTCTGCTGCCCAGCTGGATTTCCCCACAACCCCCTCCCAAGGAGCCGTTCTTCAGGCCCTGCAGGCTAGAACTCAGGCATGCTTGTTTTACTGACTGGGGTGCTGTGTATCCTTCCCACAGCCACCCTGGGAGATGGATGATATTATCCCTGTGTTGTAGATGGAGAAAATAAACCGGAAAGTTAAACCAGGTTATGTGGGTAGTGAATAGTGAAGTCAGAATTCCAGGCCTGGTTTTCCATTCCCAAATCCAGTGCTCCTTGTCTTAGACCAGGGGTCTGCAAAATGCTCCATCCCACCACCTGTTGTTGTAAATAAAGTTTTATTGAAACACAGCCACCCCCTTTCATTTCCATATTGTCAATGGCTGATTTCCTGCTACAAAGGCAGAGTTGAATAGTGACAGAGACCATATTGCCTTCAAAGCCTGGCAAATTTCTAACTTGCCTTTTACAGAAAAAGTTTGCCAACCCTTGCATACTCCATAGCTGAAGAAGCATTCAAGTTCTTTGTGTTATCAGACTTTTTCTTCCAGGAAAGCCTTTGTGTTCTGCTGTGAGCAAAGACAAGGGAGGCAGGGCAAGGCAGCTGTCCTTACTGTCTCAGGGGCCTGGTACTGTTGGCCACGTGGTAGGCCATGGATTGTTGCCATGCTCCTGTGGAGAGGTAGTCTCTCTCCTTCCCCTGGAATGTGGGCTGGACTTGGGTCTTATTTTTTTACCAGCGGACAGTGGCAGAAGTGATACTGTGTAACTTTCAGGACTGAGTCTAGAGAGATCTGCAGTTTCTGCCTCATACCTTGAACACCCCGTACTAGGGTCCAGGCACCATATGAGAAGCCCAAATAGCCCCATGGAAATAGCATGTTGCCGCGTGAGAGAGAGGTCCCAGCCTTCCTGCCATACCTGCCAAGGTGCTAGGCATGAGTGCACCCATTTTAAATGCTCTTGCCCTTGTTACCATGTGACACAACGTCATGAGATACCCAAGTGAGAACAGCAGAACGACCACCCAGCTGAGCTCTGCTACTCCCACAGAATTGGAAGAGACAGTCCATCGTTGTTTTTAGCAAAAGTTTTTTTGTGGTGGTTTGTTATACAGCAAGAGATGTGCTGCTCCGAGACCAAGGTGAGATAAGACCTGGGGGAGAGGCCGCAGATGCCTTCTAGATTGGCTGGTGGTGACACATCACAAAGATTTGAATTCTCAGACAGTCCCGTGTCCGTGCCCCAGGACTTTGAGGTATGACACAGACTCTTGAACTTGCCGTCTGAGTTTCCCAAATGTAATTCTGAAGAACTCTAAAATATGATCGACTGGAATGTGGGACACCGTCAGGGGATTCTAGACTAATAAGAATAGAATGAATGTTGCTTTCTTATGAGCTTATCATGGAAAAGCAAGTGAGTAATGAGCATCGTAAGCAGCTTACAGAATGGTTCCTAAAATATTGAAGTTAAAATATTTGTGTTAGGCTTCCCGGAAATGAAAGTTTTTTCTGAAAATGATTGGTGAGTTGCATTTACCTCGGAATATTAAGGGTTTATTTTCAGTGGGTTAAGTAGCTGTATTTTTGTATTTTTTTTTTTTCCCCCAGCAGTCACACGAAAATAGGGCTGTTCATTTTGATTTTGTTTGATTCTAATCAGAGGAATTGCGGAAGGGCTGGCATTGGTTGGTAAAACACGTGCCTTTCCGCAGATCTAAATCTATGGTGCTTGTTTTTCCGGAGCCTTCCTGAGCCCCCTGGCCATGAAGCTCTCTCCTGTCAAAGCTCATGGTGTCATCTTAACTCACTGGGCATCTCAGGATGAACTTGGCAGCCCAGAGCATTTCTTCCATGGTGGATTATTTGCCTACTGGATAAAGGCCAGGCTCTTTTTAGCATGGGGCAAGAAGGCCAGGGCCATCTTAGTGTACAGTTACATAGATTACAGAGACTAGTGCCCCCCTGGAACTGTGTGGTGATGTGGCCTGCACCTGCCTCTCCAGCTTTATCCCTCGCGTCTTGAGTTCCACCCACATTGAACCTTTTTAGGGTTTTCTTGCTTCTGCTTTCCCTGCCCTTTCGACTAAATAAACAGCCCCCCTCCCGCCTTGTTATTAACAACAGCTGGTTATTATGCAACACCAACATATTTACACATTGCACCCCAAATAATTTTAAAATTGGCTACACCCATACCGGTACCATCAACACACTTACTAAATAAGATTGGCTTTGTGCAGTGTTGGTTTTTTGGGTTTTTTTGTAAGATTTTATATATTCATCAGAGAGAGCGTGAGCGCGCACAAGCAGGGGGCGCGGCGGACAGAGGGAGAAGCAGACTCCCCACTCAGCCAGGAGCCCGATTTGGGACTTGATCCCAGGACCGTGGGTTCATGACCTGAGCCAAAGGAAGACACTTAAGCGACTGAGCCACCCAGGCGTCCCTGTGCAGTTCTTTTTGTCCTTAGACTGTATCTTGTTGAGTATGTGTGGAATATTGTGTGCAACGGTGACCTCGATGATTTCTTCTTGGAGTGCTGATGTTACTCATTTGCTCTGTGACTGTTCTCTTCCTTTTGTTTACATGCAGTATCAGGCTCCCGTCTCCATCGACTTAATTTTTCGATTATGTAAACTGTTAACATGACCCAGAGTCCAAAGTGTAGGAAAGGGTGCACCCAGAGGCAGCGTGTGTTACCTTCACCCTGTCCTATCCACCTGGAAAGGTAACCAGTTTTCAGTTCTTTGTTCCTCCCGTGTTTCCTTTTATAAAAATAAACAGTGATGGGCGACCTGGGTGGCTCAGTTAAGCATCTGCCGTCAGCTCAGGCATGATCCCAGGGTCCTGGGATTGAGCCCTATGTGGGGCTCCCTGCTCAGCGGGGAGCCTGCTTCTCCCTCTCCCTCTGCCCCTCCCTCATGTGCGTGTTCTCTCTCTCTCAAATAAATAAATAAAATCAGCAACTTGTATATGAATGTTTTCCCTTCTTTCTTGTACAAAAAGTAGTAACCTTTTCTACCTTTCTTCTTGCACTTAGAAGTATATTCCAGAGTCTATTCCATGATCTGTTTATGGAGATCTTCCTCGTAGATTTTTTTTTTCTTGACTGCTGTGTGGGATTCCATTATTTGGTTGAACAAACTCCTTTCCATAAACATATAAGATGCTTCTGATGTTTCCTTCTTAGAATTTGTGTCATGATGAAAAACTTTGTGTGATTTTTTTAAAATGTTTTCCTTCGCTGTACATATATCTTGTTCAGTGTATTTCAGAGTGATTTATTTTGCCATCTTATGTGGGATTTCATCTGCTGTCGTATCTTCCAGCTGGTTATTGGTGGATGTGAAGGCTCTTGATTTTTGTGCTAAAATGTCCTGCTCTTTTACCAACTTCCTTTATTGAGTTAGTTTTGTTATGATTTCTCTTGGTTTTTCTAGGTATGTAATCATATCATCTACAAAGAGATCATTTTACTTCTTTTCCTGCTCTTATGCTGCTCATTGTTCATTTGTCTGTGTTAGCTAACACTCCCAACACATTGTTACGTAGTAGTGGAGATAGTGGGTGTCCTAACCTTCTCCTAACCTCACTGAGAATGGTGCTACGGTTTCTCCAGAGTAAGGTGTTGACCATTGTGTGTGTGTGTGTGTGTGTGTGTGTGTGTGTGTGTTTTGTTAAGGCAGTATCCATCAATTCCTATTTTATGGACTGTTTTTACTAGCTATAGGTTGTTGAAGGTTTTTGGTTTTTTTTTTTTTTTTAGCATTTCTAGAGATAATCATTTTTCTCCTTAGACTTAGTAATATGGTGGATTATATTAATGGATTTTTATTTATTTATTATTATTTTTTTTTATTTAAGATCTTATTTATTTATTTGACAGAGATAGAGACAGCCAGCGAGAGAGGGAACACAAGCAGGGGGAGTGGGAGAGGAAGAAGCAGGCTCATAGCGGAAGAGCCTGACGTGGGGCTCGATCCCATAACACCGGGATCACGCCCTGAGCCGAAGGCAGACGCTTAACGACTGAGCCACCCAGGTGCCCCTATTAATGGATTTTTAAATGCTGAACAATTCCTGGACTAGAGCCCATGATGTTTGTGCATGTTTATTCTTTTCTTTTCTTTTTTTTTTCCTTTTTATGTGCCTTGGAACAATTTAAATGTGTTTGGGATTATCTGATCTTTGAAGGTCTAATAGAATTCCCCTGTGAAATTCTGATTGTAAATTCAATAGCAGAGTTTGAGGGGGAAATTTTTCATTATGGGAAGTGTAAGGATTTCTTTAAAAACTTTTATGTTGGATTATATGTTCTCTATTATAAGTATAAACAAGAAGCTAACCAGGAATTTACCTAAAACCAGTCCCTTTTGCAGAGATTCGAATTTTGCAAAATGATAGAAGAAAGGGGACCTGCCAAGATTGGAATCATTCTGTATTAAAGGCAAAGCTATTCCAGAGCGTAGCCTTAGTATAGAATGTGCTGGTAGAGGCCAGGCAGAGAACACGAAGAGGGGGACCAGATGGGCATCAGATAGCAGGGAGTGGTGGGGACTGTGGCAAATGGAGGGTACCTTCTCTCTAGCTCCCGACCAAGTGCCGCTTCTCAGGACTCTGAGCTCAATGTTGCCAGATCTCCAAATTTATCGAGAGGCTGAGAAATCTAGATTTTTTTTTTATGTGAAAACTTTTGACTTTTAACACTTGGCAGTTAGTTAAAAAATTAACAACATGATGTAGGCCAAGCATAATAAAGTTATGAAAATGTGACCCTATCAGTTCTCCCGGGACCACGTGGGTGGTGTGGTTTTGAAGTTGTGAGAAGTGGACTTACTTGGGTCTGCTGTTAAACTTCCAGTTGTGAAGAGGAAGCTCTGGGGTCAGTGAGACTCACCAAGGCCGTGGAGAGATGCCACTTGTTTGTACTGGGAGGATGACGGAGAGGGAAAGCAGTAGGCCAGCTTGGGAAAGTGTCCTGTGGGCATTGATCCCCCCAAGTGAGGTCATGAATAGTGCAGAATTAGTGCCTCTGTGGGACCTCCACTGTTGGCACCCCTGGGGGCAGTGACTGGTGGGGACCAGTGAGACGCTAACACTTGTTTGCTTGGAGATGACTCAGTCCTCCCTGCCTCCCACCCATCCAGTTCCTAGCCACTGTGTTTCCTCCTTCTGTTTCCTGTCTTGCTGTTGCGTTTATGTGTTGTGGTTATCATGGCCCATTCACCCAAAGGAGATCTTACCATCCCATGAAACTACGTATTGACTAGCAAGCCAGCTATCAGGATTCATTCAGTGTGTACATGGCTGCTCGACCAATTCCCTAGTAACAACCTTGTTAATTTCAGAGAAATGCTAATTGGGTGCCACATATATAAATTGCATGTGTGTGTGTGTGTGTGTGTGTGTGTGTTGGTTTTTTGGTTTTTATAAGTAGGATCCTTGTCTAGCATGGAGCCCAACACAGGGCTTGAACTCACAACCCTGAGATCAAGACCTGAGCTGAAATCAAGAGTCAGATGCTTAACTGACTGAGTCACCCAGACACCCTTGGGTACTTTTTTCTGGGGGAAAAATGTGCTTCCTTTAGCCCCTCAGTAGCTATGGAGTCTGACCTCACTGCTTTCTGAGATATTCTTTGCCCCCCCCCCCCCGGGATATCCTCATACAGAAACTTTTGGCTTCTACTCTCAAGACCATGCATTCCTAATTATTTGTGCTACTTCTTGAGTAATCCCAAAGTCTGCTTTGGATTACTTACCAAAATTGGATGATAAAAATTGAGCCATGGTTTCCCACTTCTGTGCAGATGCCTATGTTAATGTAGAAAACTTCTTCTTTGCTGGCACGATGGTTCAAGTCCAGAATCTGATTTTTAATGTGGACCAGTCACTTGCCTCTTGGGGGATTATTTAGAACTAATAAAATCTGGAGTAGATTTTTGTGTGGATGTCCCTAAGTATGAATTGTTAGCTGAAGGAACTTTCTTTCTTTTTTTTTTTTTTTAAAGATTTTATTTATTTATTTTTGAGAGAGAAAAAGAGCACGAGTGGGAAGGAGGGGCAGAGGGAGAAGCAGACTCCCCGCTGAGCAGGGAGCCCGACGCGGGACTCGATCCCAGGACCCTGGGATCATGACCTGACCTGAAGGCAGACGCTTAACCGACGGAGCCACCCAGGTGCCCCTGAAGGAACTTTTATGTGGTACAGTTTGAGGGCTCTATTAATTATGGTTAAGCACATTTCAGTGAAAAGAACAATCTCCAGAGCTGATGAGCTGTGTCCGAACTGAGAGCTGTTTCTTCTCAGTTGATCCTACAGTGAAGTCAGAATAGTGACAAGTTCTGTTACCATAGCTACGGAATCTGTTTTCAAAAACACAAGGCTATGATTTCACTGTAGTTTGGTGCACATTGAGAAGCTGATATGGAAAAGGGAACGAAGCTTTATTGAGAAATATAGTTCAAAATAAAAATTTCCTATCCTCCTCTGATGCTTAGATGAGAATTTTTTTTCTCTTTCAAGCTTTCAGGTTTTGTGGGCCGGTTTCAGAAGCTGACCTTGGTTCTGTCATTCAGGAAGCCCCTCAAACATTCCCTTCTCACTTCCTAATATGACAGATGACTCAGTGGAAATCCGTTGTACTTCAGAGTCCCCACAATTGTGATTAGCCTGTCATGTAGTTGTAATTAAGTCAGAAGCTTGGCTTGGGGTTATATTCAGTTGGGCACGTCATCCAATTCTCTCAGCATTCATGGAGATTTTACTATATTCCAGGCACTTGAGGCCACAGCAATGAACAAAAGAGGCAGAAACGAGTCTCTATTTTGGTCGGCTTCTGTCCATATGATATGAAGCATAGGATATAAGCCATATGTTCTGAGCTTACATATAGCTTGGTTGTAGGAAGATGCTTGTTGAAATAGGGTTCCCATTTTCCCAACAAGTTAACTCCCATTAGGGGAGCTGTCACGGAGCATTTACTCTGTGTGCTTAGAGTGCATTTGCCTTTACTTTAATATATTATCTCATTTAATCCTTCTGACAGCCCTACATGCTTAGGTACTGTTATTTCCCATTTTATAGAGGAAAGCACTGAGGCTTGTAGAGGCCGACTAACTTTAACTTGCCCCACCTCACACAGTGACGAATGGTGACTGTTTCAAAGGGGCTGAGCTTGTCCTGGAAGGGCTTTAGGAAGTGCATTTGCTCCTGTGATGTTCCTGTGGCTGTGGTGAGGAAATGTACTCACACTTAGGCTGTTCAAAAGCTGTGGGCATCTAGGAAGGTGCAGTGGTGCTAGAGCTCACCCTGCCATCGAGAGGTGAGGGCTGGACTGTCGTGTGGGAGGACAGCCAGGGACCTAATAAGGAAGGGGTAGCAGAGGACTGTTGCGTGTAGTTCTGTGGGTGGGGATAGGACACGAGGTTGGGATGTCTATGAAGATGACACATCCTCTTCTTATATTTGTATGTGTCTCATTTTTGTTAAATCAGACACCCTGTACTCTGCACCCGCTTTTGTGATCTGCCGTTTTCCCAGTTAATCTGTCCTGAGCATCTTGGCTTGACCACCATACGTTTCTCTGCACTGACATTAGAAATGGTGTTACGGGGGCACCTGGGTGGCTTAGTTGGTTAAGCACCTGCCTTTGGCTCAGGTCATAATCCCAGGGTCCTGGGATTGAACCCTGCATCAGGCTCCCTGCTCAGAGGGGAGTCTCCTTCTCCCTCTTCCTTTGCTGCTCCCCGTGCTTGTACTTTCTCTCTGTCAAATAAATAAATAAAATCTTTTAAAAAAAAATTAAAAATGGTGTTACGGTCAGAAGTGTACAGATGTGTTACGTGGATGGGCCATGCTTTATTGAATTGAAATCCGTATTATTAGACGTTTTCATTTTCTAACTGTTCTCTGTTGTGCAGTGCTGAGAACAGGAAAGTTCTCTGTCCACAATTACGATTTTTCCCTAGGAAATACTTGTAGAAGTGGAATTGCACTGTCGTATAAGTACTGCGCGCTAACCGATTGCGCCACTGGAGCTCCAGAAGTGGAATTGCTTTTGGTGCATGCCCCTGCACATGAAGCTAGCTCATTATTGGCACCCTTTTCAGCAGTCTAGGCTCTACCTAGGGGGAAAAAGGTGTCTATTTGATATAACAAGATAGTATCTCATGTTTTTTTTTTTTAATTTACTTTTTTAAAAAAATTTTTTTAAATATTATTTATTTATTTGTCAGTGAGACAGAAAGAGGGAAAGCGCAAGCCAGGGGGAGCAGCAAGTAGAGGGAGAAGCAGGCTCCCCGCTGAGCAAGGAGCCGGATGTGGGACTCGATCCCAGAACCCTGGGATCATGACCTGAGCCAAAGGTAGACACTTAACCGACTGAGCCACCCAGGCATCCCTATCTCCTGTTTTAAATTTTTTTTTATTTTTTATTTTTTTTAAAGATTTTATTTATTTGACAGAGAGAGAGACAGCCAGCGAGAGAGGGAACACAAGCAGGGGGAGTGGGAGAGGAAGAAGCAGGCTCCCAGCGGAAGAGCCTGATGTGGGGCTCGATCCCAGAACTCCGGGATCACGCCCTGAGCCAAAGGCAGACGCTAAACGACTGAGCCACCCAGGCGCCCCCCCATCTCATGTTTTAATTGCCGTTTCTTTGATTTTTTGTGTGTGATTTTTCTCCTGAAAACTATTACTGAATTTCCTTTATTATCGTTTGATGCTTAAGCATTTCATTGGGGATTAACATTTTTCAGTGTAAAATGATCTTCGTGATTTCTTTGAATGCATTTGTCTCAAAACTGACATTATCTTATACTATTAATTTCTTTTTCATGAAGAATTGCTCTTTTTATGTCCAAACCGTCCTGAAAAATTTCCGATCTGCATATGTGGCTAAGAGAAGAACACCATGAACAAAGCTGACGTTCACCTTCTGCATTTATTGGCGTTTGCTGCATACGGCACATTTGCTGTGTGATGTGTAAACAGGCTTGGGTTCAGTACTAGCCCCACCTCCAGGTTCTTGGACCGTGGGTGAGTTACCTCTTGCCCCCGTTTCTCCATCAGCAACGTGAGGACAGGGCCATGATGCAGGCCCCACAGGCCATTGTTGAGTTTTATGTCAGCATGCCTGGGGGCAACGCACCCAGCCCTGACCAGGCACATGGTCACTGTGCAGTAACTGGGAGCCATTAATACTCTTTTCCTTGTTGGAATCATTAAAAGCCAGATTCCTCTCAGGGAGTGAGTGCCGTAAAAGCCAGGCTTTAAGGAGGGGTCATGCACAGAGAACTGCTCCCTCTCCTCTCCTCGTCTCCCACCCTTGTCCCACATTCCTGGACCTCCTTCCCACTCTGGTTATTGTATTAACTTTATCCTGGAGCGTGACAGCTTGGCAGCTGCTGTTCTGGGCCGGGCAAGGTTTATTACTAATTCAGGCCTCTACGCTGAGAGGGCAGGTGAGGCCTCATGTGCTTGCCTTTCCCCAAAGATCTCTGCTCTCTTCCCTCCCACCCTCTTCCCTCCCACAGCGTTTGCTCCCCAGAGACCCCAGGCCCCTTCAGAGTGATGACACATGCATTGGGCTGCAGGGCTTCCTGATGAGGACGTCTGGCTCTTCTCAGGGACCGTTTTCTCTTCAAAGCAGCGGCCCTGCAGCCTGGAATTGTGGAGATGGCCAGCGAGCCATCCCACAGTGATTCTGGATGAGGTTACCACCCTTGCCACCCTCCCCAGCTTTGGCCAGCCTCCAGAACTCGTCGGGGTGTCCTGGGAATGTGAAGAGATCTCTGCTGCAGTTTCGGATTTTCTGATTGGTTTTTGAAGTGGGGCAGGGCCTCTGCCCTGCCTGCCACCTGTCGGGCTGGACTCGCACTCCGGGGCTGGCAGGATAAAGTGTCCAAAGGCCACTCTTTGTCCTGAGTTGGTCTGGGAGTGCAGAGCGAGCCTGTGGTACTGGGGAGACTCCTCTGCAGAGCAACATGCTAGAGTTACCATTCGTCCCCGGGCCTGGGAGCGCCGTCTCTGAGGGACCCACAGCTACGTTTTGAATGTCTTCTCCAGCCTTTAGGGGGGTCTCAGGTGACACATGTCTGTGCGGGGCTCTGGCAGCTGGGGCTCTGAACTCGCTTTGTGCTGGAAGGCGCAGAAAGGGTCCTTTGCGGACAAAAGGGGAGAGGCATGCTGTAGGCGAGGCTCTCTGCTCAGCCTCCCAGGCCGGTCTCGTTTTGCAGGAGAGGGAGCTGGGAGCTATTTCTGGCGTGTTATAAATCTGCCGCCGCCAGCTAGGGAGAGCTGGGACTGTTACGTAAGGCTGTCAGCACACGGCCTTTTATTCCCTTGTCTGCCTTCTTCTGGGAGACAGGGCAGGGAGGCGGCGTGGCTGGGCATTTCTGTGCTCTCCAGGGCAGCAGGATTATTTTGGGACACTGGGGGATCTGGTCACATGACAGCAGCTTTCATTCATGAGACCTGATCGATGAAATGGGCCTGTCCCTCATAGCATGGACTGGGGGCTGGAGGGCAGTGCCATGTGCGGGCGGGTTTGCTTCTGTCCTAAGCAATGTTTAGAAAAGACAAGGCTGAGTTATAGGACCAGACACCAGATTTTTTTCTCCAGTTGCCTGGAGTTATAAGCATTTTCTTTGATTCTTGATTTTCTTTTTCTTTTCCTTTTTTTTTTTTTAAAGATTTTATTTATTTATTCAACAGAGATAGAGA
Organism: Ursus maritimus; assembly: GCF_017311325.1. Classification (NCBI taxonomy): domain Eukaryota; kingdom Metazoa; phylum Chordata; class Mammalia; order Carnivora; family Ursidae; genus Ursus; species Ursus maritimus. Next base: position 47,665,568 of record NW_024424453.1, on the reverse strand, counting down.
CAGCCAGCGAGAGAGGGAACACAAGCAGGGGGAGTGGGAGAGGAAGAAGCAGGCTCATAGCAGAGGAGCCTGATGTGGGGCTCGATCCCGGAACGCCGGGATCACGCCCTGAGCCGAAGGCAGACGCTTAACCGCTGTGCCACCCAGGCGCCCCCGATTCTTGATTTTCTTTTAAAAAACCGTTTTGGGGATTCACTTTCTTTGGAACTGGAGAATGGTCAGCCTTGAAGATGGCATTTATTTTGTGTGTGTGCGCGCGCGTGTGTGTGTGTGTGAGAGCATGAGAGTGTGGGAAAGCAGGTGTTAGGGAGGAAGGCACGCGTGGCAGTCACTCAAGCACCACCCCCCCTTGCACGCCTGCAGCCAGCCTAGTGGAGACCGAGACAGCACCCGCCCACAGTCCCTCGCTGTCCCCAGTCCTGGCCTCTGCCTTTCCAGGGCCCCTTTCCAGGCTTCTCATAGGAGTCCACAAGAGGCCCTGACAGTCGTCCTTGAGACCATATGGCATCTCGTTTCCTGTGCCTTGGGTACCCTGGTGTGGCTCTGACTTTCTGGCTGGGGTGGCCAACACTGGCTCCAAATATTCTTCTTCATGTGCGGGTAGCCACGCTTGCCCTCTTCCAGGATGGCCCTTCCCTCTGTGGTGTGGCGTAGAGGTCATTGAAGTTTTTGTGTGAGTAAGAAATGCTTCCCAGTCCCGCTTCTGTTAGCCGAGATGAAATTTTGAGCCAGGCACTTTAAGGCCCCACTGCCTCACGGAATGAGAAAGGCTCCACCAGGCTCTAGCGTAGGTTCAGTTTTACAGGCAAACGGCTGCAGGCGTGTGAAAGCCTGCAGTGAGCCGTACCGTCCTGCAGGGCCCCGGCGGCTGCTGCTTGGTGGCCTCGCTCTTTCTCCCACATGGTACCATCACCGCAAAACGGCAACTCATCCCCTCCTCATCCCCCAGCTGTTCCAACTGTGCAGATAGTTTCCACTACTTTGCTGCTTGTCCAGTTATTTAGGGAACTGGCCGGGGCTGATGGGAGTGGCGGAAAGGTCAGATGAGGTAGGGAGGGAGCGATAAGATGGAGAAGTAAGGGAGGACCGGACTTGTGTGGCTGCGCCTCGGCGGCATGGGTCCCTCAGAGACGCTCCCATGGCCCTGGAGGTCCCACCGTGGGCTGCCTGCGGGGACACGTAGTTCTTATGTGCACCTGAGTGGTCTCAGTGGGGTCTTCGCTTTGAGTTCCTTTGCCCCTGTTATGGCAAGAGGGTTTATTTGTTTGTTTTTAAAGGTTTATTTATTTGTTTTAGAGAGAGAGAGAGAAAGGGGGGGGAGAGACAGAGAGAGAGAGAGAATCTAAGTGGACTCTGTGCAAGTGCAGACCCCAGCTTGGGACTTGAGCTCACAACCCTGAGGTCACCACCTGAGCCAAAACCAAGAGTCGGATGCTTAACCCACTGTGCCACCCAGGTGCCTCAGGAGGGTTGATTCGAGAGACAGTGGACAGCTGTAAGAGAAGATGAGAGATCACGTGGGGTATGATTCTCCACTTGACTGAACGACATAGTCACACAGGATTACTCACAACTGTAATAGGGCAGTGTCTTTGGGGCTGTTCAGATCTAGGTTCAAATCCTGGGCAAGTTATTTATCTCTCTGAGCCTGTTCCTCTCCTGCAAACAGCAGCTACTGATAATACTTTTATAGGTTGTGAGCGATAAACGAGGTCATGCATGTAAATTACTAAGTCGAGTGCCAGGCCTGTGGCGCATTTTACAATTACAGGAGTGCTGAGGCCTGCTGAGGCCGTCTGTGTTCTGCAAGAGCACAGGCAGGTCTCACCACCTTCGAAGCACACAGCAGTTCGCTCAGAGAAGCAGCTGCGATATAGCTGGCCCGAGAGTGCGGTGAGCCTAGTGCTTGTCGCACCGTAGTCAGGCTTCTTTGTGAGCGAGTCAGCCTCCAGGGAGTGTCTGGGCCCGGGAGTGGGTGCCCACAGTCCACAGCCTGCAAGTTACCTTTTTCTTGAGAGAAGAACAGTGCGTTGTAGACATAAATGTGCCTCCGTGGTCTGTTCAGGTGCTAATGCTTAGGCTCCCGTCCCAGGCCTGGCAGGCCAGCTGCTTTCATTGTGTCTACTCCCAGCTACTTGGCCACCCTTTGGTGGCACCTGCATTTTATAGATGAGAGAAACCTTGGAATCTGACCAAGGACTGCAGTCAGTAGGTGGTGGCAGAGCTGGGACTAAACCCAGGCCTGTCTGGTCCCCGGTGCTGGGTCTCAGTCATCTTCCTGTGGGGCCGAAAGGGTCTGGGCTCTCGTTTGCCCTCTCACCTGGCTGGGGTGACACGGGGGCTCCTGAGGTGTACCGTGCCTTCAGAACCAAAGGCCCTCGTGGGAGGCAAAATTCTAAAGTCGTTCCTTCAGGATTGCCGTCCCCTGGCTTTAGTCAGTCCAGCACTAACCTAGGTTCTGGCACAAAGGGGCTTGCAGATGGAATTAAGGTTATTGGTCACATGACTTTGAGACAGGGTTGAGTGTCCTGGATTATGTGAGCATAATCACACGAGCCCTTAAAAGCAGAGAAGGAAGATGGAAGAGGAGGCTGTCGAGAGGTGGAGGAAGGGGAGGGGAGGCTCCAGGTGTGAGAAGGATTCAACGTACTGTTGCTTTGAGATGAAGGAGGCACAGGCAGGGACCTGGGAAGTGTGACAAGGAACACAGGACAGCTAGGAGCAAAGACCGGCCCCCAGCGGACAGCCCAGCAAGGAAGCAGGGATCTCATTCCTGCAAACAAGAGACCGATTTCCACTGACAACCTGGCTGAGCTTGGATCCACGTTCTTCCCCCAGAGCGCCAGGAAGGGGCGCAACCCTGCTGACCTGTTGCCTGGGGCCCAGTGAGGCCCATGTCAGGTTGCTGACCTATAAACTGTGAGTTGGTCAGTAGGTGTCATTTCAAGCCACCAAACGTGTGGGAGCTTGTCACAGCGTCAGTGGAGGACCGATGGCAATCCTGATGAAGAGTTTGTTCCTTTTTGAAAACTTTTTCCTCTACTTGGACCTATTTGTTCAGAATCACTAAACTATAACAGTAAGTCACAGTCCCCTGATGTGGTGGATGCCTTTGCCCAGAAAACGGAAGCCTCGAAAGCTCAGGCACCTGGCTGGCCATGGAGGGAGTCACCCTGCACTGGCTTCTCCTTGTCACATGTCGGGCCACCAACCTGGAGCCCTGTTCTGATTTTCTCCCGACAGCCTCCGAGTGTGTCCTGGCAGAAGCTCCTTTTTTGGCCCTTGGGAAATCGGCGATTTGTGTCCGCAGAGGGCAGCCGTGTTTGCACAGTATCGCGTGGCTCTCCTGCCAGAGGTCCCCTATACGTGGGTGAAGGAGGAGGGTTCATGCCAATAGTACGGGGGAGGGCGCGGGGGACGGGTTGATGACACAGAGGTCTTCCCATAATTTCCTGTGCTTTTGGGGCTCCTCATGTGGGTTAGCTGCAAGGGACTGTCTGGCTCATGCTCGCTCCAGGTCTTCCCTCATCCGGATGAGGCATCTGAGGCCCAGAGGGACAACGCCGCCTCCTCGGTGTCACACAGCTCTCTGGTTTTAGTTTTGGTTTCCAAAAATCACATGCTGGGGCGGGGGGGAGGGACGAACTTGCACACATGTACTTTGTCAATAACAAACTGCTGTAAGATGAGTGGCCTGTCCCATCCGCTGACAACCAGGGGCTGGATCTGGACCACAAATTGAGAGGCAGAGTGAGGCAGGGGAGCCGGGGTCAAGGGCCTTGGGCTGGAGGCCAGTGAATTCTCTCAGCTCGAATGCAAAGCCGCCTCCATGTGTACTTTCTCCTACTTCTTTTCCTGGCACCTCTTTGGCTGAAGAATTGACCAGGTTGCAGAATTTCTCACTCCTCTGCTGAGAAAAATCCCTCCACCACGCAGGCTCCGCAAGCAGAATTCAGACAGTGAAACAGAGGCGCTTTCATGGCCCCAGACCATCCGCTCTCACTTTGCCTAAGCCCTGTTTGTTTCCTCTGCCTGAAAGAGGCCTTTTGCTTGGTGTGCCAGGGTTTGCCAGAGCCAGAGAGCACCCAGGGCTGCGGCTGCTTTATTTCTGAACCCAGGGAGCCTCACATATGCCCGAGTGTGGTGGACAGAGGGGAAGACAAGAGACCAGGTGTCAGGAACTGTCTTCACGTTGGGTTTCCCTCACTTGTCACTATGAAGACCTGGCTTGCTGGCTCTGTGACCTTTGGAAAGTTACTGAACCTCTCTGAGCTTCCTTTCCTTCACTGCAGTATGGGGCTGGTCACAGTACCCCCGCAAGGTCAAGGAGGTGGTGGTGGGGGATGTAAGTTGGAGCTTCCAAAGTACTCTTGACACAGTGCCTGGTACACACCACGAGCTCTTAATAAAAGTTGATATTATTGGGGCACCTGGTGACTCTCGGTTAAGCAGCCGACTCTTGATTTCGGCTCAGGTCACGATCTCAGGGTCCTGGGATCAAGCCCTGCATTGGGCTCTCTGCTCAGTGGGGAGTCTGCTTCTCCCTCTCCCTCTGCCCCTCCCCCCTCATGCTCTCTTTCACATGCTCTCTCTCTCAAATAAATAAAGAAAATCTTTAAAGAAAAAGCCAACATGGTTAAGACTTTACAATATGCACTGCCTTACAGAATACCGGTGTTCAAAATCGTGCACATTTAGGAACATTCAAGGGTCACTTCTCTTACACAGTAAATAAATAATTTCGGGGGGGAGGCAATTTGAGAATTTGTAAAACTGGAGGGTTTGCTGTGTGCTTAGCACAGTGCTGGCTACTTTACTTGCATCCATGTCTGTAATCCGTTAAACAGATTATAGACGTGTGGGTATTATTGCCTCAGAGAGGAGGAATCCGAGGCTCTGAGACATACAGGAGCTCATCTCTGCTTTTCCCCAGATGATGCTTTGGGGTTGTTGGGGTCACGAGCTGGTGGCCTCGTTTGCAGCAGCTGCTTGCCTCTGGAGTCTTGACTGGATACCTGGCACTGTTTATTTCTGATCCTTGAGCTCTTGGAGATCCGGAGTTACCAGCAGAAAACTGCATTGTGAGTAAAAGCACTGATAAACCACTGTTCTGGGAAAACTGATTTTTGAAATGTCAGGGTGTCTCTCCCAGCACTTCTCACCTGGCTGCACTTTGGGGAAGGAGAGAAGCATCGTCACCCCTCCCCCACCATCCCTGAGGTCTCCCCAGGGGACATGTGCTGTGACTTTCTTTAAGCTAGAAACTGGGTGAGGGACTCGCAAGCCAGCTTTTGAGGGGTTTCTGAATTCCTGATTCCCGAATTGCTGTGTGTGGGTGATCTTACACGAAGTCACATTCTGTGTGTATTGGTCGGTAACGGAAGGAATATGGTGAGGGTCGATTGGAGCCATCCTGGAGAGCCCACGGGATGTGGTCCTCATCCCTGGAACACCTCGGGAGTGCTTCAGAAAGTTTCCTGTTGATTTCCATGAGTCCTCAGGGTTAGCATTTGGAGTTGTGGTTTGGGAGTTTAGACCCTTTGGTTCGTATATGATCATAGAACTACCACTTCATAGCTTCAGGAGATCCCCAGCATCATTTGGACCACGTCCCTTCTTGTTTACGCCTTACCGTTTATTCCGTAAATACTTAGTATCCAACAGATGCCAGGACCAGCCCATGCTTTCAAGATGCGCACAATATGTGGGAGATGTGGGTCCGGGACAAGTGATGATGGAGGCATGGAGGTTGTATCAAATACACGGAGGCTTTTCCCCAAGTGAACTCCATTCAGTAAGCGCCGTGCAGCTAGGTATCATGTGGAGAAAGGTTTCACAGTGAAATAGGATGGGAGACGCTGGCATGTGAAGATTATGGTCAAATCTGCGAATCTATGATTGTTTCAAGCATGTTAGATGAACCTGGCGTGGAGGTGTGTGTCTCAGGTGGGTTATCTCCTCTTCCAGAATTCAGTGTGGGTTGGGCCGGCTGTAATTTGTAACTGTTTTTGTATTGATGGAAGTTTAGGTTGTTTTCATTTGACTTTAATGGGCTAGAGATTGGTCTTTTCATTTCAAGAAGGGCTTCTCAATGCAGTGGGATACTATTCAGCCTTTAGAAAGAATGAAATTCTGACACATGCTCCAACATGGATAAACCTTGAGGATATTACGCTAAGTGACGTAAGTCAGTCGCGAGAAGACATAGTATGGTTCCACTCACATGAGGCACTGAGAGTAGGGAATTCATAGGATAGAAAGTAGATGGTGGTTGCCAGGTTCTGGCAGGAGAGGGGGATGGGGGGTTGTTTAATGGGCGCAGTTTCTGTTCTGCGAGATGAAAAGCGTTCTGGAGGTTGGTTGCACAGCAATGGGAATGTACTCAGCACTACTGAACTTCACACTTAAAAATGGTTAAGAGGGTACATTTTATGTTTTTTGGTTTTTTGTTTTTTTTTTTTACCACAACAAAACAAAAATATGGCCAAAGAAAGTCACGTGGTGAGCATTAAAATTCGCAAATTATGGGATATGATGTATACCTCGAGTGCAGCGTGAATGTGAGTGCACGTGCCTATGTACTTAATTCTTTTCACCGGTGTTTGAGGTGAGAAAACAAATTGGAGTAGTTCTGTTCTACTTAAAAAAGAGAGGCCTCTTGGGGCGCCTGGGTGGCACAGCGGTTAAGCGTCTGCCTTCGGCTCAGGGCGTGATCCCAGAGTCCTGGGATCGAGCCCCACATCAGGCTCCTTTGCTGGGAGCTTGCTTCTTCCTCTCCCACTCCCCCTGCCTGTGTTCCCTCTCTCGCTGGCTGTCTCTCTCTCTGTCAAATAAATAAATAAAATCTTAAAAAAGAAGAAATAGGTGAGGCTTAACTTGTAAAAAAAAAAATCTGTGTATTTGAGAACCCTTGTTTAAAAAAACATACATTGATTTGAATGGACTTTTCCTAGCTTTCAGTAAAACAGTGGCATTTTGCCAAGAGAGAAAGTATTTCAGACTTCTGTGTTAGGATCATCTGGAATGCATCTGAGTACAGATTACGGAAGGTTTGAGTGAGGGTTCAGTCTGTTAGCAGGTGTAAAACTTTTCGAAGGCCATGTTTATTATCTCCCGTCTCTCTGGGCAGGGCGTCTTCCCATGATGATAAATTCATACTGGCTCTGAAACTTTTCCCGGCTGCATGGTTGCCTTCTCTGTTGCGGAGTTGTAATTGACCCCTGCTCTCTGTAGCACGGTGGGTTGTGCTTAGCATTGCACGGTGATAAGCGTCCTGGGCTCAGGTCCGCCCGAGCCAGAGGCCACATAGATCTGGCCAGGCTGCCTCCTCAATTCATTACCATCCCTCCCACCCCAAGTAATGCCTGAAACCGTTTCTTAAAACTCTTGCCAAATTGAACCTTTTATAATCTTTAAATCTTTGTCAGTCCGATAAAGAGGTTTTTTTGTTTGGTTGGTTTTTTTTTTTTTTTTTTGGATCTCTATTAACGTTCCTTAACATGTTTGGTGTGTGTGTTTGTGTTATTTCTTTTTTGGGGACTAGAGAAGCTATATCCTTTGACCATTTTTTTCCCTTTGAGCTGTTTGCTTCAGGTTTGTGAATCGTGCATTATTGAGACGTTAATTCTAAGTGTCCCTTGTTTAGTTTCCCTGCCGTTCTTACTGTAGCAGGCCTTCCTCACCTTCTTTCTTTCCCTTGATCTGTTCATTAGTGAGAGCCTGTAAGGTGTGGTCAGCATACCTGGCTGGAGCTTCCCTGGGAGTATCGGGGATCAAATCTTTAAGCTTTTAAATATCTGACGATGTCTTTCTGTTGTCTTTGCATAGAACAGTCGCTCAGCTGGCTCACAGGTCTCTTCTGGAGGTCTCCTGGTCCACCTCCTCAGACCTCTGCTGCCTGCAATGCTTTTGGGGTTCTGCTTGGGAATTCCAGGCTTTTTCTTATCAGGCAGCTTATCCATTTGTATTTGAATCACTGAGTAGATGTTACAATTTGGTTGACTCTGGTTCCCTTTCACTTTTCACCAGGGATCTACAGGCTTCCCCACTCCTTCCCACTTTATATTAGTGTGTTGGCTTTGATGAGGGCTGAATTCACTTCTATCTAATAGGAACTCTTGGTGTAGTGTGGTAAATAACCTCTTCGGGAAGGAAAAGGTCACAGACCTAGGGCCGTAGTTTTCTTTCAGAACTGATTGTGCTGTGTCGGTGTTGGGTAAAATGTCCGTTAGCTTTCCCCTCTTTCTGTTTTCTTTCTTATTAAAAAAAAAAAACCAACTGTAAACACATTATATATTGGAACAGTAATTCTCAAACTTTGCTGGTCCCAGGATCCCTTAAAAATCATTGCAGATCCCAAAGAGCTTTTGTTCATAGGTATTATATTGATTCATATGTATTGTATTAGAAATCAGAACAGAAAAATGTAAGCCGCAGTGATACAGTACACATTTCCATTAACCAGCCTTCAGGGAAAGGTGTCACCACGCATCACGTGGGCTTGGGAAAACTCCACGTGCATCTGTGAGAGAATGAGAGCTACCTTAGAAAATCTTCTGACCTTGTGAGCCCTTCAGACTGGTCTCAGGGAACCCCAGGGGTTCTCGGATCGTGCTTTGAGAACCGTTGTGCTAAAGTGTGTCCACAATTTACTGCAGTTTCTTTTATCAAAATTGAAGAATTTGATGGGAAATACCTTGGTTTGAAGGACACACTTTGCAGAATTTGCGATCTGAACCCACATCGTCTCAGGGCCCTTATTTTATTGTTGTTGTTGTTGTTGTTTTTTCCCCAGAGACTCTACTAACTCTGCTCTTCTCTCTGGATTGTCCCATAGATTCCCTGTAAGGAGCCCCTGCTGGTGTGCCAGACCTACCGGGGGCTGTCCACCCGACTGCCCCAGACTCCGGCAACGGGGCCCTCGATGGCAGTGGGCACCTCCCCGTGAAACCTGCCAAGCTGGACGCCACAGCTCCGCACGACGACACTTTGGCCAACTCTGTGCCCCCTTTGGAGGCGTGCAACCATGCAGTCCTAGCCTGCAGCCCGGGCATCCCTGAGGAGCACTATGTAAGCGAGGCTGTGGAAGATGCTCCCAGCTGCAGAGGGTACCGGGATGCCTGCACCATCACCGGTAAGGGGGCCTTTCTTGCCGGGGATGGGGTGGGACGTGTGGCCACAGGAATGGGTCTGGGGGAGGCGTGAAGGGCCAGGGAGGAAAGGTCTGAGTGCAAAGAGTCTGTCTGATGTCTGAGCTTTGGGATTTTGAGACCCGTCATCCAGAACCAACGTGAGACGACGAATTGCCGTGGAGGTTAAGGATGGGAATTTTGAACCCTGAGCAGCCTGCTTGGCCTGTAGCGATGCTCAGTGTAGTTTGGCGCCTCTCCCTCTCGCTGAGGCTCAGTTTCTGATTCACACATAAAGACAGGTGGAATGGAAATCACACACAGCTGCGTTGTGGGGTGCAAACATGGGGAACTGCTCGCAGTGCCCGGCGGCTACTGGCAAGGCTTGCTTGGATAGCGCTTCTTTCAGAAGCCTGCATCAGTCACACCTTCCCCGTGTCCCAGGAGCAGAGCGCATCGTGCTGGAGCTCTTCTCGTTCCTTTTCCCCCGCGGGGTCATCAGGACAGTGCTTGGAGCCCGAGCAGATGTGGCGTAGGCCGGTGTGCACACACAGCAGTGAGGAGCCTTGTTAGTTACATCCAGATGCCTTCATAGCAACGTTCGCCCCAGTTCTTGTTTTGTCCGCAGTGTTTACTTTTCTCCTCCTATTTGAGATAATGCCCAGTGACAGCTGAAAATGTGGAGATTTGCCTCCAGTAACTTTCCACTGCTCTGTCCCACAGTTGAGCACGGGGGACCTCCTGTGTGTCAGGAGTGTCCCGAGTACAGAGGGCCACCGGGATGGCCCAGGATCCTAGCCTGGGTGCCTTGCCCTCGTGTTGAGCTCCAGCCCCATGACTGGCCCTCCCTCTGCGCATGCACTGAATCCCACCCCTACTGGCCTGCCCACTTCTGGAAGGAGACATTGCCGGCAGCTCCTCCGCCACCAAGTCACCCATTGCCCTTCGTTCATGGAGCTCTCCTATTAGCACAGAGACGTGCTGTGATCTCTCCCTTTGTGAAAAGAACCGTTCGCGGCCCCCACAGCCAGTGTGCGTACCCGTGTCTCCGCTCCTCTCTGTGTTCACCACATTTTCTCTTCTGTTCTCACCTGCGTCCGGTGTGAGCAGGCTGCGAGCCCACCATTCCCCCAGCACTGAGGGCCTTGTCCAGTGCGGGGTCAGTCCTTAGCCTTCATCTTCTTGCCTTTTCAGCAGGAGTTGACACTGCCGACCACTCCCTTCTCCTGGAAATCTGGCCCTCCCTTGGCTCCCCGATTATCCTGTTCTCCTTCCTTGCTGGCTGTTGCACCTCCCGAGACGGGATGTTGGAGGGCCTGGGGCTCAGTCCTTCTAGCCCCTCACTCTCTCATCAGCACCCGTGCCCTAGGTGATCTCCCCCAGTCTCCAGGATTTAAAACCTGCCCCACGCTGACCCCTGTCTAGCTCCTGTCCTCAGACTAATCCTCTCCCCTGGAGGCCAGGCATGTTGGTCTAACTCCACATACGACATCTCCGCCTGGATGCTTATAGGCATCTTAAACTCGAACAGCCAAAAATGAACCAATTTCTGCCTCTGCCTGCTTTTCCTTTGGTCTGCCTTGTCTTTATAAATGGTACTTCTGTCCTTCCAGTTGCCCAGGCCAAACACCTTGGAGGTATTCATGACCTCTGTATCTTTCACACCCCAGTTTGCTGGGAAGTCTGTTGGCTCTGTCTTCAGCGTGTCCAGAATTTGACAGCTTCTCACCAGCTCCACGGCATCTACCCTGTTCCATGCCACCTTCCTCTTACGTCTGAATTATTGCGATGGCCTCCTGATTGGGTCTCCTGCTTCTCCGCTTGCTTCTGTGCAGTCTGTTCTCTGTCTACCCACCAAAGAGGCTTTCTAAACACACATGATTTATTTACCTCTTCCACTCCAAACCTCCAGTGGTCTCCTATCTGACCATGGCCTGTGGGGGTCTAAGTGACAGGGCTTTCCTACCCCTCTGACGGTCTCATCTGTGCCCACTCCACCCCAGACACACTGGCCTCCTTGCTACTCCTTGGACTCACCAGGAATGTGCTGCCTCAGGACCTTTGTTCTTGCTGCTGCCCAGCACCTGGATCGCCTTACCCTCCTCCCCTCCCCCCCATGTCCTTATGATTCCCTCTTCACTTTCTCCAAAGGGCATTTCATTAGAGGCCTTTTCATGACTGCCCTGAATGAAGAGTGGTCCACCACTTCCTTTCCCCTTCTCCCTTTCCTGCCTTTCCTTCCTCCCCAGATTTAGTCATGAGCTACTATGTGTTTGTATATTGAGGGCAAGGACTTTGTGCAGCCCTGAATCTCATTGACTAAAATAGTACCTCACGCGGCCAGTGCTTGGCTAGTGGGGTCTCTTATCCCCTTTTTACAGGTAAAGAGATTAAATCATGAGAGGTTCAGCATCCTGCCTAAGATCCCTGAGCTCTGAGGGGTGAGATTTATGTGCAGGTCACGACCCTGGGCCCCCAGGAATACAGTCCAGTGGGGTGGATGGATGAGCAAGTGAAAATCCGCTGTGCGCCATGGTCAGCACAGTGATAAGCATGGGCACGTGGGAGCACACTGAGGAGGGTGCCTGGCCGAGCCTGGGAGAGGAAAGGTTGGGGGACGACCAGGAGGGCTTCCTGGAGGAGGCAGTATCCCGACTGCGTCATTTGTCCAAGCACGTGAACTAACTCCTGGGCTTCCGGTGGCATCTGTGCCAGCGAAATCCAGGAAACATCCAACCTGTTGAAGTAGTTTTCACTTTCTCTGAACATGACAACCGAGGACAAAGAAATGGTAGAATGCAGTGCTGAAACTTCAGACCCCATGGGGCGTGGTGCCCGGAGGCTCTTTGCTGGGACGTCAGTGGCAAGCACGGAGGACAGCTGAGCTGCAGAGCTCTGTGCTGTCACGTTTGGCAGTGGCTCAGTAAACAGAAGCATGAGCACAGGCCCTGTTACATGTTCAAGGTGCTGGGCAGCCGGACGATGCAGGACCTGCTCAGGTTCAAGTCTTACTAGATGGTCACTGAGAGGAGGCCACAGAGTGAAAAATATTCTCAGAGAGACCTGGAGTGTCCCCAGGAACGGCTCTGTGGCTCCCGGGGCTTTGCCAAGCGCAGTCCCGGGAGCCCACTTGGCACAGGGCCTCTGACGAATACCCTCCGCCCCCGGTTCCCAGCGAGCAGCGAGGTGAACAGCAGACTTTTTGTTCCTCGTTAATGTTTCACAAAGCCCCACGTCCAGCACAAAGCCCTGCGCCCCCGCTCCTCCCCCTCCCCTCAACTTAAGGAGATCACATTTTTTTGGGTGCGTCGTTTTCTTTTTGGGGCGGTTTAACGAGATGAGCCGATAGGGTGCCCAGGCTGCCTGGAGTTACGTAACCCATTGTGCCTCCAGAGCCGCTCACAATCTCAGGATTTGCCCCGACAAGCAGACCGAGAAAGCTGCCGAGGAAGGCACGGGAGGGTGGCTGTGCCGAGGTCCTGCCCGAGCTGGGGTTCGCATGGAGAATCCCCTTTCTCTCTGAATTGCCGTTGGAGTTGACTTCTGTACATGGCATTGGTGCTTCAGGTCGGGCAGCCCGTCGGGGCCCAGCCTCTGCCCGCGCTCTGCCAAGGCGAGCTCATTCGGACGAACTCAGGCGGTAAGTTGTCTGCTGTTTGTTTTCTCTGCGGGGCGTCCAGAAAGGAGATGAGACCACAGGAGAAGTAGTGTCTCTCCTGCTCTGTTCTGCTGGGCGGGTCGTCCTTGGGCACGTGGTGGGGAAATGGCAATATTGAATCATCAAGGGGCAGAGCCGAGGGTCCTTGCAGCTGCTCCTGCCCCGTCCCCTCGTCCCGGAGGCTCAGGGGAGGCAGTGACATAGGGCCGTGAGGGGCAGCTCTGAGTTGGGATCAGGCCTCCCAGGCTCCCACCGCCTTCCCCTTTGTGGTTCTTTGCAGCAACTAAACGGGGAGGGTCTCCAAGACCCCCTCTGGCCTCTCTGACTCTTCAGTTTTTCCTAATCCTGTGTCTTCATCCTGGTTTCTCAGAACCTTGCCTGGCTTCTGGGTCAGCGAGGACTTTTTTGAGAGGTGAAGAACAGAGTTAGTGTCTCCCTTCCTCCTCCTCTCTTTTCTGCCTTGCCTTTTTTTTTTTTTTCTTTACTAAGCCTGCTTGGCCCCGTCCGTACCTCTGATCCACACCCCAGCGGTGGAGAGTGTGCGAATCAGCTCTGCTCTGGCTTGTCTCCCCTGCGGTGGGGCTGATCAGAGTCCGATGAGGGATGAGCGTCTGGTGTCTGTCCTGTCTACATGCGCTTACCAACAGCTGTCTGGGCCCAAAGCCAGTACACTGAGAGGCAGGCCCCTCTGGCCTGTTCAAATTGGTTCAGTTTTCAGGACGTTTAAGAGTTTGGGTGAGAGGTGATGGGGTACTGTGAGTGTGTGTGGGGGGCTATGTAAAGCCCCTCCAGGTGTGTTCTGTGATTCTGTTCAGCCAATAGCTCCTCAAGGCCAGCATTTTGCTGGGTCCAGCATGAGAACTGGCTCTGGCTCTGAGCACGGGAGGTGGGTGGAGGTGTAGATGACCAGCGGTGGCCCCACGAGAATCGCTCCCACTCTGCAGATCCACTGTTTAGGATTTGTTCCTTTTCTATCACAAGCCTAAGCCATCAAACTTGATGGTTTATCCTCTGAAAACATGCTCAGAGAAAATATCACAGATGTCTTTTATGAATTCAGTTTAACGTCTTGCTTATCAGTTCCTGTCTAGTGTAAAATTCATGTGTTTTTCCATTGAGAAGTTATAACCTAAATGGTACTTGGCTGAATGAAACAGACAGAAGAATGGACTATGAAATATCCCTTCTTACACGGGGTGAGAAAATGGGAGTTAGAATCCAGGGAATGGGACGCCTGGGTGTCTCAGTCGTTAAGCGTCTGCCTTCGGCTCAGGGCGTGATCCCAGGGTCCTGGGATCGAGCCCCGCATTAGGCTCCCTGCTCCGCTGCAAGCCTGCTTCTTCCTCTCCCACGCCCCCTGCTAGTGTTCCCTCTCTCGCTGGCTGTCTCTCTCTCTGCCAAATAAATAAATAAAATCTTAAAAAAAAAAAAAAGAATCCAGGGAATTACACATGTTTTCTAAACTCATAACTTGGAAATGTTCTTTTCTTCTTCTTAGTGGAATCTGCTCTGTTTAACAGTTGGTTTTTGCACGTGGAATGCAGGAGGAAGGCCTCGTATGGTGATTTCCAGAGCTAATGTTTAATCTTCAGCAAAACATGCAAATGTTCACATCTGTCTTTTAAACACTCTGTAAGTGATTTTGGAGGCCAGCAGCTGATCCTCCTGCCCCCTCAGTCCCTCATTGTGAGGTGAGTGGGGAGAATTTTTGTCATACAGGATCTTTGACATACATTGTAAAATTTAGGTAAAATGTATTAGTAAGATTCTTAGCATGCAATCAGAAGCTGTAGTTCCAGGTGCTTAATATATCTATATATCTATATCTATATTTATATCTATATATCTGTTTATCTTCCTAACGGGTTTTCATTTTGAATTTGAAACAAGTTTTGAACGTATCCAGCATATTCCTGTTGGTCTTTGCCCATTTTAAACCATTTTAGGAAGCTGGCAAATAGTAAATTATGTTAAACAAAATTAAAGAGTAATCTTATTTTTTTAAAGATTTTATTTATTAATTTATTAGAGAGAGAGCACACGCACACAAGCAGGGGGAAGGGGCAGAGGCAGAGGGAAAAGCAGACTGCCCACTGAGCAGGGAGCCTGACGCGGAACTCGATCCCAGGACCCTGGGATCGTGACCTGAGCCGAAGGCAGATGCTTAACCAACTGAGCCACCCAGGTGCCCCGAGAGTGATCGTATCGTACAGTATTAATCAGGTGTGCTCTGCAGGGCTTCAGAACATTGATCCCAGCCGCAAATAGCATTCCTCATGGTGTTCTTTCAGATGCTCCTTTTTCATAATGGATTTATATTAATTTGATTTGCAGATATCAGAGTGAGGGTTGCTTCATACATGCTTTTGTCAAGGTAGCCACTTTTCGATGTGACCAGACCAGGGTTCAGGGGCATTTGCTGGCTGAGGGGCCAGGTGTGGGCCTCTGGCCTCAGCACCTTGTTTGCCCCCTTGGCCAGGGTCTGCTGTAGGGGCTTTCCAGGCACTCAGCGAGAGGGGGTGTGCTGCTGACAGGAGCAGGCCTTGCAGCTGGGTTCAGATGTTCCCCTGTCTGCGCAGTTCAGCGGTGACTGTGGGACTCTTGGCCCAGAGAGACCTGTCTGTGTTCCCTGCCCCCAATCTGGTGTGAACATGGACAGATTTGAGCCCTTCAAGCTGACACCATCATGAACTGGAACTTTATAGCAGTAATTAGACCTGGAACGAATCAGATTTCATAAATCATGTATTAGTCAGGGCTCTCCAGAGAAACAGAACCAACAGGATATACATATATAAAGAGGTTTATTATGAAGAATTGACTCACAGGATTATGGAGGCTGAGAAGTCCCAAGGTCTGCCGTCAGCAAGCTGGAGACCCAGGAGAGCCAGTGCTGTAGCTCCAGGCCAAAGACTGGCAGCTTGCAAGCGAGGAAGAGCCAGTGTTTCAGTTTGAGTCCAAAGGCAGGAAAAAGCTGATGTCAGCTTCAAGGCAGTCAGGCAGGAGGAATTTTCGTACTGGAGCGAGGTCTCTTTGTTCTATTCAGGCCTTCACCAGATTGGATGAGGCCCACCCACATTAAGGAGGGCAGTCTGCTTTACTCTGTCTACTGATTTAAATGTTAATCTCTTCCAAAAATACCCTCACAGAAACACCCAGAATAATGTTTGGCCAAATATCTGGGCATCCCATGGCTCAGTCAAGTTGACAGTTAGCCAAATGCTAACACAGGCTGACACTTACGGGTGGTTGCTCGGTGCCTGGCAGGCTTCCAAGCACTGCTGTGGAAACTCATTTCTTCCTTGGCACAACCCTACGGGGGCAGGGGTTAGGTACCGTTATCACCTGTACCTTTAAGAAGGTGTAGAGTGGAGTGGCTTGTCCTCTTATGTAAAATAGGGGTCCGTGGGGTTTAGACCCAGCAGTGTCATTTGCTGACCCTATTTCAATGAACTTCCTCCATTGTGAAAATTTTTAAAAATAATTTCATTTAACTAGGGTTTCAAATTATAAAGATTTTATGTATTTGTCAGAGAGAGAGCAAGAGAGCACAAGCAGGGGGAGCAGCAGACAGAGGCAGAGGGAGAAGCAGGCTGCCTGCTGAGCAGGGAGCCGGATGCCAGGCTCCATTCCAGGACCCTGGGATCATGACCTGAGCCAAAGGCAGGCGTTTAACCAACTGAGCCACCCAGGCGCCCCTAGGGTTTCAAATTATAAAAATAATACATGCAAGTGGTAAAACTCGAATTGTACCAAAGTACAGCAATGTAGAATAAGTCACTTTACCATCTATATAGTTTAGCGTTTTTTTTTTTAAATCATTCCAAGAAGTTTTTTTCTAAATTCTTTTTCAGAAAAACACAAATGGGACCATACCCTATACCCAGATCTGCATTTTTAAAAAGTTGACATGACTGCCTATGATTATTCATTACAGTACATATAATATTGCCTTATTCTTTAGAATAGCTACAAAGTCTCCTGTTGTTTCTCATCCTTAACATTTTTTTAATCCAGCAATTCTCAGATGTACTGTTTCTTTTCATAACATATTTTTAAATTCATCCTTTATTAATTGCAAACGAATGGATCACTAATCCTTCTAAAGGCCATTGTAAGAGAACCAGTGTCATGGCTCACTGTCACGCAGACAAGAAGCTGAAGCACAGGGCTGTGACCTGGATTTGGGCTGTGAGTGCACGCACATGGCCTCCTCAGGGTGCGTGATCATCAGTCAGGTCCCGCCTCTGCAGGTGGAATCACCGGGAAGGTGGCAGCTGCAAAGGCAACTGACCGTGTGCTGGGCACTTAAGGTGCAAGCAAGAGCCACTGTTTGGGGCAGACTCCTCTTGGTGGAGCCTTTACATTATTTCCGGGGTTGGCATTTTAACAGTGCTCCAAGGAACATTCTTGCATTTATATCTTTCGGTTCACCTATCCTATGTGTCTGTAGGGTAACAGGGAATGTGCGTTTAGGATTTGGTCTATGTCACAGCACTGCCCTCCAGAGAGCCTGCACCCATTAAGTGCCTAGTGTGAGTGTGAGGGAGTGGCCATTTCTTGCCACCTGTGGGCATCAGCAACCCTTTTCATCTCGGTTAATCAGGTAGTCATGAAAAAGGGTACTTTATTTTATTTTGTACCTTTTCATTATGGATAGTCTGTGCCTCTTTTTTTTTGTTTTATTTTCTGCAAACAGCTTGTTTTTTTAGTCTTTGCTCATTTTTCCAGTGGGTTGTTGACCTTTAAGAGGTATAATTGAGTTTCTGTTGTGCGTACAGAGGATAGGGCAGTGTGCCAGGTTGAGAATCTTTTATGTTTCAGAAGAGGAAAAATGTCTTAAAAAAAGTCACATGAATTACTATTTACTATTTATTTGTTATTCATAGGAGAAGCAGAGGGTGATAAAGATTGTGTAAAAGGGATTTCTGAAGTGGTATTTCCAAGAAGGTTTCTGTGGGAAAGCAGTATTTAAGCAGAAGTCTGAAGGATACGTAGGAGTTCGCAGGGTGGGGAGGGGAGAAGACAGCGTGAGCAAAGGCCCTGTGGTGGGAAGATTATTGGCAGTAAGAGCTAACATTGATAGAGCACCTACTATGTACTAGATGTTGTCCTAAATGCCTTTTATACCTACCAGCATTTCATTCTCATGTATCTCTTATGTAGCCTACTTCCCCAGACCTTGGCCATTTAGAACAGCAAACCTTTATAGTCTCACATATTTCTGTGGGTTGAGAAGTTAGGAGTAGCTTAGCTGGGTGGTTCTAATTCAGGGTCCCTCGTAAGGTCGACGTTCCCAGATATTTGAGCAACTATGTGATGAAGACACTTGTGAGGAGAATTTCTGGAGTGGGGAACTTTAGTTTTGATGGATGTTGCCAGAGAGGTTGTATTTTTGTATTGCTCAGATAAAGCGGGGGTGTCTGGGCCCACACCCCCTGCACCCACTTGCACCCAGGGTATTAGCAAACACCTCGCGGTTTGCCAACCGAGGTGTGAAAACAAGCGCACAGATGGTCTCGATTTATATTCCTCTCAGTACGTAGAGGGAGTTTTTATTTTTATTTTCCATATCTCAGAGAGATGCTTCTTAACAGTTTCTGTTTTTAGCACATGGAGTAGTTACTTCCATAATTCTGCGTAAGAGAATAGTAATCGACGCTGTCCTTCCATTCTTTGCCGACGGTAGAGAAGGTCTCCCGTACCTGCCCCGCCGGCTTGCCGCGAGGACTCGCTGAGTTACTACACGCAGAGGGCTGAGCATGCCGTGGGCACATAGTCAGTGTTCAGTGAGTCAGTTTCTGTGTGGTTGTGTTGCCTGCTGTCTATTTATCATCTGTCCTTTGTCTGTCTGTCTCGCTATCACTGTCTGTTCATCTGTGTGTCTTTGGCCTGGAGGAAAGCCCTGGGCTGCCTGAGGCTGGCTTGGTAGGTGGAGGGTCAAGGGGAAGGACCACGGGTTGCATAGCCGGTCGCATAGCCGTTTCACCTGTTGCCCTTCTGCTCTCCCTTGGTTTGCGGTCCCCTTCCCCCTCTTCCGTCTGTCTCACTGTCTCGCTGTCTCTGAGACGGTCCCAGGGCTCCTCCGCCCATTTCTGGGCCCCACGCTTACTCTGTCCGTTCTGACATCAGCATGCTCCCATTTGACTCTCAGAAATGTGCTTATCTCTTACCCGCTCGTGGCTCTTCTCTCACTTCCTCCTTCCTTTGCCCGGCTGGGTTTGTTCTTCCTTTTTTGTGCCTTTACTGCTGTCCGTGTTCTGGGGCCCGCTCTGCAGGGAGTGGCAAGCTGGGCCGGATTTGGTCCTGTCACTGGAAGGCCTTGCCAGGAGGCTTAAGGGAGGGGCGGGTCTCGGAGGCTTCTGGAGTGTTGGGGAGGCAGAATTTGTTTCTCTGCCTGTCTGATGGGAATGATGGACTTATTGGGGGGAGCAAGTGACATGTTTCTGTGAAATACCTAGAAAACTCTGATGCTCTGCAGGAAGCCCAGTAGCACGTTCTACAGTGATGGAAATGTTCTCCATTAAATATGTCTTCGTAGACTTTTAGCATATGATCTCGTTTTCTTTTTTTCTTTTCTTTTTTTTTTAAGGCTGTAGTTGATTGTAGAAGTGACTGGAATCTCTGCATCATTTGTAAAAAATGATTTCAAAGATACTTCCCATTACATTATTGAATATTTGTCTCAAAAATTTCTTGATGCACTCAGGGCACCTGGATGGCTCAGTCGGTTAAGCATCTGCCTTTGGCTCAGGTCATGATCCTGGGGTCCTGGGACTGAGTCCCATATCAGGCTCCTTGCTCAGTGGTGAGCCTGCTTCTCCCTCCCCCTCTGCCCTTCCCCCCACTTGTGCTATCTCTCTCTCTCTCTCTCTCTTTCAAATAAATAAAAAATCTTTAAAAAAATTTTTTTATGAACTCTTGGGGTTCTTGCTAGAACTGTTTTCTTTCCTGCTTATGTATGCTTCTTTTTATTAGATAATGAAGGTGTTTTTTGTTTTGTTTTGTTTTTTGGTGTGTGTGTAGGGGGGAAGGTCTCTGCTTTGGTTTCTAGGATGCTCAGTTGCCTTAGGTTTTCACTGAGTAGCTGTTCTGGTAAAACTGTCCTTGCCTGCTCCTGCCTCCTTCCATCTAATAAGATATATAGGGTGCTGTCCTTTTATGCTTATTCTAACATGGTTCTGTTGAAACCTTAGTGGACATACATGGGGTTTAAGTGGAAATAAAGGTTGACTTTCTCAGGGTGCCACGAACTTGCTCCTGTGGGAAGTCCACCCAACCCCGTATTTCAGCCCAAACAGACTCTCATGGTATTCCCAAGGGAGAAGCAGCGTGGTCTCCTGGGGTTCTCGGCCTGGGCATGTCGGCTTTGGGGCAGAGACATCCGGGTGTGTCTTACAGCTGCAGCATTTACAGTGCGACCTTGGGCAAGTCAGCTAGTCTCCGGACCTGTTTCTGCATCTCTACAATGGGATGACAGTGAGAACCTCCGAGTCGTCATTGGTACGCAGAGTGTGATTCCTGATAAGTACTTAGTACAGCGGTGCGTGGAAGGTGTTCAGTAAGGATTGGTGGTGACTCTTTGTACTTATCGTCTCTGCTTAATTCCCATTTCGGTGATGGTGCCCCCACCCAGCCCAGTTTACCAGGAAATCTGCTACAGTCCTTGTCCGTCGTCCTCATCTTGTGGTTTACTGCCAGCAGGCGCGGCTTGAACTGAATTCCAGAAGTGGGGAGCCAGGCTTTGGATCACCTGCTGGGGTGTGCCCTGTGCCTTATATAATAAGGGATCACCGTGTGTTTTGTGATTTGAGTCTTTAAATTTCGCAGGTGTCTGTCCTGGGAAACAGACTGAACACATGCACATGGACACGTGGTCAGTCCAGATGGCTCTGGGAAGGCCTGCAGGGCCCCAGCTTTTTAAACCTCAATCATACCAGGACCTGCCTCAGAGCCGGGGCCAGTGGGTGTCCTGTTGCCGGACAACTAGCTCAGAGGACTTCTATTTTCAGTTTTCCTTTCCTTCCTTGTTTTTTACTTTTTCTTCTCCTCTTTCCTCTCCTGTCTTTGTCTGCCCTCCCTTTCCTCCCTTCTTCTACCCTCCCTACTCCCCTTCCCCTGCTCTTCCCCCCATAAGAGAAACTATTTATTTTTTTGTTTTTTAAAAATATTTATTTATTTATAGAGAGAGAGTGCAAGTCCACACTAGCATGTGGGGGGAGGGGCAGAGAGAGAGAGGGAGAGAAAATCTCAAGCAGACTCCCCGCTGAGTGTGGAGCCCGATGCAGGGCTCGATCTCACCATCCTTAGATCAGGATCTGAGCCGAAATCAAGAGTTGGACGTTTAACCGACTGAGTGCCCCCCAGGCACGCTCTTTTTTTCTTTTTTAAAAAATTTTACAACAGGTGGATCTAGCCGGGCTGACTTTGGAAGCTGTGCCACATTCGACAGAACTACTTAGGTGAAGGCAGCAGTTATAGGCCCTGCTGGGTTAATGTTCTCTAGTGCTTTTCTGGCACATGGAGGACGTGAAGGTGGCCTCTTGTAAACTAGTCCTTTCTTGTGTCTGGGTAACAGGCACCCTCTTCTGTTCCCGGACGCATTCTGGAATAGTGAAGGGGCTACATAATGCTGATTTGGGATACGCTAGTGTGTAGCTAGAAGAGGAAGATTAGTAACGGTGTTTCCCAGCCCAGCTGCTGAGTGTGCCGGTGAGCGAACAGGCAAGAGAAGGGACCGGTCCTTAGCACTGCGCACACAGTGTGTGGTAGGTCTAGGGAATTCTCAGATGGAGCTAAACTGGAAGGAGGAGCTGAGCGTTTGCATGTGAGCTCTGAGAGTCTTCAGGAGGGAACCCGAAGGCTGGGGGAGAGAAGGAAGGAGGGAGAGCTTGCAGAGACTGGCCGCTCACCCTCTGGGCGATGGGAAGCTGCTTGAAGGTGCCTTTACCGTGAGTTCCAGCCCTGCGGAGAGGCTGTTTCAGACCTCACCCAGCCCATCTCTTCCTGCACCCCTGCCACTCCAGCACTGTGTCAGAATGGGCAGTGGGGTGCTGGGCATGGCGGCCCCCCTGAGCACGGGAGTCCTCAGCCTTCTGGAGCTGTGCACCAGTCCCATGGTGTTTTGTGATTTCCCCTGGTGCTTCCGGGAGCCCAGGCAGGTGAGGTGGACGCTTGCTGTCATGCAGAATTGGGTTTGGTCCGCTGGGTGCCGTGAAAGTACCATGGAGCAAGGAGGGTAGTTGAAGCAAAGGGCTGTGGGATTCACGCTGGAGGGAAGGGCACAATAAAGGCAAAGTGGAGGGATCACGGGGCGGTGATTGATGTGGCATAGTTGGGAATAAATGAGGGGGAACTGTGAGGAGAGGGGGCCGGAGGGGCTGGTCATGATCAGGGAGGGGGCATCTGCATTTCAGATTTCAGAGGTGGCCCAGGTGCGCTGGCAGACGTGGAGTGTGCGGTCCAGGGAGCGTCTCGGAAGTGGACAAGTGAGCGTGAGCAAGGGTGGTGTGAGGCTCAAGTGAGGCTCAAGTGAGCCGGTGGAAGAAAAGGAACCCTCTGTGGCTGGAGGAGCCAGAGAATGCCGATACTAACTCCAGACCCCGAGTGAACCAGCTCAGAGCAAGACTCACTTCCGCTTGATTTCTCCCTATTTATGTGGGGGTTGGTGGTGACTAGAAATGGGAAGGGACAAGTATGAGTTTGAGAAAGGGTGTGGGAGTCCTCTGGTGCCCAGTCTCCTTTTGCCTGGGACCAGGAGGCTGGGAGTGGCCTGCCCAGGTGTGCACGCAGCACCACCTAGTGGTCCAGGGAAGCACCAGCAACAGGAGTGGCAGCCTTTACCCGGAGGCCAGACATGTGCGGTGCTCTGGGGTCCGCAACTTCGGAAAGGGATTGAAGGAAAGAGGAGGTCAATTGTCCAGAGAATCGGACAGGTAAGGCAGACAGCTTCTGTTGTGTAGAACAAAACAAATCTCCCTCCGCCCCTCCATGCCTTCCTCTGTCTTGTTCCTTCCACCTTTATTTTAGTTGAGCCCCATCTGCTCTTTGCTGGAGTTGATTCCAGAATTTCTTTTTTTAATTTTTTTTTTAATTTTTATTTTTTTGCAAGGAGGAGAGTATATGAGAGCCAAGGATGACCATGTCTTCCTGCTTCAGCTGCTTGTTAGGAGGTCCTGGTGGTGGTGTGATTTCAGTGCCATGCAGGCAGCTTTATTCTTCTAGCTCTCAGTCATCATACGTTGCGTCATTTTAAACCAAGTGTGTATTAGTCAGGTTTGGCTGGACAACAGACCACTCCCAAATCCACAGTGGCTACTGCAATGTTTATTCCTAGATCATGGTCGTAGGTCACCTGAGGGTTGACCTTCAATCGGGTCTGCTTTACTTACCTCTCATTTGAGGATTTGGACTCAAGGGGCCCCGGCTGTCTAGGGCCGTACCCTTCTGGCTGAACACAGGGCCACGTGCACAAACTCAACCAACACATTCAGAGTCCCTGGCTGGACAGGCAGTAAGTGACGTCCACTCACATTCCAGACCGGCCGAGGCGAGTTCTGTGGCCCGGCTCAGTCACAGAGCTGCAAAGTGGTATTTTGTTCACAGTGCACCAAAACCAAAGGCAGATAGTGAAGGAGGAATTGCGAATAAGATGAGCGGCCGGATGTTAGAAGATCCTCGAATGGCGGAGGCCCCTCGGTGGCCTTCAGGAAGCTTCAGGGAGTCAGTGATCTCTCCTATGGCCTAGAATAGGGGTTGGCAGACCTTTCCCTAAAGCCCAGAGAGTAAATATTTCAGGTTCGTGGATCACATGACCTGTGTTGCAACGAGGTGGCCGGAAGCAGCCATAGACGATACCTAAAGGAATGGGTGTGGGGCTGGGCTTCAGTAAAACCCTTATTTATGAAAACAGGCCGGGGCTGGATTTGACCATGGATCCTAGTTGGTGGATGCCTGGCTTAGACGTTCAAGCCCTGATTTCTCTCTGGGTGTCAGCTTAACAGTAAGAGAGGAATACCCTTTGTTAGTTGGGAGGCTGCTGGTGAGTCCAGTAATACCCCACCCACTGTTCAGCATGGTTAAGCTGTAAACTGCTGTTCCCTGTCATTGAATTTTCTAGGCAGCCAAAGCTTATTTTCTAAGTATGAAACGTCGTTTTGCTTAACCTGTTCTCCATAGAAATGTCTGGAAAGGGTATTAGAAGATCCTTGGTCATTCCAAGGATGGTGCGGAAGGCAATTTAACCTTCCTGTTGGATTCAGATTTATCTTTCGCGAACAGCCTTTTTGGTGAAGGACTTTGAGGTGTGCCTAAGTGAGGGTAATAGGTATGCTCAGTGACTCTACCTTCCCATCTCTTGTGGTTACATTTTCGTGTGTTTGTGTGTATGACCACGTCACTGAGATATAATTCACCCATTTAAAGTGTATAATTTTATGGCTTCTAGTTTGTTCACAGGGTTGTGCAGTTATTACCACCAATCAATTTTAGAACAGTTTCATCACCCCCAAAAGAAACCCCAGATCCTTTAGCTATCACCCCCAATCCGCTCTCATCCACACCCCACCCCACAGTGTGGCTGAATTTTTAATGAGCTTTCGGAGGGTCACCTCTTGGAATCTGCTGCCCTGGTTTCTTGGCCCTAACAGGCTCAGCCCTGGCCTTGGAAAGCAGAGCGAGGAATCTTCTTGAATGGTCATCGTGCTAGGCAGGTGTATACCCAGTAGAGACTTTCATTGTGCCTGACACCTGGGCCTCAGAACTACATCAGCTGAGGACATAGCTTTAACATTTTCTCCTTTATCATACCTTTCTATTTCTTCATTTGTGTTCTGCTTTGGAGGAGTCGCCCTTTGTAATTTTCTACTTTTCGAATTTATGTTTGTGTTGGTTTGAAACCTGGTTCAAGCAACATGGAATCATTCCACACTCAGGTTTTATTGGTTTTATCTGTTTTGCTTAACTGCTTATTGTCGGGCTGTAGTCATGGTTTTGGGGATGAGTTTGTAGTCTTTTAATATCCAGATGATCTCACTTCATGTTTTGAAAAAGTAGCCATTGTTCACCTATAAACAGAATTTCCTGCCTAGGAAGTCATTTAGACAAACAATAAAGCAGTGGACCACATTCAATGGTCGAGGCATGGTAGGCATTACGATTTTATAAAATTGTGTTCTATTAATAACATAAACTTTTCCTGATTTGACATCTGACTGTTGATCTCAGAGTTTGACCTTCGACATTAATTGGCTTTCATTCCACAGTAAAAGCTAACTTTGGGGAGGAGAGGACAAGTGGGAGGATGTGGCCCTTGAATTCTGGCAGCTGCTCCGCTCAGGCTGCCTTGAAAGCTTTAGAGAGGCTAACTATAAATACTGGGTATAGATGTTTTTGGAAAACAGAAAGCAAGTGTAAGTGTAAAAAGTTAATAATTTTAAAACAGGAGACTGAATCTGAACCCACATATTAAATCAACGGGAGGTTAGAGCTGCGGAGGGAGGTTGGTGAGGTGAAGTATAATGGGCTATCCTTTCTTTGTTCTGGAGAATCAGAGAAACAGAGATTTACCTCCTAGTGACTTACAGGTAACTACCAGTATCAGTCAGGATTAGGTTTGGCTGCACAGAACAGCCACTTCACCTGGTAGGATTTTTATGGTGACGGTGGCGCTCCATCCATGTTTGCCTTGTTATTACTGTAGTTTGTTATCATTATGAAAAGTACAGCTGGATCCCTCCATCACTCTCACACCCAATAAAATCCAGATGGCTCAAAGATAGAACGTCAAGAATGAAGCCATAAAAGTGGTAGAAGTAAATATCGCTGGATATTGTAATAATCTTGAGACGGGCAAGGCCAGGCTGCAGCCTGACACAGAGGCTAGAACTGTAAAGAAAATGATGAAACCAGGTTTCAAACCAACACAAAAAGAAAATGATCCATCATTTTAATTTAAAAATTTAAAAATTTTTAATTTTAATTTAAATTAAATTAATTTAATTTAATTAATTTATTAATATTTTTATTTTATAATATTTAATTTTATTATATATATATTTATATATATAAAATTATATTATAAAATTATAATATTTAAATTAAATTAATAATTTAATTAATAATTTAATTTAATTTAATTTAATAAATTTAATTAATTTAATTTAATTTAAATTAATTTAAAAATTAAGCCTTAATTTAAAAATTAAGCCTGAGACAGGGATTCTTGCTGTAGCATGATGTATCTGTTCCTGAAAAGCTCTCACGTTTTGCATAATTGCAGGCCAGAAATAACAGGAGTTAGGTGACTTTGTAACCAGAACACTAGACCGTATGAAGCACAAACAGTATACTGGGAGATAAGGGGAGGCTGCAGAAACCGTGCAGGACAAAGGCTGTGAGCCCTGCAGCTCCCATGAAGGTGGGCATAGGAGGAAATGCAGCCTGAGAGCCATGCAACGCTGGGGTGCCCCTTCTTGGAGATGGAGCCCTACATGTAGCGCTTATTTTAAACTTTAAAATAGGGCCATATGGGCTCCTGCCTGTGCAGTATAAGAGCACTTCCCTACTTACCACCAGCATATGAGCTCCTGCTAGAAAGTCCCGTTGCAGCACACAAGGCTGTGTGGGGAAACCAAGGAAACACGAGTAGGGTTGCGAGACGAGGGACAAGCCAATAGGGGGGTGGCGGGAACAGTTGCACTATATTTGATAGAGGATTAATATAAAGCTTCTTTGTGTATATCAGTATTAAAGAAGAGATAAGCAAGAAAAAATATATGTGAAATCCTGTAAAAGAACTGTAAATGGCCAATATGTCCATGAAAACATGTGGGATATTATTAAGGAATAAATGCAAACGGCCAACAGGTGCATGAAAAGGTGTTCAGCATCACCAGGTATCAGGGAAATGCAAACCAAAACCACGATGAGTTATCACCTCACAGCTGTTATAATGGCTTGTATGGAAAAGACAAGAGACAACAGGTGTTGGCGAGGGTGTGGAAAAAAGGGGACCCTCGTGCACTGTTGACGGGAATGTAAATTGATGCAGCCAATTTGGAAAGGATATTTATTTCAGTGTTCTTTAATTGCAAAAATATGAAATGTTTGTGAATGGGGTATCACATAACTGAATTGTGGTCGGTGCGGAAAATGGAATGCCATGCAGCCCTTTAAAAGGAGGCGGATCAGAATTTACTGTCATGGAGAGATGTCCGTGACATATTGATGACATCACTAGTGAATTTACCAAGGCATATGGAGGGGAGAGAAATAAAATCACAGCAAGTAGAGAAGAGATTTTCAGAGTGGTTTTGGAATTAATGACTATCTCCAGTGCTTTTGGACATTTTCCTTCCTTCTTTTAAATATGTGACAAGCTCACCTGTGCAATTCTCATCCGTCGGCAAGTACTGTTACCTCTACCTTCAGTGTGTTTCCTGAATCCAGCCACTTCTACCTATGTCATTCTAGCCTGAGCCACCATCGGTTCTTGCCTGGACTGTAGCAGTAGCATCCTGGCTTATCCCCAACTGGTAGCCCCTTCAGTCTGCCCACACAGCAGCCAGGGAGGCCTGTGTAATCCTTGCGTCAGAACATGGCGCTCTTGTAGTGGGGCTGCCCACTGCGGCCACAGTGAGTTCAGGCCTCCTGCTGTGGCCTAAAGGTTCTGGGTGCTGTGGCCTGTCACCCCTCACCTGCATTGCTCTCCCTGCCCGGGCTCCAGCCACATAGGATGCCTCTGGCTTTTCTTTATATTTACTCTTCCCTGTGCTTGGAACACTGTCCCCCTTAGATCTTCATTCCGGTGTCTGCCCCAGTGACCCTTTCCCAGAAATGAACAAATAATTGATATTCATGACTTTATAATATTCCATTAAGTGGGTATGATTTACTTAAGTACTGCACTTTTGCTAGACATGAAGGTTGTATTTGGCAATGCAGTGAACATCTTTTCGTTTTTAAAATCTAGCATTTTAAAATTCAAATATAATTAACTTACAGGGGTCTGTTCTCAGGTGTAGAATATAATGAGTCACCATTTCTGTACATTTCTCAGTGCTCATCAAGATAAACGTACTCTTAATCCCCTTTATCTCTTTCGCCCACCCCGCCCCCACTTCCCCTGTGGCAACCACCAGCTTATTCTCTGAATTTAAGAGTCTGGTTTTTTTTGTTTCTTTTTTTTGCAATGAACATTTTTTAAAAAGGGTATTGAGGATGTGACTGTTAACATATAGGTATGTACAGAAATAATTTACAGGTACTTACGACGCTCATTTGTTTTTGATAAGCTTTTGTTGTTTTAATTTTGGATCTCCTAAGTAGTTGGCCCAAATTAGGGTGATCATTGTTCAAGCAAGGACAATTTTTAACAGCTTCGTTGAGGTGTAATTTGTGTAACCATACAATGTAAGTACATAATTGAGAGATTTTGCAGTGGACTTAGAGCTGTACCACCCGCCAGAGAATCTGTACCATCTCCCATTCCCGTCTACAGTGTGCAGGGGTCCCAGTTTCTTCACATCCCCTCTGCCTCACACTACTGTCTTTTTTGTTTTAGCCATTCTAGCAAGTGTGTCGTGGTATCACGGTGTGGTCTATCAGCGGGGACACTTTTGTTATTAGGGTTTTTAAACTGTGTTAAAATCTATGTAACATTGCCCACTTAACCATTTTGAAAGTGTGTAATTCAGTTAGTATTTGATGCATTCAAATGTGTGTAGACACTATCTATTTCCAGAACATTTCATCACCCCCAAAGGAAACTTCCCACCCGTGAGCACTCATTCCCGTTCCTCCCTCCCCTTAGCCTCCGGCACCAGTCTGCTTTCTGTCTCAATGACTTCATGTATTCTGGATGTTTCGTAGAAAGGGAGACATATCCCATGTGGTCTTGGCTTCTTTGACTTCGCATGATGTCTTCCGTGTTCATTCACATCATAGCAGGTATCCTTTTTATGGCAGAATGACATTCTGTTGTACGGATATACCACATTTTCTTTACCAGTTCATCCATTGGTCGACATTGGGTTGTTTCCACCTTTTGGCTACTGGGAAGAGTGTTGCTCTGACGTTCGTGTACAAGAGTTAGTTTGAGGGGCGCCTGGGTGGCGCAGTCATTAAGCGTCTGCCTTCGGCTCAGGGCATGATCCCGGCATTCTGGGATCGAGCCCCACATCAGGCTCCTCCGCTGGGAGCCTGCTTCTTCCTCTCCCACTCCCCCTGCTTGTGTTGCCTCTCTCGCTGGCTGTCTCTCTCTCTGTCAGATAAATAAATAAAATCTTTAAAAAAAAAAAAAAAAGTTAGTTTGAATACCCACTTCCGGTCCCTTTGGGTATAAACCCAGGAGTGGAATTGCCGGGTCATATGGTGATTCTGTGTTTAATTTACTGAGGAACTGCCACACTGTTTTCTAGAAGGGACACCTTTGAGTATGACAGAGAGTGATACCGATACTTACGCTGGAACAGCAGGCACGAACTGGGGCTGTCTTGGGCACGCCAAGACAAGTGGGGTCCTTGTTCAGCCCAGCCCCTCCGCCTCCTCTCTTCCCTTCCCTCCTGGTGTCAGCCACCATCCAGATGGTGTGCTTCGTCCTCTCGCATGTTCTCCAACTTCTGTTCCATGTGTATCTTTTCTTGTCGCCGAGGTCCCCAGGTTCCCAGTCTGAGAGATGAAAGAAAATCCCTAATGCAGTGACTGTCTTTTATTTCTTTTAAAAAAATAGTGGTAAAATATCTATAACATAAAGTTTATCATTTTAGCTGTTTTTAAGTGTACAGTTCTGTAGCATTAAGTCCCTTCAGTGTTGAGCAAGTACCACTTTCATCCATCTCCAGAACTTTGTCATTTTCCCCAGCTGAAACTCTGCACCCTTTAAACACTAACCCCCCAGACTGCTCCCTCCAGCCTCCAGCCACCACCATTCTGCTTTCTGTTTCCACACATTTGCCACTCTAGCTACCTCGTAAAAGAGGAAGCATGCAGTGTTTGCCCTTTTCTGACTGGCTTATTTCACCTCGTATAGTGTCTTCAAGGTTCATCCATGGTGTAGCGTGTGCCAGAATTTCCTTCCTACTTAGTGCCGAATGATATCTCACTGTATGTATAGACCACGTTTTGATATCCATTCATTCATCCGTGACCACTTAGGTTGCTTCTACCTTTTAGCTGTTGTGAGTAATGCTGCTGTGAACATGGGTGTACAAGTTCCTGCAGTTGCTTCTGGATATATACCCAGATTTGGAATTAAAAAAATTTTTTTTAAATTTATTTGAGAGAGAGAAAGAAAGAAGAAGCAGGGGAAGGGGCAGAGGGAGAGAGAGAAACAGACTCCCCACTGAGCAGGGAGCCCGATGTGGGACTGGATCCCAGGACCCTGGGATCATGACCTGAGCCGAAGGCAGACACTTAACCGACTGAGCCACCCAGGCGCCCCCCAGACTTGGAATTGTTGGCTCATAAGATAGTTCTGTGTTTAACTCTTGAGGAAACTGGTGATGCATGTTTTTATCAGATGCACTATAAACATGCTTATATATTTGGCACTTCAGATTTTTTGGATTCCTTTCTTAGATTTGATCCTATAGTGCGAGTACTGGCTTGAGGGTCATGACACATTTTTGGTTCTCCAAACATGCTGTCAGACTGTTTACTGCCACCGTTGTTCCAATTTACACCAGCTCCATCTGTCTAAACCCTAATTCAGCTGTGAGCACTTTAATTGCAGTCATCACACCGACCCTGGCTATTTTTGTGTGAAATTATTTTCCCCTTGGTAATTTAATAATTATAAAATAGACGCTTTTAAGAGAAATTACCAAGGACATTAGAAAATCAAAGTATTTTTTTCTATTTCTCTCCCACTAAAACAAATTCTAAGGGGTAGTAACACTCCCTATTTTTTGTGCAGGTGTAACTATGGGCTGAATTTATACACAGTGCTTTTTCCTTTTAAAATAAATTTCTGTGCAGTTCAAGCTGGATGTCTCAGTGTTAGAGTCAATCCAGCCTGTAATGTAATATCCTCTGCTTTTGTTGATTTCTATTCAAAGCCCACTGGGGGCACTCTTTCTGAAAAGCTGGATTTGGTTTTGCCATTTGGGGCGCCCCCATAGCGGGATCCACCCCATTTGTTTTGCCCTGCCTGTCCTTGCCCTCTGTTCTTGCACAACAAACTGGCGTGTCCGGGTGGACTGTGCCGCGGTCAGTTGCACAAGATTGCACTTGAGCGTCGCGTCGGCGATCCTGCTTGTGAACGCGGCCGTGGGGCCGATCGGGCGTCGTGGCCGCCGTGCTCCTGGTGGGGGTAGGTGTCCTGCAAGCCAGGGTTCGTGTGTGATTATGTGATAGCTCAGGACCCGACACCCGGTCTATGTGGAATGCACCCCGTGTCATTGTTTATGCTTTCTCTTAGAAAGAGTCACTTCTGCTGGCAGTTAGGGTCACAGCCATTGCTGAGAACTCCCCAGTGTGGGTTTTTTTCTTTCTGTAGTTGGCCTTTTCTTTCCGTTTCCATGTGGGTGTCTCTGTGTGGCCCTGCGCCTCCCAGAGATCACTTGCGCTGCTCCCAGCAGGGTAGCTGGGCCTCAGTGGGGTGGGGCAGAAGAGCAGGGGAGGGAAGACTTGTCCCTGTCCCTTCGGGGCTGGAGTGTGAGCTGAGGCGCCGCAGGGGGACAGCAGGGCCTCGTGTCTGGTCTGCCTATGGCCCTGCACCTTGTAGGGCCTTTCCCTTGTGTAAGGGGAAGGGCAGGGCAAGGACGGGCTCACTGGGGGCCCACACCGGTTCTCGTGAGGAGTCTGAGAAGGGTCTTGTGTGCAAGTAGGGGCAGGGCGGAGGTGTGGGCGGAGTGGAGCCCGCCGAGAGACCTCCTCACCCTTGCATACTGTTTGAGTGCTGAGTCATGTGCCTTACTTATTGATTTTCTTTTTTAAAGAAAGCACGTTCAGTTAATGAACACCACCAGGGGCTAAGTGTCAACCTCAAACGTTGGTGTGCAAGAACCCCTTGGAGGGTTTGACATAAAAGCCAGTTCCTGGGTCACACCACCTAGATCCTGGTACAGGGGGTCTAGGGGAGAACCTCAGCAGCCCTCTGAAGACCCCTCGTTGAGAAGCCTGCCTGTTGGCAACATCACCCCCAAGTATGGTTCTCGGGAAGGTTCCTCAGCAGGGATTGGTAAAGGAAGGGAAATGCTTTCTCGAAGATTCCTTCCCTGGAGGATCCCCGCCTGGACTCACCAGACCCGGAGTGAGCCATGTGTAAGTTAGGGTTAGGAGGAAGCGGGCTGGGGTGTGGGGTCCAGCACAGCCCCTTAGTAGCGGAGTCACTTGGGCTCCTCACATAATCTCTGAGACTTTGGTTTCCTCGTGGGTAAAGTGTGCTCTTAATTCTCACCCTGCACCACCCACTGGTTCGGGAGTGTAGATGCAATTCAGGAATGGGTACCACAAGCTTTGTATCATTCAGCATTGTTTGTTGAGCATTTACTGTTTACCCGGCAGGGTGCTGTTTAAACAGCAGGGACAAATCAGCATCCAAGATGGCGCTGTCACTTTCTGAGGCCTCTCATGTGGGGGGCTGTTGTACCGGGCCGAGCACCAGTCTCGGGTCTGTTGCTGGTTGCTCAGTGGGATTTGGCTACCACCTCAGCCTCTCTGAGTACAGTCTCTTCTCCATTAGATGAGGCAGTTAAGCCAGTAACTTTTAGCTCTAATGATCCCTTTGTAGTTTGTGAAATGGCAACTTTTGTGATATAGAGCATAACTACTAACCCTGAGTTCCCTGAAGATGCCGAGGTGGGGCTCTCAACTGTGTGACCCTGTAATAGTTTTCTAGAAAGACACCAGTCACAAAGTGTCACGTGTGTCTCTGGCACTAGTATGGCCCATGTGTAAGTCTTTGCATCTGTGCCCTTTAATCTTAATAATTTCAAGAAGAATGAATTGTTTCCAAGTCTGTGCAAGTGGTTTGCAAGTGGCCGAGGAGGAGAAGGGTCTTGTCCCATGCAGTCTTTAAAACATTGGATTTACCATCACTGCCAAGCAGTGGATGGTAGGAAGCTTACCTCCCCTCCAGAACCTCTTCAAGCACAGACCTGGGGTCATGCTCCTTGACCACCACCCTTGTGGCTAAGTGGAAACATGGTGGGTAAAGACATGGAATGGGTGGGGTAGAGGAGGAGAAAGTAGAAGATAGATGGGCTTTTAGAATATGGCCAGTTTTGTTGAGTTAAGGTTCCTTTACTTTTTCTTTGATTGTCACCATTACTGTAGTCTAGAACATTCTCCCGAGGCCCAGAGTGAGACGCCAGGTTGGGAAATCCCAGAGCGCAAACAAAATGTGGCCCTCAGGTGTTTACAAAATTCTGAGTGTCTGACATTGAAAAAAAAAATCAAGAAATCTCATGTAAAAATGCAGATTCCTGGCCTCTTGGAAGAAATCAGCATATCCGGGGCTCTGGGTGCCCCCCCACCCCCGCCCTGGGTGGAGCAGGATGTGTTGTACACCCCGCTCTTGGCCTGGCTGCTCAGACACGTGTTGGGCAGGAATAGAGCTTTTCTGCAACCTCACGCCTTTGTTCTGTGGATGCAGAAACTGAGTTCCAGACAGATGAAGATGGGACTTGGGGGGTGATGGGGAGAAGTTGGGGACAGAGCCAGGCCTGGGGTCTCCTCCGAGCTCTCAGAACAGCACTTCTGCCATACCTGGCTGGGTCCCACGCACCTTCCGGCAGGTGGCAGTCGCGCTGCTGGCTGGCCTCCCAGTCTGTCTCTTCCCTGACTTGACCCTGTGCTCTTGCTCCCCCTCTCTTCGGATTTTGCATTTCTTCTCAGGAAGCTCTCCTCTTTATCCAGCGCTGTTCTCTCTCTCCTTTTGTTCCTTCTTCTCCCCCTGCTGTTGCCCCAGGACCTCCTAGAGCCTGGGTGAGTGTTTAGGATGCTTCTCCCCTCCATCTGTGCAGT
Organism: Ursus maritimus; assembly: GCF_017311325.1. Lineage (NCBI taxonomy): Eukaryota > Metazoa > Chordata > Mammalia > Carnivora > Ursidae > Ursus > Ursus maritimus. Next base: position 47,631,815 of record NW_024424453.1, on the reverse strand, counting down.
TCCCTGCTCTCCTGGGTCCAGATTCCTCTGCTTCAGCATGCAGGTGGGAGGCCCAGAGACCCCAAGGGATCCACCCCCACCCCATCTGGGGGCGGCCACCACTCAGAGCCTGTAACTTCACGGTCCTGGATATGCTGATTTCTTCTGAGAGGCCAGGGATCTGTGTCTTTACATGAGACTCCCTGATCTTTAAATGTCAGACACTAATTTAGAGCTGCCGCCTCTGCTGTAAAATGTTGAGCATTATCTCGGGCGCCTGGCAAGTTCCACGAAGCTGGCGTGTCACCTGTGTATCGGAGGGGCCTCCTTCTAGCCCCTCCACGGGAATGAGGATCTAGCCCACGGCAGGTGCCAAGTGGACGTAGCTTCCCCTATAGCCCCAGACCTCCTGGATGCCTAGCAGTCTCCAGCACCCTGTCCCACCTCCCAGCCAGCCCTAAATGGAGCCCTCATCCTCGGTAGAGGGACCCACGCCAAACCTTATGCCTTGGAGAAAACCTAGGAGGGATTGTAGCTCTGAACAGGTGAAGAGACCCCCTTATGTTTTGCTCCCGGAGTGATGCCATAAGAATAGGAGGCATGGGATTGAACTGGTATTTGCTGGGTGAGTGAGGGGACATCCACTTCCCTGTGGGACTTAACCTCCATGCTGAATGAAAACCTATGGGGTTGCCGGGAGGGGCCTGAAAACCCTTGGCACTAGATGGCTCCACCTCCCCTGTGCTGAATGCTGGGCATTGGTCCATCCTGGGGATGCAGGGCTGTCAGACTAGCCCTGCCACCCATTGCTGATTTTTCCTAGCCTTTGTCCCCATTATTTACCCAACACTCACTGAGCACTTACTGTTTGTTGCCCAGCTGGCTGGAAAGGTCTTTCTCTCGAGGGGCTCGCAGCTGGTAGAGAAGGGAGTGCAGAAAACACTCCTAACATTGTAGTGAAATCATCAGTGTCCTGTGGACCTAGCCACAGGACAGAAGTCAAGGAAAATTTGAAATACAAGGTGACATTTGAGTGGTATTTTGAGATAGAGTTTGCCGGGCAGCGAAGGGCATTCTAGGCAGCTAAGACAGCTGGTGTAAAAACCACCATTTGTGGAGAAGTATGTTTAGCAAATGGTGAGAAGTTGGTGTGGCCTCACTGAAGAGGTGTTGGATGAAAGAGCAGAGTCTGCACTTGATAAGAAAGGCTGTTTTAACAGAGTCAAAGATAATAGTGGCTTCCACAAGGTAGACCTTTCTTTCCCTCCTCAAAGCCCCAGGGCAAGGTTGGACTCCACCAGGTGGTCCCAGGCGCCCAGGGTTGCTCTGGCGTTGCCTTTACTCGTGCGGTTGAAGATGGTTTCAGCACCAGCCCCCTCTCTGCATGCGAGAGTTGGAGAAGGCATGGCGAGGAAGCTCTGTTTACATCCTGTTAACCAGGCATGGGGACATACCTTACTGCAAGGAAAGATGGGAAATGTAGTTTTTAGCCGGGGCCATACCTTGGGAATTCCACTACCAAAAGGAGGAAGCAGAAATTGGATATTGGGAAACCTCTGTCCCAACAACTTCTATCTGAGGGAGGCAAGGGCTGAAACATGGAGCACTTTAGAGGGAGCTGGGAGGTTTTTTAAAACAGGGCAGTACCGTGTTTTAAAAAAGCATCTTTCTACACACGGCACCAGTGGCAGTGTGGCCAGCAACCATGGGGCTGTTGTAGTAACTGTGGAAGGGGGAGATCCGCCCTGACTGCCTGGGTGAGCCTGGCCTTCTGGCGGTTTGACAGGCTGGGCGTTGGGGGATTCTGGGCTGTGGTTGCTGCACATCTTCCAGAAGCCAGGGACCTGTTAGGGTGTGAGTTCAATCAGCAGGCTGATGCCCTTTATTTGAGGGTTATCTGAGAACACGTTTTTATAGCTTGTTAATAATGTGAGTTGGAGGGCGCTTGGGTGGCTTAAGTTGGTTAAGCATCCAATTCTTGGTTTCGGCTCAGGTCATGATCTCAGGGTCCTGGGATTGAGCCCCATGTCATCGGGTTCCGTGCTCGGTGGGGAGTCTGCTTATCCCTCTCCCTCCCTCTTTGCACCCCTCCCCCACCCATGCTCGCGCTCTCTGTCTTTCTCTTTCTCAAATAAATAAATAAAATCTTAAAAAAAAATAATGTGAGTTGGAGCTATGGAGAAATGATGACTGTCAAGAGTATAAAGGGGTCCTTTCCTCCAGGTTGGGCCAACAGTGTCCGTTGACACCGTGAGCTTGAGTAAACCCCAGGAGAAGGAGCAGGGCTGTCCTTCTCGGGCCCCTGACCCTTCCTGGTTCTGCATACAAGTTACTTCACTTCTCCGCTCTGCTTCCTGGGCACTCTAGAAGGGAAAATCATTCTGATGCTTCCCTCATTTGTCAGTGTGTTTCATTGCACATCCCTATCGTGCCTATGAAGTCGTCTCTCTGCTTAGAACAAAAACTTCCTAATCAGAAGATCCTGGGAATTCCCCAGCATTTCTTGTGTGCCCGCCTGGGAGAGATGGGTGGCAGGTGGCAGAGGGAAGGGCATAGCTTTTGGTCAGTTGAGGCTTCTCATGCAGGATCTGCCACTTATTTAGCTGTGTGGCCTTGACCAACAAGATATTCCACAGTCTCTGTGAATCTCTGCTTCCTCCTCTGTAAAGCAGAACAGATATTATCTGTCCCAGGTTGCTTGGAGGGTCAGAGAGTGCCCTGCAGACAGCCGGCTTGGCGCTTTCCACAGTGCAGGCATTCTTGGAGAATTCTTAAAGGCTCTCCTACTATGTTTACCCAACCTCAGGCCTTGGGTATGTCTTCTCTATGGGGCAAATGTGGTGTTCCCCTCCACAGGAGGTCCCTAGGGCCTTTGGCCCTGCAGCCAAGGTCAAGGAATGCTCCCTGGGTCTCTGTAATCCTTCCCTATGCTCTGATTCTCTGGGCCTTCCAGGCGGCCGAAAACTTGGCTATGTTTATATGGCTGGTCACATGATGGCAAAATCAAATACAGATAGTTTTTTTAAAAAGGCATTTTGGTCTCACCTTTTGATACTTTATCTCACCGGTCATCATGTGCTCCGAGGGAAACGATCTCTCTTGGACATGAAGACCCGCACTGTAAATAGGTTGACCTTCAGCCCTGGAAATGTGGAAGGACAGGTCAGGTCTCAGAGTCTAAGCAGCTGCCAACATGCTCAGAACTGACATGGTATTCTTAGAAGGGATTTTTGTTTTAGGTTGTTGCCTTCCCCACCACCAAGAGCAGTGACACCAGAAGATTCTAGCCTGTTGTGAGGAGGGTGAGTCATGCAGGAATGTGTTGGTCTCCTGCCTGGTCTCCTAGGCATAGGCCGGTACTGCCTTTCGTGGAGCCAGTCTGTGTTCAGTTAAGAGATGCCGCCAGTTGGGTGTCAGCCCTCCTTGACCCCATGCCCCCTTAGTCGCAAGGCCACCATTTGGTAACCATGAGGCCTCTCCCCAAGATGAGCTTTGTGGGAACTTGTTATTCACTTGATTGTGAGGGAAGAAAAGATTTGCTTAATTACGGGCTCCTCTTGAGCCTCTCGGGTGGCGTTTTTGTTGTTGGCGGGAGGTGAGAAGAAATAGGAGACATCTGTCTTCAGGTTGGGCTTTTGGCTCTGGCCTCGGGGAGAAGGCAGCTTCTGTTTGCAGCAGACCTTTGCTAAGTGGCGGAGTGGCTCTGGTCTGGTTTTTAGCTGGCTGAAATGCCAAGAGCGCTTGCGGTGACATTTCCCACAGGAGGCGGAGAATCCAAGTGTTCAGATGTTGTCCCCCTCAGTCCCTAAAGCTCCGAGGAAAATTCTAAATGTCTTCACTTGGTACTTAACTTTCTTCTCTTTCCTCAGTGCTTGAGAAACCACCCTGACTTCCTGAATGGAAATGTTCTGCAGTGAAGCTGTGCATATTAAATTGAGCGAGAAGGGGGTGTGGGGGATGGTAGGAGGTGGAGGGAGCTTGACAGGTGCTTTCAGTGGGCTCTTGCACAAAGGGAGACACTGGGTCACCGAATGCTCCCTTCACCTGTGATTCTGTATTTTTCTTTGCCTGCCGTGTAGCCTTAAACACGAAGGACAGGGGGATTTTGGTAAGTCTCCGATGTAATTGTTCTGGTCACGGGAGGCTCCATATTCTCCTTGAATGTGAGAAGCCCTGTAGCCACACCCTGCTGCCACCTTTGCTTTGGTTCAGCCCAGAGAGCAGCAAAGGGACTGGTCTTCCCTGCTGCACTGGCTTTGGTTCCCCAGTGAACCCCAAGTCCCTGCCCCGGGCCCTTCCTGCTCCTCCACCTCCCCTTCCAGCTTGCCACACCCCGGGACTCGCTCCCACTCTTTGCACCACTCATTTCCTCTGTGTTCCGGTGGGCCTCTCTCCTTTCCTTTGATGCCACCTTCCACGTCCTCAGAATGACTCATAATAGTGATCTCTTGTCAGCACCTCTTCCTTACTTCACCCTGCTGTTGTGTGGGTGCACTGTCTCGAGAGGATTTTCTCCTCCTGCCCCTCCCTGCACTTTGGAGAGGGACGGGAGACCGAATCCCATGCACCTTGATCCAGGCCCCCACCTTTGTTTACGACTTCAAGGCTAGAACATTGCACAGTAACCTTCGTAGGAATGGCTCTGATTGTATTCTTATCTTTCGAGTGGTTTTGCTCATTGGAGGCTCATTCCTGGAATGAAGAACCGAGTTCACTCTCTTGTCCAGCCATGAGCACCATAGGTGCTTCTGTTTCTTTATGGGTTCACAAGACCACCACTGCTCGCACCCGCCGTTTGCCATCATGGGTCATGAATACTCTCTGTGAACTGGGCCAGTACGGTGACTGATGTCAGAATTAGTTGACAGATAATCAACACTCATCCATTAGCAGTTATTTAATTCATTCTTCCCAGGGGTAGAGAAGTTGCCGAAGACTGGTTTTGTCCTGGGTACGCTGGCTGTGTTGTTGTGTGTATAGTTTAATTACAAGGCCTCTTTCATGGGCTTTATGTGGATTGATCGACTTTCACAGGTATTACAGTGCACCCCTTGAGCCCAGTCTAGGCCAGGACTATGAGGGGTACGGATGGTGGATTGAGAACCACCACCGATGCAAATTGACCATCACAGGAAGGTGGGTTGGATACTAAAATACCCAGAAGACAGAAGCTAATAAGGGCAGTAATAGAAGATCTGATAAAACATTGTGGGAATATAGAGGGGGAGGAAAGAGGTTAATTCTGCCCGAAGTGTTCAAAACACCAACCAACATATATCCGGGAAGATCCAGCTCTGTCTTGATGGAGGGACACCTGTTGCTTTAATGGTTGGAAGCCCCGCAGGAATACAAGCACAGCCATGCTTGTATCGCAAGAGCAGGACCGTGCCTGTTGCATGGACTGGTGCATCTCCTGCATCTCTGGGACTCAGGGTATTATTGGGTGGATGAATGGAAAGAAACAGAGGCAGATGAACGGTTGAGTGAATTCAATGAAGGCGCAATCCCAGAGGGGGGGATGGTTTGAATGGTAAGAGGAATGGTAACTGCAGGAAGCAGTTAGACATACTGGTGAAATTGTAGCTGGTTTGGCTTACACGTAGAGTGATTGAAAGAGAATGGTCTGAGAAGGGGTTGGAAAGGATGACTGAGTCCAGAAAGCACAAGAATTGTGGCTTCACTTTGAAGAAAGTGAGTTGCTAAACAGTATAGGAACTATTTCAGGTCGGTCTTGTACGTTTTGAGAATGGAATTTAAATTGGGAGAAGGTCCCTGATATGGCCACACCTGGCCTCTCCATGCTGTGGGGAAGCAGCTGAAGACCTCTTTTGGGACCACAAGGTCAGTTAGCTAGCAGCTGCGAGGCCAGAACCAGTTCCGGGCTCTCACTTCCCTGTCTTCTTCTCTCTAGACGTGTGCAACAGCACCGATCTTCCGGAAGTCGAGATCATCAGCCTGCTGGAGGAGCAGCTGCCCCATTATAAGTTAAGAGCCGACACCATCTACGGTTATGACCACGACGACTGGCTCCATACACCCCTCATTTCTCCAGATGCCAACATTGACCTCACAACCGAGCAAATCGAAGAGACGCTGAAGTACTTCCGTGAGTAGTTCCCTTTCGTCTGCCGATGGCATTATGATGGCCAGTGCTTCTCAGCCGTGGCCCCACGTGGGACTTGTACTGGTTAGCAGGTCTTACAGCCTGCCATTCCTGGAAGGGTGATTCGGTAAATGTGGCCGTAGGGTTTAGCCACACACAAGGCCTTGATGTTGAGTGTTCTGAATAGAAATTTTAGGGTGGTGGGGACCAGGTACAAATTTTCATTTGAACCAGTTTTATCTTAACTGTACAGAAGAGTTTGAAAATGCTCCCATTCCCCCCCCCCCCAAATACCACGTGAGTCCTTAGAAACTCTCACTGGGAAGCAGTTTGCATTTAAACCAAAGGCACTGGGAACATCTTGGCTGCTTAGTATTATTTATATGACATAGCAAGACACGTATACCAAGGCTTACCATTGTCTTTCTTTTTTTTCATTTTTAAATTGAGGTTCAATTGACATATAACATTTTGTTAGTTTCAGGTGTACAACATAATGATTTGATATTTGTCTACATTGCAAAATGACCACCACAATAAGTCTTGTTAACATCTGTCCCCGTACATAGTTAGAAAAAAAAATTTTTTTTTCTCATGATGACAACTTTTAAGATCTACCCTCTTAGCAACTTTAAATATGCAATACGGTATTATTAACTGTGGTCATCGTGCTGTACTTCATATCCCCATGATGTATTTATTTTATAACTGGAAGTTTGTACCCCTATTTCTCCTACCACCCCCCCCCCCCCCCACCTCTGGCAACCACCAGTCTGTTCTCTATATCTGTGAACTTGATTTTCCAAGGCTAATGATTTCTGTGTGAGAGCCCACTAAGCTGGTTAGTGCTGCTCCAGCGACAAACCAGTCATATCTTGGGCTGCAGAGCTGACACCTGCTAGGGTGAGCAGTGTACTAGGTGTGTTCCCCCGCTCCCCCCAACCGGTATGTGGTGACAGCAGTGTGAAACCTGATTTTGCAGATTGGGAAAACATGATAATTTTAAAAACTCATGCTAATGATGTTTCTAATGTTCATTCAAGAGGTACCTTTGTAGAAATCACTTTACTCTTTAGAAATTCAACACAGCCCAATGTGGTTGGTAGGACAGACCAGCTCTCCTTTGTCTTGACACCCCTGACTTTAAAATTCAAGTTAACTTTAGCCTTGTCTAAATCAGTGATATCATTTTGGAAGTGAGATCATTTATATACCTGTGTATCATTGTGTTGCCTTCAAAAATAAAAAGTATAGCAATCCTGCTTCTGCTTGATGATAACTTGGTTCAAAACCAGCTTACAACATCCATAAGTTTTCTGTAATTATTGTCTCAATACAGAGCAATCTCCAGTGTTCTTGAATTCGAGAATTCATTTATAATAAACAAGTTGCAACTGCAAGTTTCTCTTTTAGAATGTACCTGGGGCTGTTTTCACATTTTCTCTATCAGATGTTAATGAGGAAGGGATTTTGTTTAAACCGACCTGTGTGTTTATACCTAAGACAAATCCTCCAGTCTCTGTGAACATGGCGGATAATCAGGTTCGATCAGAATAAAAATAGAATAATCCACACCAGGGCAGATAGGAGGCATGTTACCTGTACCCAGTGTTCACAGTGGAGCTTTAGGATTTCTGACGTGTCTGGTAGTGTATAGGAAGCTCTTGGCAGTCACTTTTGTTGACTCACGGTATCTGTTACACCAAGAGATGTGATGTTGAATAGAAAACTGTGTCCAGAGTCACGTCCTTGGCAGGTTCCGTCTTTGGTTCCTTCAGATTGCTTCACGGTAGAATTCACAGCAGAAGTGTTTTTTCAGAAATCTCCTTGTGTTCCTTCCTCTTCTTTAAGAGACCCTCCTGTGATTCCACAGGACCCTGCATGGCCATTTGTGCTGCAGGAGGCTCCTGGTGTGTCCCTTGAATCACTTACATTCACAGTGTAACGGGAACCATTCAAAGGCAGGACTTCAGTATTTTCAGAGAACTTTCATATGAATTGCTCCTTTCATCCCTGTGCAACGTCTGCAGTCTGGGCAGGGCTGGTTTGATTATCGAGGAAGTGGAAGCATGGAGGGCTCCTAGTATTTCTTCCGTAGCACTGACCTCCAGCTTCTGAAATCCTTGCAAACAGTAGCCTTGAACAGATGCTGTGGCTTTTTTCTGTTTGTGCGCTCTGGTTTTGGTTATGTATTTAAGAGAGGGAGAAAAAGGTCCTGTTGGATTTGGTAGTGGATGACACAAATTATGCCAAAATTAGAAGAAGTGAAGTAAACGCTGAACGGAGATTCTGCAAGTTCTTAGAGCATGGTCGCCCCCAGGTCTTACCTCAATTCTGTATTTTCTTCTGCGTTACTTGCACTTAGAGCAAAGTAGCTCTTTGCTAACTGTTGATTAAATGAACAGTCAGGGGTTAACTCTTACATAGAGGCACGCTTCTCAGAAGGGCTTTCAAATGGAGATCCTAGGATCCCCGACAAGTCTGTAGAGGGAAATTGGGGATTCTGTGCACTTGTAAAGAAATGAAATGACATCTTTATTTTCACTAACTTCTAACTGAAATGCAGCATTTCCTTTCGCGGCGAACCCAGAAAACAAAGCACGGTGACCTCAGCAGGCCCTATGATGTTGTTACCAGTAGAAGTCAATGTCCCGCTGTGGCAGAGACAGGTACACTGAAATACCACCTTTCCTCATCACTGCTTTGAAATGAGCTTCATAGGGGGCCTGCTGATAGATCTTGTTATTTAATACAAAGAAGAAGGTCTTCTATCACAGACTTTTTGCAAGTTTTCGTAACTGCATTGTGATACTGGTTTCCTTCGTAGTCCTTTGTATTTAATGTTATGTTTTCAGCTCTTTCTTCTAAGGAGGGGTCTGTGAGCCTCGCCAAACTGGCTGAGAGGTCAGTGGAAGGCCCAGATCAGGAGCCCTGCTCTGTGCGGGGTCCTTTCTGGGTTTCATTGTGTGTTTATATGTGCGTAACCCAGGCGACACTGTGGCCACAGCGCTGTGACTCACCGGTGTGTTAAGTCAGTTACGAGGTGCGCGAGGAGATAACAGAGCTGTTTCCTCTTAGATTTATTTTCTCATCAGTCAGGGCAGTGGTTCTCTGTTGTGGGTGGGAGTGGGGATAAGGGGTTCCCTAGGGCTTCTGATAATAGGAGATGAGGGAAGCCTCAGCTCCCTCTTTTACAGGCTGTCTCCCAGAGTAGAGAAACGACGCTTCACCTTTTGAATCTGGCCCTCACCTGGCTTGTTTTTTTGTTTTTTATTTTTTATTCTTTTTTTTTTTTAAAGATTTTATTTATTTATTTGACAGAGAGAGAGAGAGAGACAGGTGATGAGAGAGGGAACACAGGCAGGGGGAGCTGGAGAGGTGTAACTTTTTGGTTAAGGAACATTGGGTCAAGAAAAGAACTCTCTCTGTGTCTCAAGTGCATAGGATTCTCTGACCAGTTCACCTCCGACTTTCCCTGGAATAGTCTTTTTCCTAAGGAGAAGAGAAGGTTATAAAGCAAATACGAGTTTCAAGACATTGTTCTATTGTTTACTTTTACTGTAAACTAATCTTAATGAATCAGCCAGCAAGTATTTACTGAGCGCCTGGTATGCACCTTTAATCCTTTGTGAACTTGACTTTTTTGAATTCCAGCTGAGGTTTTCTGGCTAAGGAAGTGAAAACATCTCCTGGATTATGGATTTTCTTCCCTTACCTAAACAGGGACTTTGCACCTGGCTTGGGCCCACGCAGGAAGCCCTCCAGGCCTCTGCTGGCATCCTGCACAGAGTTGCTTGCCTTGCCTATGTGGGAGAAGCGAGTGGGCTCTGGGAACTTGCATGTTCTACCTGGTCCCTGTGCCATTTAAATTTTTTAAAGTTTAATTTAAACAAACAAACAAAAATGAAAGACCGTTGCTGGAGCACCCGAGGCCTGTGGCAAAGTGCCTCACTAAGCTTATGCACGGTGCCGGCCTTGCACGGGCCAGGGGTCCTGGACGGGTCCTCCTGCCCTCATCCCCGCACACTGGGGTTGTGCCCATGGAGGACTGGAGCCCACAGTTGATATCATATGCCAATTTCCACTGTGTTCATTCACTGTGTCCACATGGTCCCAGGTGTCATGAGTGTCACTAGCCTGTGTGTTACACTTCACGGCCCTAGGACTGTTGCAGGGCAGAGGCAGTCTGCTCGGGACGAGGCATGCAGGCCCGAAGCATCTGTGGCGGCTCTAACTGGCCAGAGCGTGGGCTGGACCCCAGTGTCTCTACCCAGCCGTCCCTGGAAGTCCTGGTGCCCCTGGAGCAGGGGTGACATAGTGACCACTCCCTTCTGGACACTTGCCACTCCTCCTCCTCGACTTGCCTCCTCTCTGTCCGGTCCTTCCAACCTCTTTCACTTGGTTTTCCCTCATCTCCTGAGCTGCTACATCAGTGGCCGTTGACCCTGATGAACTGAGAGAGCTTTTAAAAATAAGCCCTCACAACCCTCCCTTCTTGAAATGGTCACCTGAAGCCCGTAATTCCAACGTCCAGGTAACTGTGAGGTGCTGCTGGAAGTGTTGGCACGCCCCGCCGGCATCTCTCCCTATGCTCTCCTCCTCCCAGCTACGTGCTGGCAACTCCCCAACTGCCCACCTCTGACGCCCCTTCCCCCCTTCCAAGCTCTTATGCTCAGTCATGGGCTTATAGCATGTCCACTGTCAACATCCCCCCGCCCACACATTTGTCTTGAGAAATGTGACACGGTTTATCCCATTCCAGCCGGCTCTGTTAATTCTTCGTGTGTGTGTATCTCGGACCCCTTCTCTGACCCTGCAGCCACCGGCATGGATGAAGCCACTGCCATCCCGTCCCTGGGCTGCCGTAACTGCTCGCCTGCTTCCACCTTGCTTCTCTGCGATTCTCTTTTGATTCAGCAGCCTGGCTGGTCTTTTCTCGAGATCCCCTGCGGTTATGCTGCTCCTTTGCTTCTCATTGCTCTTTGGATAAAAGGCAGGGTCTTCTAGGACCCCATGACCTGGCTCTTGGCCCTCTCTGCCGCCAGCCTCGTTGCACCCTCTCCCTTTACCCCGCACCAGCCCCACTGTGGACACGCCACGCTAGTCTCACAGAGGCTCCCTCCCTCCCCTTTCTTTCCTGTTCTCTGGTTCTCAGCACAAATATGCCCTCCTCCAGGAAGCCTTCCACCCATCTGTGGCATCCCTTCCCTTTCCTTTTTGCCGCCATCATGGCTCTCATCTGTCTATTTGCTTCTATCATGATAATGCAAGCAATAATAATCCTGAGTCACCTCTGTGGAGTGCTTCCTGTTGTCCGGGCTGGTGCCTCATGAGTCTATTAGGACACACACACTGGATTTGAAGTCCGCAATCCCCTCTTTGTTTAAGTGATTTTTTTCTGGATATAATGCAACTGTGTATCCAAATCGAATTGGCCATTTAATCCTTAATTTAGTCTTTCAGGGTATTAAACTTCGCTTTCATAGAAACAGCTCTTTTTCTGGGCGATTCAAGAAATAATAAATGTAATGGTATAATTCCGTTAACAAGCAAAAGGGACCTGAACAGGTTTGGGAACAAACACAAATTACCCTCGGTAGGGAAGGTGCTCGATTCCTACGAGCCCATGTGGCCAGGCTGGAGAGACAGTGGTCTCTCTGCTGGGGGGCGGTGGCGGTGGGCGGTGGCAGCGGATGGTGGCGGTGAGCGGTGGCAGGCTCTCCGGGGGCCACGACGTCTTGTTGTGGCCCCAGGTCTGCCAGGAGTGCGTGGAACTCACGAAGGCTGCAGCACCTCTGTGTGCAGGTAAATTGTCCCCAGCAGTGTCGTAGTTCCGCCTCTCCTTGGACCAGTCCTCTGTGGTTTGGTCTGTTCCCGTTCATTTTTGGTAAATCTCTTTTCTCCTTCCTCTGCTTAACGGTGGACACTTAATCAGTCTCCCATCTTGGGGTCCCCTGCCTCCCCTGCCTCCTTTGCTTTAGCTGTTGCCTCTCTGGAGGCGGCTTCTGCATTTCTCTCTCCACCCACAGGATGCGTTGCCAGAGTTTCCCGTAAACTGAACGTGAGTTTGTCATCCTCTCGTCAGCTTTTCTTACCCGCTGCCTGACTTGCACGGAGGCCCCAGGCACCCAGTCGCAGCTTGTGCCACGTCCCGTCCTTTGTGTCCTCAGGGGTGCCTTCTCTCCAGTCCTACATCCACAGATGCTCTGCACGCGTCTCCGTCCTGGTCCTGAGTGAGCTTGTTAATGTCACCACGAGCAAGTCATGGAACCTCTTTGGACCTCGGTTTTCTTTTTTTTCTTTTTCTAAGTTAAAAAAAGGTTTTGTGACTTTCTATTGGTGACATGGCATTGGGAGATAGTGTCCATTTATGATTTTCGGGGTGGAGAAAGCAGGGATGCTTGTCACTATTTGACAGAATCATGTTGCCGACTCCATTTCTCAGCCCTTAGTGCCTGGCCGTTGAGGGAACATAAACGGTCTTTAAAAGGGAGTGAGGTTTTAAAAATAATGTATCCTTTGGTCATAAAAGTGTGCTGATTGTCGATAATTTAGCAAAAATTAGGACAAAAAGATGACTAACTTAGCAACCACTTCTCATTTTTTTGTGAGATATTTTTAAGTGGTTTTTTTCCCTCCAACAAATATATTACATATCTGGGAACATAATGCTTTACTTAATTATATACGTTGACCATTTCCCCATGGCGTTAAAATTCTTGAAAAGTACAGTTTTCATTGTTGCTAAATATCCCATCATTTATATCTAATCATTGGTCTGTTATTGGGAATCTGGGCTGTTTCTGATTTCCTTCTATATCCGTAGGTGTCTGCCCAACTCATGATTTCCTTAAGGCGTATGTCTAGAAATTTACTTGGCTTGAAAATGTGGCAGTTTTTAAGTTTCTTTGAACTATATTATTACTCTTAGATTAAATACTAACTTACTGCAACAAAAGCAGCCCATTCTGGGTGAGCATATACTGAGTCATGAGATCATTAGGAGCCCAGAGGAATGAATGTTGAGGGAGTGGATGAGTAGGGCATCATTCCATGAAGTGCTAAGAGCTCATAAATTTCCTGGTGTTTTCCTCGCCTAAGAATGGTCGGCAGAGATTCGGAGATTGGTGGATACCTCGTTCTTTGGATTCAGAATTTTTTTGGGTTTCATCTCTAATTTCTGCTGGGTGGTTTGTATGTGGTGGTGGTTAATGATGAAGGGCCATCCATTGAGCGTTTATTACATTCCAGGCACTTTGAGTCCCCCTGCAGAGCTCAGAGGGGGCGACTGTTCTTATCCCCATTTTTAAGACGAGGAGGCCGAGATTCAGAGGGACCCTCCATTGCCGGCCCAGGGTCACACAGGATGGGCGAGAAGCAGGGTCTCAGCCCAGCTGGACCAAGCCAATTCTTTTCCACGGTGTGATATCCTCAGTGCAGCCCAGGCCTTATCACCTGTGGTTTGAAAAGGTCTTATGTACTTTTGAGGTACTTAAAATGGACAGCATTTAACTTCGCCCTAGCTCTGACTTGTGATCTTCCCATCTTTTACCAAATCTTTTTATTGTCAAGACATCAAGCCATGTAGTGCTCAGAAGCACTTCGCCTGAAAACACCAAATTTGGTCTTGAAGGAGTCTGAACCCGTCCTACATGTTTTCTTACAAGACACCTAAGGAACAGTGTCTGACCCTTTTCTTGGTTTGTACAGGTTGTTACCCATTACTGAATGTTTGGAAAATGACAATAATAGATAATGACCTGAAGAAGATGACTGAAGTACTCAATTTTGTGTGTGTGTGCGTGTTTAATTCAAAGAGTTATTAAGGGATCACCTTAAAATTTTCACCCAGGACCACTTCATGAGAGAGAACGGTAATGTACGTTGTCTGTGGAAGTTTAGTGAGGATTGAGAGATGCAGCTAATCTGTGGGGGGGTGGGGTGGGTGATGTCTATTTGAGGTTTAGGTAACTTCCCTGTATGGTGAAGATTTTCCTCTTCTGAGTGGCTCCTAGAGAAGACAAGTCATGAGAGACCCAGCAGTCACCCTGTGTTAAACGAGGGCCTCATCTCCCTCATCTGCCAACTCCGTGTGTGACCTTGAGCAAATCTCATAGCCTCTTTGGGACTCAGATTTATTGTCTGGAAATTAGTCAGCGTTCAACATTCTGTGACTCTCTGAAATATGTCACGGAGCACTTTTTACTCTTTTGTCAAAGGTATTCCAGGACAAAGTTCTTTTATTGTTGTTATTTCTTGTTTTTGTCTAATTGCAGTTTCTTTTAAAGTATTTTTTCTGTATTGTATAGTAAGAGTTATGAGACTTTAATTTTCAGTTTTAAGAAATTGTTAAAAAGAAAAATCAGCTTCATAAATTAAAAAAAAAAGATAGTTCTTGCTTTTTTAAAATAAAAGCGATATCATCGCTCTCAGGTGATAATTCTAGGGAAAATTTTAAAGAATTCTCAGAACACTATAGAAATATTGGCCTAATTCTCTAAGCACATTTTAAATTGCCTAGAACTTTTCTCATTAAGATTTAGATCTCTGCAAGGCTTATGTTCTAAAAGACTACAAGCTGTTGGAAATAATTTCCGTATTCATTGAGTAAATCCCAGGGGGGCAGAGCCCGCGTCTGTCTGCCTCGTGTTTGCATGGGCCAAAGCCCTCGGCCCAGTGCCTTGCATTAAATAAGTGTTTAATAAATGCTTCGTAAGTAAGAGAAAATGTAAAGATACATGTTTTTAAGTCAAAGTGTTTCTCCTTTTTAAAGGTAAAAACAAACAGAGCAAGCACGTGTGGAATACAGAGATTGTTTCGGTTTTTGCTACCTTCACAAGATCGCCTTCGTCTGATTAAAATCTGAAGTGCGGCAAAAATAGAGGCGACTGCAGTCTGCTCTGAGCCTAGACAAGTGAAATGGACAAATAACACCGGGTGCTTTCTGAAGGAGGGGGTGAATAGTTCCATGAGGTGGTGACAAAGGAGAAAACGTGGGGGAGGGGTGCCCTGGGCAACCCTAGGGATCTGTTCTCACCCAGGTGTTGTGTGTGGTGGGTTGGGTCGAGTGAGGTGAGGAAAGATAAATTATAGGCTTGGGGTGGAGGATGTGTTGGGGTTGGAGAAGGGATCTTATGCCCAGGGAAAACTTCTCATTTTCATTTGCCAACAAAAATGATACCAAAATGCTTACATTATAATATATTTATGAATAGTTGCCATGAATTTCTCTCCTGTAAATGCCCATGTTTTGGCCGTGTCCTTCTGCCATTCCAAGACTGGGGGCCGTGTTGTTTATGGGTGAGCATCGAAATGAGCCCTGGATTGTGCCTGCTCCCCTCTCTTGCTTCTCCCTCCCACGAGTGGACTCTCCCTTGGCCCATTTTCACTGCTTTTAGCTATCCAGGCGTCTGCAGGGGCAGAGGTGGGAGCAGAGCAGCCCCGGCTGCATGGACACTCCTCGCACGTAAGCCACACCTGGTTGCAGCATCCCCACCCTGGTGTGGGCCCAGGGGAACTGGAGGACCTGTGCCCGGGGGCTGGTGCAGGGCAGCTGCACGCTGGCGTGCCTGATAGCACCTGCAGCTCTGGGCAATGGACTCTGGTCAGCAGGATAGCCAGACACTCATCCCCGGGGGCAGTCTACCCACGTGGCCCCTAAGCTTACTCTGGCATCTGCCACCTGCCAGCTTTTTTTTTTTTTTTCTTTTTTCCTCATCAAACCAGATTCCAATCTTGAGTATCTGTTCTTTTAAGACCAAAAATGCTTGGCAAGCAGTTCTGTACAGATTGACTGTTTTCCTTTTCGTGTCAATCCAGCACGTCTAAGACAAAGTTGGAACGGACTCAGGTGGGAAATTGACATGACAGCTCAGCTTGCACCCCCATCAGCTCCTCCTGCAGGATGCGCTCAGGCCAGAGAGGCTCCGAGTCACAGCAGGAGCAGAATCGGGGATGGGTGGAGTTTCTGGTTTGTGTTTTGAAGCCTGTGACATCTGCCATGTGACCTGGTGGTCCCAGGAATGGAATGCCCCATGCAGCCCCCCGAGGCTGCAATGAGCAAACTGGGAACCGTGGGACACATCTGAGCTCTGTGTCTTTTGCTTGTCCTTCTCGGACATACAGGCAATTTTAATAACTGCATCAAGGCTGGGCTGCACGTCGACTCTGCAGTGCTCTGCTGAATGCCGCCTCCCTGCCTTTGGATGTGTCTCTGAAAGCCAGACTTTGTTCTGCCCCAGAGAACCCTGGAGATGGCATGGGCGCCTGCTTTCCCTGTGCCTGAAATGAGGTGGAGATGGTTTGGGAGGGGGGTAGCTGACAGCAAGCTGTTTGCTAGCAGCCTGCCTTCTGCCACAGGAGCTCAGTGACTGGCAGCAGCCATGTTTTAAAAACTAAGATTGGAAAGAGAGCTCCCCAGAAGTATCCTCTCTGTAGCAGGTGCAGGGAAGGTCTGCTTGTAACGCTGTGTTTCACGCAAGCTGCACCAGCCCTCTCTGGGATGGAAGGCTATGAAGCCCATTTTTCTGTCTTCAGGCTCCTGGCCTCTGTTGGGTGCAGACAGAAGGCCAGCCACAGTATTTCCTGAACGGAGGAAAGTCCTAGAGACTGGGAGCATGTTCCAGAGGGGATTAGGGCCGTCAAGTGGTTCTGCTTCCTAGCAGGAGGGAAGCACGCAGGGAGCCATTCTTACACCACCTGCTTAAGTGGGTGGCAGCGCGTGGCCTGTGGCGAGTGCCGTGACATCCGATACTTTGGGGCAAACTCATAACTGCGTTATTTGTGCTTTAGTTATTCATTGTTAGTGTTTACTCATCTTTTAAATGTATTGAATAACTTCAAAATCATGTGTACATGTATGTATACGTTCAGGTATATATAGAAAGCCATTCCCTATGTACATGAATGTTTAATTCATATGCTCACAGAACTAATAATTAGAAACTTAGAAGTTAAATTCTTTTAAACATTTAAATCTGATCACAAATGTATTTCACAGATTCCCCTTAATGCTGCAGACCAAATCTATTAGATTCTCTGAAGTGCTTATAAAAGCAAACATACGGCTCACCTCGCAACACAGGACCCAGTCCTCGTCCTGCCCGGGTGTATCTGTGACCACAGCGTCAGGCCTTTCCGTTCTCCTACCTACCTGCCTCCTCATTCCATATCCGGTTGGCTTATTCCTAGCTACCCTACTTAGAGAAATGTTAATGTAATGCTTTATTAAAGATATTAGTGGCAGAGACTGAACAGTCATACACATCCACCCCCCCTACTTCTTCAGATGGTTTAAAAATATCTTCCTGTTATCATCTTTCCTGAATATACCAGTTGCCTCGTTCGCTTGGTTGCCCTTTTTGTCTTGGCGTTCCCCGATCATCACGGCCTTGACAGACTCACTGTGTTCCCTTTAAATGTCATTAACTATATTCTGTTTTTGTTGTTCAAATTGTCACAGCCTGGCCCTTGACTGTCCTTTTAAGCTGCCTTCTGCGTCATATCACTTCTGCCCCCAAGACCTTGTGGAGCCAACTCTGCTTTCTTGCAAGCCGGCGTTGTAGGCGGACCTTGATTTTTCCTGCCCGAAGGCATGGACTCAGCAGCTCTCCAAGGAGCCCTGTTGACATTTCACCCAAAGCTGGACACCAGAGTGTCGACCTGCTGGTCGTGGGTGGAGTGGTATCCTTGCTAGGCCACTTTCTTGACAGAGCCGGAAATACTATTTCTTTTTAGTATCTCAGAGTCCCATTGATATTTTCCATTTAGTTCTTTCATGACCATTTTTAATTTTTTTCTTAAAAAGACTTCACAGTTTTTTAAAAAAGATTTATTTATGTGAGAGAGAGAGCGAGCATGAGTGGGAGAGGCAGAGGGAGAGGGAGAGAGCATCTCAAGCAGACTCCCTGCTGGGCGTGGAGCCCCACCCAGGGCTCTGTCTCACATCTTGAGCCGACACCGAGAGTGGGACGCTTAACCGACTAAGCCACCCAGGTGCCCCCACGATTTGTTTTTTGCTGTGAGATGCCAGCTTGAGTTTTTATCTCCTTTGTCTTCTTTTTTTTTTTCTCTCCTTTTATGTTTCATTTGTAAAACATCATAGATGTTTTCTTAGCTGTCAGTGGGAAGACTGTAGGGGTGGCTCATGCCCCATTTCTATCCAGATGCTCTTATTGCTGAGTGATCCTGGGCCAGAGTCTTAAACGGTCTGGGTCCCCTGTCGTCATGTGCACAGGGAGGGGCTGGTAATTAGCAAGCAGGGTCTGAGGAGTGAGTGAGCTGGAAAGTGCTGGCTGCCTGTGTGCAACCTCATGTCCTAGATGGTCCTGGGTGAGGTGGGTGAGTGAGAGGTGGCTTCTCTGAGGCTGCTCCTGGGACCTGTCCCTGATCCCGAGTCTCCCAGGGTGGGGTGGTGATAGGGGCAGCCCAGGCCTGGGGTGGGGGTGGGGGAAACTGGCTTTTTCAGCTGCAGGAAGCCGCGGGGGGGATGAGTGGGAGGGAAGGCTGGGACCCTCGGGGTGATGGGACTCTTGGAGGAAAGTATGGTTTCGAAGGCACCTGGATCTTACCCTCAGCGCCATCTCTGCAGAGCTGCGGAGGGATTGCTTTATCCGTCTGAGCCTATAAAATGGGAGTTCTGGTGTAGATACTCACTTTGAATCTTGCTTGAAGCTCATGGAAGTCACCCACCAGTGATGTTATTTCCTTTGTACTTGTTGATACACTCTGTTTTCTTTCCTATTTTCTTAAGACATGAATTGGATACGTACAGTCTTTGCAATTGATGTAAGTTATGTTCAGTAATATATTACTGTTTAGAAATGCGTCCCCCGCCCTGCCCCCCGCCAACTGTCACACCGGCTTTCTACTGTGAACCCAGTGCCTTTTCATTAATTATGCGGGGACAAGCCAAGACGTGATGTTTCTACCTCATTTCCCTAATTATAGCTTAGAAAGTTGTACTCTCTTTTTAATTGTACGGGCTTACTTATGTTTTTAAAGAATTTGAGTGATGAGGATGATCGGAAACTAATATTTATTACAAACTCACTTTGTCCCAGGCACTGTGCTGAGTGCTCTGCCATCCATTAATTAATTAAAACCTCGCCTCGTCTCTGAGGCAGGTATTATAATCACCCCATTTAACAGATAAGACTCTGTGTCTAAGAAGGTCACAGATATGGTAGATGAGGAGCCTGGACCAAACCTCAGGCCATCTTACTCCAAAAGCTCATGCTCTTAACTATGAAATTAAACTGCCTGATATTAGTCCGTCTGTCGTCCGTCTGTGTGTCCATCCATTTATCCATTATTCTTTGCCTTTATGATGATGTGTTACAAATACAGTATTTTTAAGAACTCATAGTGCAGGAAGGGAAATGTGCATGGCTTTGACTTTCTGTGATGCTTTACAGTTTGCATTTCCCGTTCGTTTATTACATCTTCATTTTGCAAATTCACATTGGACCCTTTCCCCCAGACATAGTGGATCGAACCTGTTGAGTGTACTGATATTTGAGGAATCTGTTAATTGTTGACGGGAGGCTTAGAATCATCTTTTTAGAAACACCTAAAGGAATTTTATTTATTATTATTTTTTTAGATTTTATTTATTTGAGAGAGAGAGGGGGCACAAGAGGGGGAGCAGCAGGCAGAGGGAGAAGCAGGCTCCCTGCTGCACAGGGAGCCCAATGTGGGACTTGATCCCAGGCCCTGGGATCATGAGCTGAGCCAGACAGACACTCAACCGACTGAGCTACTCAGGTGCCCCCATCTTGAGGAATTTTTACCAAAACCTTAGAAAAAGCTTGGGGCACCAGCCTCTGCTCACGTTTTCTGAGGAATGACATGTGGGAGGGCCACATGGGGGTTTGCTGTGGGGCTGTTGAGAGGTGCCGTCCTTGCCAGAGAGAGACATGATGGAGGACCAGAGGGAGAGATGTTCAGATAATGGGGGCAGGTATAGCTGGAATTAAAATCGTTGGCTGCTGACTTTAAATAGGCAGATGTCCTAGAAAATCTTAAATGTGTATCTAAGTTGGGGTCAGGCAGAGGGAAGGGCAGGGCTTAAAGTGAGTGAGGGAGGCGTTGGGGTCTGCTCTCTCCATTGCCCAGGAAGAATTTGGAATTGGGTGGGGAGGGCCGCAGGTCCTCCAGGGTGTAGCTGACAGCTGGGGAACAGCATGACCAGAGGCAGGAACCCCGCTTTCCACGCGGGGCAGGACATGCTCTCACAGTGTGCAGGCTGGGCCAAGTGGGCTCAGTTGTCCACCCCTGGCAAGTGGGACGATCTGCTTGTAGCATCTTGTGCTGGTGGACAAGCACGGCCTGGTGAAACCACAGGACGCTGAAGTAAGCAGGGGGTACCTGGAGCTGGGAGAAGCGTCTGGAACCTATACGGGGGACAGGAAGCCAGCTCTGGGGACCTCACAACACAGCATTAAAGACTCATCTGCTTCCCATGATTTAGGAAGGTTGAGATATATTTATCCATAGTACAGATTCTGCCCAAGAGTCTATATATAGGATTTGTAATTGTGTGTGTGTATGTATGTGTATAAATATATATGTGTGTATATATATACATACACGTATATATGTAAATATACATACACAAACATAGAGTTTTCTTCTTAAAATTTTTTTTTACTCAAATGCGGAGAGACACACACAGACACTGTATATATTACTTTCCCCGATCTATCCATCCTATTGATGTACCTCACCATTGGAAGTGTGGTCTGGGGACCAGCATCATTGCCGTCACGTTCGAACTTGTTAGAGATGCAGACTCTCGGGCCTGCTACACACCTGCTCCATTGGAATCTGCATTTTACCAAGAGCTCTGGGGGCTTCACATTAACTCCCAGAAGTCCTGCCCTCGAGGGATGTCTCCACCTTTGTTAATGGAGGCATCATATGCCACTGGGAGAATAAAGGGAAATTGTCCCTGTTGGGTCACCAGAGAAGGAGAGACACATGCCCTCTCAGTAGTGGAAAAGAGACTTTTACTATTACTCGTTCACAAATTATTATGGCCTTGAGTAGAAAATTAAGAGAAAAACCCATCAAAGCCCACGCTGCTGCTGGTGATGCCAGTGGATCGTTACAGTATCCAGCCCAGAGGCTGGTGAGGTTCTGTAGGTAGTTTCGTTTTAGGGCATTGTTTTTCGAGGGAGATTTTTGGCCCCAGAGGACATTTGGCAGTGTCTGGAGACATTTTTGGTCCTTACGTCGGCAAGGAGAGAGAGAGAGAGTGGTGCTTCTGGCCTCTAAGTGGGTAGAGGCGAGGGGTGCTGCTAAACACTGCGAGATGCCCAGACAGCCCCCCACAGCAAAGAATGATCTGACCTTAAGTGTCAGTAGCACTGAGGTTGAGAAACACTGGTTTAAGGGATGGAGTTACCTACAGTAAGTCCAGAATCTGTTTAATTATCCATTACTCCTTTTAATGAGATATTTAAAACATGCCAGACGCTTAGAACTAATAAACAGTAACTCCTTTTTTTTTTCTTTAGGAAATAAAACATTATAGGGGCACCTGGGTGGCTCAGTCGTTAAGCGTCTGCCTTTGGCTCAGGTCATGATCCCGGGGTCCTGGGATCGAGCCCTGCATTGGGCTCCCTGCTCCGCAGGGAACCTACTTCTCCCTCTCCCACTCCCCCTGCTTGTGTTCCCTCTCTTGCTGTCTCTCTCTCTGTCAAATAAATAAATAAAATCTTTAAAAAAAAAAAAGGAAATAAAACATTGTAGATGCACTTAAAAGGACAGTTGCAAAGCCCCATTCCCTCCCTCCCTAGAGGCAGCCACACCGTTTTGCAGGTGGGCTGTTGCCTTCTGTTGTTTGTACTCGGATCACACACGTGAGTGTGCATGAAACACTATATCGAGTTGCCTGGGCCCCTTTGTCATGGTGTTCTCCCGTTTGTATGTGGCAGGCCGTTTTCCCAGAAGTTTGAGCAAAGGCATGAGCAGCGGAGCAGAACTGCATCTCAATGGAAATATTTCCATTTTCTGAGTAATTCACATTTCCTTTAGGTGGTGGTTAAAAATGTTAAGAAAAGGTGTTTAATGTATTAAATAAGGTTGGTGAAAGAAAATCAAAAGTAATGGTTGCAGATTTTAGAAGGTGGCATTTTTCAAATGTGGACTCCGAGGAGGCCCAGAATCGAGCATATATTCTTGTCCTTAACATTTGTTGGAAGTGATGATGGTGGCAAGGCCCCCGGACCCCACCTGCCTGCACCCTCCTTTCTCCCTGGGTGGCACCTCCCAGCCCCTGCTCCCAGCATCCTTGGAAGACATTTCCAAGGATGGAAATCTCTGCATCATTTTCCAGAGCTGGCCAGTTTCTATGGCAACTGTTAGATTGAAAGATGATCAGCAAGCGGGAGGCCAGAGCGGGAGGCAAGGCTCGAGTGAGACCTCCGGGTGGTGGTGTGTGTCCCTGACGTCACCCTCCTCGCGTCTGGATAGGATGATAACGGATACTCCCATTCAGGGCTGCTGGCCGCTGTCGCTTTATTAGCAGGGCTGCTGGGGGCTCCGACAGCTCTGCAAATTGCCTCTCTTTCTGCTCCTCCTGTCCTCGCCCCACCAGAATTCTGCTTTTCACGGCCTCTTTTCTCTTTTGGCTGCAGACTGTCATTAGGAATGCACAGCTTAATTCCGGTGTGTTTCAGGATGCTCTTCTGCCCAGTGTTCTGGAAGGGCAGGGAGGCATGGCAGTGTTTTACTTGATGTTGATGGCGCTGTGAAGTCCGTTTTTTCCTCTGCAAGAATACTGACTATGCAGAAATTTATTGAAGCGGATTATTATGAACTAGACTGGTATTATGAAGAATGCTCGGACGGTAATTATGGCCCCCCGCGAAACAGAGCAGGAATGTGTAGGGGCATTGTCTCCCTCTGGGGTAGGGTGGTGGTCCTGAAACCTTGCCTGGGGACACGGGCAGGAGGTGGGGGGGCACTGGAACCAGCGCCACCGTAGGCATGCATGGCTCTGACAGTTCTGAAGGCATGGTGGACGAGATGGCAGGTGGGCAGGGCTCGTTGAGAATCCTCGGCGCTTAGTCGGTCTTTGCTCAGAAGGGCAGATGGTATTGGTGTGCTGGACTTGTGAGCATTATACTTCTCCTGGATTGAATTCTCTCTGGGGTGAGGCGTGAGTGTGGTGTTGATGCGTGTGCATGCGCTTGTGTGTGTGTGTGTGTGTGTGTGTGTGTGTGTGTGCACGCAAGGGGAGATGTGTTCGGTGACCTCTGTGCAATTGGCGGGGCTGGGGAAGAGTGTATTCAGGAGGTGGCTCTCTGGACAGTTGGCAGCAGGCCTGGAAGAATCCTTCCTTTCGGGAGCCCAGACCTGGGGGCCCCTGGGGAGGCTGGAGAAAATGCAGAAGCAGCTTCCCACCCAGCAGGCAATTCAAATGAATTTTGCTTGTGGGATCCCACAGAGATATGGATGTGGGGAGCCGTTGGGAGGGGCTCTCCCTCTGTCACCAGCTCCTGTGTGCAGGGAGGGTGTGGCACATTCCAGAGGAGACTGGGTGGAGTTTGTGTGGCCGGACAGGCCTCGGGAGGTTTCGGGTACCCAGAAAATAGCACTGAGGTGCGTTCTCAGAGAGGCCACAGGAGAGGGCCCTTAGGCTCCTGTGATGTTGGGCCTCAGAATCGTGTAAGACACAGTGGATCTGTCTTCTTTAATTTCTTCTTCAAAATGACCCTCAAATCACATGTCTTTTGTATGCCCCCGCCACACACGAAAAGAACACAGTTAGTACGTGTGCAGTCTGAGGGTCTGGTCCCTAGGGTTGCTATGTTCTCAGCCCCGCACGAGCCATTCATAGGTAAGGTGACTGTTTCCTAATTGAATCGGGAGCTTCAGACTGCTCTAACCATGACCACATTCGATGAACCAGAATGATGTAGCAGGTTGGGGGCCGGCCTCATCAGCAAGCTGAGGAACTACATGATTATCTCTTGTCTGCTGATTTCTGCCTTGACCAACGGCTACAGGAGAGGGACTGGGAGGTTTCCTCGGGTAGGGTGGGTGTGTATGTAACTCTGCTGAGAAACTTTCCCAGTTGAGCCCCACTGTCTCCCAGCATTCGGTGAGGACGGCGTCATGTGGAGTCCGTGTGCGTTTTTAAATATCCTGAGTAATGGTGGTGGTGGGCAGCTCCGAGGGCCTTCCAGGGAAAAGGTGACTGGATCCTTTTTCTTGTTTGGATAGGTTATTCTTGAAGCAGGTTCCCATCCTGTTACCCGACTCCAAGAGGCAATGATAGGGATGCGTCTTTTCAGAACTGTCAGTGAACTTGTGTAGTTTCCTTGGTGATTTGGGACTCACTGAGCCCTCCCTAACTTTTTAAAGTATGGACCTCAGTGGATCACTGGAATGGGGAGTGTAAGTTCCAGCAGAGTGCCTGTCCCAGACTGTGGATGAGCTGGGTGTGGCCATGGCTCCCACGGATCCCTCCTAGAAGTGGGGGAGGAAGCTTTCTTACTGTCTTGACCCAATTGCTACACCGTCCAGCTCTCTTTACACCCTCGTCCTTGGGAATAAAGCCAGTCGCTCGTGGTAGTCAGTCTGAGGGGTGAGAGGAGGCCGCTGACTCTTATCTGGGTGTCTGTCAGAAGGATTTTCTTACCCAGCCATTTCTCAGTTGAGTCTTTTGGCCCGGAGGCAGCCAGATCTCTCTTCTTCCAACTGAAAGGAAAATGGAAGGAGAGGCAACTCATCTGTCCAAGGGTAAATCAGTGTTGTTTGCAGTTACTGTCTGCGTGTGTGTTGAGCAGAATACTTTCCTTTACCCTCTGTTCCAGTTTGGATGAAGGGGAGAGGGCCATTGGGACAGAATTTACTGGGACAACTGGCATTTTCATAATCCCATTTTTAAAACAGCAAAACAGGGAATACAAGGGACAGAAACCCAGAAATCATCTAGTTGAGAAAATCCAGGGGATTGGGATTTCAAGTAAATGCTAGTTTTGTAGTTAATTCCTTTACTCATTTCTCACTAGTTGGGTTCTTTCCTGGCCCGTGCAGTTGGTCTGGAAATGCCATTTGCCTTTGTTTATATATGCATCTTTAAAATTGCAAATGAAATAGCCCTTTCGTCTCCCAGTCCTGACCTACCTGAGGAGGCCACGTAGGAGGAGACACACAGCACTGCTTTGTCTCTCTTGTCGTTTGGCATTTGAATCGTTAATGAGGGAAACTTCTAGGGAACTTTCCATATTAATGACAGAAGATGAGTCAAATGTTTTGAAAAAGATGCAAAATCATCATTTATGTCAGAGTTACTGACTCACACTTACGTTGCAGGGTTAGCACTGAAAAGTAATATATATATATATATGAGTATCGATTGCAGGACAATAGGACCCCTCTTTAAAAATTGGAATTAAAAAACAGCTGCTGTTCTCTTTTCTCTCTGAGGTTTAGGAAAGCTTTATTTGGTGTCAAATGACCGTATCCTTCCCCCTTTTAGTCTTAGTTATGGAATCTTGCACACCATTTTCCCCACCCCCCCAAAACAAAAACAGTAAGACCCCAGATGGTGTAACAAAGAGCATGGGGCCTGGGCTTAGAATAATAAGAAATTGGAGGGGTTGGGTGCCTAGTACCTTAAAGTCATTTTTAGAGATTTGAAACAGCCAGCTCTCAACACAGTATAGCGTGGCCACCGCGGAATTTGTGCAGATAAACCAGTTTTAACTGTGGTGTCAGACAGGGTCATGGCTACCTACATTGGATGTGTCCTCCCTCTAAAGCCTGGCAGATTATGAAAATCGCCCACTTATTTAAAAAGAAGATTCTTGGATTTACTCCAGACCCAGAGAGGTCCTGAGAAATCTGAATTTTTAGCACATGATTCCTTACGTTAATATGCATAATTAAAGGTGGTCTTTACATCAGGTGTGTTTGGGAAACTGTGCCAATGTCAGTGGAGACCAGGTCTGGAAAATAATTCTTTAGGTCTGTCACAGAATCTTCTGTTGTTTCTTGGCTACGCTGGTCACTTAAAAAAAAAAAAAAAGTATACTTTTAAAAACTGTGACACCGTTTTAATATTTCAAAAGGCTTGGGTTCAAGTGTATGTCTTTAAGTTAAAGAGAGCGTACTTTTGTAATGACTCTCGAAGTATGGAGATTGCCAGAAAGTGCACTGGCGTGGAGTTTCTGAGGCCCATTTTGCACTCTGCATGGTTTGGGCACATCCTGGGACCTCTGTGAGCCTCTGTCAACTCAGATGCCCCGTCTGGAAAGTGGGGATAGACACAATGACCAGAGCCATAGTGAAGGGCTGTTGAAAATACAGTTGACTCTTGAACAGTGTCGGGGTTTGGGGTACAAACCCCCCCACACACACAATAGAAAAATCTGTGTAGAACTTTTGACTCCCTCAAAACTTAACTACTAATAGCTTACTGTCAACCAGAAGCCTTGCCAAAAACATAAACAGTTGATTGACACATTTGTATGTTGTATATATTATATGCAGTTTTCTAGAAAAAGTAAGCTAGAGAAAAGAAAATGTTATTAAGAAAATCACAGGAGAAAATATATTCACAGTACCGTACTGCATTTATTGAAAAAAATCCACATATAAGTGGACCCATGCAGTTCAAACCCATGTTGTTCAAGCGTCAACTGTAAAAGCTTTCTGTAAACGGTGACGTGCTGGGCCAGTGCTTAATTTTATTTTCTCAGAAATAGTCTAGTTAGTAAGTTCTTTTTAAAAATCCCTCTCAGAAGGTGAGTGGCATTTTGAACAAGGGTATAGTATCTTTTTTTAAAAAGATTTTATTTATTTGAGAGAGAGAAACAGAGAGAGAGCGAGCAGGAGAAGGGGGAGGGTCAGAGGGAGAAGCAGATGCCCCGCTGAGCAGGGAGCCAGATGCAGGGCTGGATTCTGGGACCCTGGGATCATGACCTGAGCCGAAGGCGGACTCCTAACCAACTGAGCCACCCGGGCGCCCCAGGCTATGGTATCTTTAGCACCTGTTTCTTGCTAGTTTCTCATATACCTGCACACCCTCATTGCCTGCTGTCCAACATTGTAGGTGTGAGTGTCGGGGCGGGGGGTGGTCTCCCTCCTGCTGGTCGTATCACGGGGAAGCTTCGGTGGACGGCTGAGGAAGTTGTTCCTTGGGCTTCTTACTCCATAGTGAAAAGTCCGTGACGATACACAGGGGCTGTCATGTGTGCCCTGTTAACTTGCTTGACTGCAGTGACCTCTAAAATGCCACCCCAAGGTGGGGCGTGGCTAATTTGGGAGTAAAGTTTTGTTGGAGGTATTTTAAACATTCATTGAAAAATTGTTCCTAGGTTTTGAGATGATTTTTTTTTCTCTTTTCTTTTCTTTTTTTATTTATTTGACAGAGAGAGACAGCCAGTGAGAGAGGGAACATAGGCAGGGGGAATGGGAGAGGAAGAAGCAAGCTCCTAGCAGAGGAGCCTGATGTGGGGCTAGATCCCAGGACCCTGAGATCGTGACCTGAGCCGAAGGCAGATGCTTAATGACTGAGCTACCCAGGCGCCCCCTCGAGATGATTTTCTAATGTTCCTGCACTTTTGTGTCAATGCAAGCAGGCCTTCCATGTGTTCTTTTTGTGTTTATTGTGGGATGCACCTTTGGAAGCGGAGGATGGCTTTTTCCTTTCCAGACACAGCACCCTTCTGAATGGCTGTAAAAGTGACTTGAAAAAAAAAAAAAGGAAGTATAAATGCATAGTTTAACTGTCTGTTCTTTGGGAAAGTAGCGGTAATGTCTTCCCTCTGAGGTCGATGCAAGCCCAGAGCCCAGGTTTTGAAGCATGATGTTTCTCTTATTTATTTATTTTTAATGGCATAAACAAAGTCCTTGGACCATGACCCTCAATGATGGGGGGCCCTGCTAAAATGGGACCAAGAAGTGGAAGGAGGGGGGCGCTTGGAGCACTGAGAGAGGTCTGCACAGTGGATGGCACCGGGGAGGAGAGGACAGAAGGACACTAATGGCAGGGGGGTGCAGTGGGGTCGGGCGGGCAGGGGGAGGCACAGACCGTGGAGCTCAGGAAGTATACAGCTCACATCTTGGAACAAAGGGGCACTCTCAGGAGGGCTGCTGTCCAGTGGGACTTGTTGTGACAATGGAAACAGTCTGTGCCGTGCTGTCTAGTATGGTAGCCACTAGCCACGTGTGGCTCTGGAGCACTGGAAATGTGTCTAGCATGACTGAATTTTGGATTTTATTTAATTTTAATCAATTTAAATTTGACTGTAAATAGTGGCTTGTCTCAGGACAGTGCATGGTAGACCTTCAGGACAGTGACACCTCTGACAGTATATTGAGTAGATCTAGAGAGGGACACTTGCAGAAGGAAGCCCCTCTACCCCGCAGGAGGCCACACTTCCTGTCCAGCGTTCCCAGGGACGGTCCATAACTCAGTCCCTGCCTCTCCTCCCCGGTGCCCCAGTGTCTGGTCCTTGCCTCTAGGCCAGCACACATACCTGACTCTTCCTGGGGCCGAGCTCCATCCAGAGGTCCAGGATCTCCCACTTAGCACAGGCATTCCTAGGCTTTCTTGCTTTGGCTTTTGAAGAAAGTACTCTGTCAGAGAAGATGTTTTTTGGCCCGTCTCTGCCTTTAACCTTGAAATGAATGCAGGTGTGGATAAGATTTGAGAATTCCTTAACATCCCTAGGGGGCTGGGCGGGGGTGGGGGGGAGGAGAAATTGGGGGTGGGAGGCAGGGAATATCCTGAAGGACTAAACCCAGAAATATGAGGTGACATGGAGAGTCTAGGATGGTTTTGTGTTCAAAATGCTGTGTCCTCAGTGTTTATTATATAATATACATAGACTTGGGCATCATTTGTTAAGGATAGCCTAGATTTGAGTTAAAAGCTGAGTAGAAACAACTTGGTGATGAGTCATCACTTGAGAGTATTTTCAAATACATGAAATCAGCTTTTGTTTTCATTTGTACACACCGTGCCCCAGTACGGTATCCTACACATCTTCTAGTCAGTCTGATATTTGGTGAATGAATAATGCACAAGGTGGAGATCCCCCCTCCTATCCTCCCTCCCTCCCTCCCTTGCCAGCGTTTCAGACTCACTGTCATTTGAATTGAATTAAGCCCAATTTGATGCCATTTATTGAGATTAAATGGCATTTTTTTTCTGAGTGTGTATCCTCATAAACATTGTATTTAAAGCTTATGCAGATTTTCAAAATGTGATTTTAAAACCCCTGCCACTGAATTTCTGCTAAGCCTTCTTTTTATAAAGAATACCTCTTTAATGTTGTACAATGTAGTAGTCATTTTCAGGTTCCAAAATATTAGCCAGACAATGCATATGTCTCTAGGGTTTTATTTTTAAATAGCATTTTTATTGTATTCTGGTTTGCTATTTGAGGCACTCATATGGTCTTATATTTGTTTTTATGGAGGTAGCAATTCGATGCAGCAGACATTTTTAGCTACCAAAACAGGATCTGCAGACCTACGGATCCAAAGCTGAAAGAGACCTAGCGCCCCGCACCTGTGCAGGGAATGCTGTATGATGGTCTTGGCTCGGCTGAAAGCCTCCCTCTTGGTGACCTGGGGGAGGTGAATGGGCAAGAGCTGGGACAGGTCTCCTGCTGTGGCTTTTAGGAGCAGGGACACCCACCACAGGGTAGCTGGGAGGCGGCCGAGGCACAGAAATTGCAGAATGTGCTGCAATTCTCAGCTGCCAGCGCTCGGGGCCACCTTCCAGTGGCTTTGATGGAAGAACCTGCCATTTTCACTGTTAAAGGCAAAATCAGACAGTACAGAGGAATTGGTACTGAGATACACAATTAAACTGTGGATTCTTCTTCCAGGCAACACTGTTAACTGTTAGACTTTAGCTTTTTTTCCCCCCTTATCCTAGCAATTAGAATTTATAAATTTGCCTGTGAATACACAGATTTAGGATGAGAGCGGGGGTTATAAACGCAGATTTAAAAACAGCAAATGCAATGTATTATTACCAAAAGAGTGAATTGAGCTTAAAATAGGTAATGGTTACTGCCATGTGTTTGTTTTTTTCCTTTTGCTAGGAGTCAGAGTGATCACTTCCTTCCCTGTTCAGCACTGTGTCAGGCTGTTGTCAAAGTCAGATTGGTCTCAGAGGTGCCTGGGTGGCTCAGGTTAAGCGTTTGCCTTCAGCTCAGGTCATGATCCCAGGGTCCTGGGATCGAGCACTCTGTCTGGCTCCCTGCTCAGCAGGGAGTCTGCTTCTCCATCTCCCTCTGCCCCTCTCCCCTGTTCATGCTCTCCCTCAAATAAATAAATAAAATCTTTAAAAAAAAAAAAAAAGATAAAAGCTTGGTCTCAGTTCCTGGAGCACGCCCACTGAAATTCTCTCATCCGAGGGCATTGGGCAGTTATTCACCAGGACAGCTGCTCTGTTGGGGTCCTACCTTTAGTCAGGTGTACCTGCTTCAGGCTTGTTTGGTATTGCCCTGTGCTGTTGCTATGAAACTTGCAGGGAGCTACCATTCCTCATTGCTTCTGGGGGGAGGAAGAGTGGAGAGAAGAATCTGGAGGTGGAGAGCTTACCTGCAGCCCTGCACCTGCCTGCCCTCCTCCCCTCTGAGTCAACGGCACCTGGTGGGGTCAGCCTGGGGCAGGCAGGGCATTCCCATTCTGGCAGGTGCTCCTCCCCGCCCTGCCTCGCCCCACACTGTCCCTCCTCCCAGCTCCTTCCGGTCCGTCCTGGGTGACGCTGGGCCAATTCCCTGTGCACACCCTCCACTCCAGCTCAACCAGGGAATGTCCTCTGCCCCGTCCAGGGCCCGGCGTGTGCCCCAGGGGCCCAGGCTCCAATGGCTCCTCTGGGCAGACAGCTGGGAGCTACCCCAAGAACCACCCCTTAGGGCCATGTTTGGGCTTTGGGGTGACTTCAGCAATGTCCCTGAGAGATGTGGGAAGGGAAGAAGAGTATTTTGAGTATGACTACCAGAATGAAGAGAGGAAGACCCCTGTTGAGCAGCATGAAAGCCTGGACCTCTTGGAAGAGGGTAAATTCTGTACTTTGTTCAAATCTGACCCTTTCCCTGTTAGCGTCTAACTGTTTTACTGATCTCACAGCACTCTTCTATTTTCCTATTGAGGTGTAACTTCAAGTACACAGATCGTATGTGGTGAGTGGCTTGTAATGACCCCCATGTAAAACCACATGCAGCATGTCTAGCACCCTGAGAAGGCCCCTCGCACCCCAGGAGGGAGACCATGGTCCTGGCTTCTGTCACCTTAGATCTGTGTGCTCCTTTGTTCTTGATCTATGCAGGTGGAATCAAGTCGTGTGCATTAATTTGTCTGGCTTCTGGTGCTTAACCAATTCATACATGTTATTGCAAATATCAGTAGTTGTCTGGTTGTTTGTTTTTTCCTCTGCGGCATTCCAGTACTCTTTTTGAAGAGTTTTAGTTGTTTTCTTGTGGCTGAATGGGTTTTGGTAAGTTAATGGGCAAGAGACCGAGTCATTATTAAATAAAGTATGTTTTTGTGCTGGTGTTATTTTTATTTTGTTATTTTTTATGTTTAAATTCAATTAATTAACATAGAGTGTATTACTAATTTCAGGGGTAGAATTTTTTTTTTTCAAGATTTTATTTATTTATTTGGCAGAGAGAGAGAGAGAGACACCGCCAGCGAGAGAGAGAAAACAAGCAGGGGGAGTGGGAGAGGAAGAAGCAGGCTTCCAGCAGGGAGCCCGATGCGGGCTTCGATCCCAGGACTCTGGGATCATGCCCTAAGCCGAAGGCAGACGGTTAATGACGGAGCCACCCAGGCACCCCTCAGGGGTAGAATTTAGGATTCATCAGTTGCATACAGCACCCAGTGCTCATTACATCACGTGCCCTCCTTAATGCCCATCACCCACCCACCTCCCCTCCAGCAACCCTCAGTTTGTTTATTTCCTATAATGTGCTGGCATTATTTTTAAAAAATCATTAATCACTGTTTTGAAATAGGGATTTTTAAAAAAGAACCAAACTTCAGATTCTTTCTTTTCTTTTTTCTTTTTTAAAGAATTATTTATTTGAGAGGGAGAGAGTGAGCAGCGGTGGGGCAGGGGTGTGGGTAGTAAGGGGCAGAAAGAATCTCAAGCAGACTCCCTGCTGAGCGGGGAGCCATGACCCTGAGATCATGACCTGAGCTGAAATCAGGAGTCGGTGGCTTAACCGACTGAGCCACCCAGGCTCCCCAAAGTGGTTATTCTTTTTTATTCTTTTTTTTTTTTTTCTTTTAAAGTAGGCTCCACTCCCAGCATGGAGCTCACCATGGGGCCTGAACTCACAACCCTGAAGTCAAGGCCTGAACTGAGATCAAGAGTCAGATGCTAAACTCACTGAGCCACCCAGGTGCCCCTCGGATTATTCCAAATAGAAAAGTGCAAGGGCTGATGTTGAAATCACCTTGGGAACCCATCATCAGCTCTATCAGAGGGATGCTGCTTTTGGACAAGGGGGAGAGTGTTAATAATAGGCCCAAAGGCTTGGTGTGAGTTTCCTAGTTGGGCTTCTCTGGCTTTCACCCACAGCCCAGAGAAACCCCAGAGAAAGGGATTTTTGGGGTGCAACTGAATGTTTAAACACTGACTGCATGTATGTCCTTTAGGTCTTGAGTAAAAACAATGTGAATACCTTTTCAGAATTCTGCTCTGTGATGATCTATTTTCATGTCTCAACGTACTTTTTATTTTATTTTATTTTATTTTATTTTATTTTATTTATTTATTTTTAAAGATTTTATTTATTTATTTGACAGAGATAGAGACAGCCAGCGAGAGAGGGAACACAAGCAGGGGGAGTGGGAGAGGAAGAAGCAGGCTCATAGCGGAGGAGCCTGATGTGGGGCTCGATCCCAGAACGCTGGGATCACGCCCTGAGCCGAAGGCAGACGCTTAACCGCTGTGCCACCCAGGCGCCCCTCAACGTACTTTTTATTTTAAAAATTATTTATAATTGGCCATATACCAGAAGTGTTTTTCTTTTGAGGTGTCTGTCCTGAAAATATTAACATTTTACCTACAGGCCAGTTAAAAGCATTACACTGGAGAAATCAGGGAAAGGGAACAGCCAGAAGAGAGCCAGGGGCTCCGTGCTGAGGCCCGGTTCCCCGCCCGACCCTTCCACAAAGGAGATGGTGGAGGTAAAAGAAGTGCCCTGTAATGGGGATTATGTGTTAGTCAGGTTCCTGGAAATGCTCAGGGGGAAAGGCATCCGTGTGCCCTTGTAGGTTTACCTGGATCAGCGGATGTCCCTTACAGCTGTGGAACCCAGTGTGTGGCCCGTGTGCCCACATCACCTGGGTACTGGTTAGAAATGCCCCAGACCCACTGAGTCATAACCCATCTTTTAACAAGATCTTCCAGGGATCCCTGTGTAGATGAAAGTGTGGGGTGAGCAGTCGCCGTAAAGCATAGTAAGATGATTTTAGAAACCAGTCATTGAACCATATGATTCTAAATTAAAGGCTACACAAGGTTCTGGAGCAGTCTTATAGCCTAGTCAAGAGAAGAAAAAATTGTGTATTGCAAATATTTCCTATATCTATATATTTTTTTAAGATTATATTTGTTCATTTGACAGAGAGAGATAGGCAGGCAGAGGCAGAGGGAGAAGCAGACTCCCTGCTGAGCAGGAAGCCTGATGTGGGACTTGATTCCAGGACCCCGAGATCATGACCTGAGCCAAAGGCAGACGCTTAACAAACTGAGCCACCCAGGCACCCCCCCCCAATATCCATATTTTTAACTTCAAGGAAAAAACTGTGAGCCAGAAGATGATGAGACCCAGTGTTCGTTGTGTGCTTACTGCGTGTGCCGGGCACCATTCTAAGTACTTTATATAGATTTGTACATTTAATCCTTAAAACAACATTATGAGGTTAAGTTCTGTTATAATTTCCATGTCACAGGTTTGTAAGAGGGAACTTACGTGACCTTGTCCAGAGTCATAGAGCTAGTAAGTGATTTCAACCTGCGTAGAACGGCTCAAGGCCGGCTGCTCTTCAACCATTATACTAGCAGTTCTCAAAGTGGGGTCCCTGCCCGGTAGCATCAGCATCACCATCACCCAGGATTGTGTTAGAATTGCACCTTCTCCAGGCCCTGCCCCAGACCTGCTGAGCCAGAACCCTGGGGTGGGGCCCGGCAGACTGGGTTTTAACACGCCCTCTGGTTGATTCCGATGTACATTGTCCTATGCTGGTCCACATTTCATAGATAACCACGGGTGTTGGTTCACAACCCTGTCCGGAGCTTCCCGGGTGTAATCTGAAACCCGCCCCCATTCCCCATGGGTAGGGAGAGATGAAGAAGGAGGCAGGCCACTCCAGATTGGTGGGGGGCAGGTGTTATAAGCAAAGAGAACTTTCACAGGAGGCTTGCCTTGGGTGGCTGAAAGACAGTGGCTCCCCACACCTGCCTGCCAAACCTTAGAAGATTCTATAGAGGCTTTAACTGGGTTTAGTCATGTATACCACTCAGGTGTTCTCAACACCACATCACCAACTCAAGGCTGTGACCTTGGAACAGCCTCTGGGATCAGGAAAGGCCAGCCGAACCCACATTCCAAGGATAGGGAGGGAGTGGGGAGCCTCTGAGTGCCCTGGGCCAGCTCACAGGTCAACTGACGGAGGTCACATCTTTTTGTTGGCATCCCCCAACGCGTGTCCCCTACTTTAAGATCACATTCAAGGGGGGGCATTGCTCTGTATTTGCCATCTCCCAACAGACTTAAATTCTCTTCTCTTTTGTCCCTTCCCATTCCATCTCCTTCCTTTCCCCAATAAAATGTTTCGGTGTCCTGGAGGGGTGAAGTGTTAATAATAGTTTTAGGACAGTAAGCTCAAAAGAAAGACACCTTCTTGCCAACGTGCTGTTTTCTTTGTAAAGTCGAATTCACAAGACTGGCTCCTGGCCTGAAGGAAGACTGGAGCATAGATCAGAAGCTGGAGGTTTGGTTTGGCAGGTTTGGTTTCTGTAGCCAGTCCTGTGTCCCAGAGCAAGCCACTTGCAGGGCAGGCCCTTGCTTTTCTCCGACGCTGTCATACCGCCTGTGTCTTAGTTAATGGGAAGCAAGTCCTGCATGTGGAAGAAAATGCTCTTGAATAATGAAATTATGTGCAGGATGTGGACATAACTGTTCCCTGGATTCTGAGCTGGTTTAGGTGGTTTTCTTCCCTGTTAATGATCTATAAGAGGTGCTGGGTTGCTTTGGTAGCTGTGGATTCAGGACACATTTATTCTCTTCGGGTCACCTTGACGGGGTGACAGGCACTTTCTAATGTCACCCTTTAACCTGCAAAACAGCCTTTGAAATAAATGCTATTCCCATTTGTAGTCAGAGCAACTGAGGTAAGCTGGGTTGTCCCTGTCCCGGGTCCCACCACCATCACCCTGCCCGGGGTCTGCCTTCCAGCACAGCCAGGCACGAAGCTAAGGGTGTGGAGGCCTTCCCTGGCATCATCTCATGTAATGGTTCTAACCCACAAGGTGGGTGCTCACAGGGGGCCGGGACTCCCAGGAGAAGCAGCTTGCTCCCACCATGCAGCTGCAAGGGGCGGCTTGGCTCTCAGTTGAGAAAGTGTCTGGGCTCTGTGTCTTCTGGCCCCTGAGGACTTGAACAGCATAGGAACAGAACTGACCTAAAGCAGATTCTAGCTGCATGGCCTTCTTGAAGGAGGCCTCTGCTTGTTTGCGCAGTCCCCTCTGCTCGGGGTGGGAGCGGGCAGGGAGCAGGGCTCAGTGCTGCTGGGCGTGAAGTTGCAGGTCGTGCCCCCTCCTCGCCAAGCAGGGCGCTGGCGCCGGCACAGGAAAACGCTGGCCAAGAGGGAATTTTTGTGGTTGTTTCCTTGTGGTTTTCTGTGCAGCAGATTCCCACCATTTTCTTAAGGGAGTGTCTAAGGGAGCCTGATTTCGTAATTTTTTCTCATCTGGACACCCCCGAGGCTGTTACCCAACTGCAAGATTCCTCACCCGATTCCTGGCAGGTGGCAGGACTGGAAAAGAGCATATGGAATTCTCTGGGGTTAACTCGGTGCTCTCATAGCATGTTTTGGTTTCCTGAGCCCACCGGCTGCGCGAAAGCCTGTGTCCCGTCCTCAGAGGTGGCCGCTGATGGCCAGGATGGAAGGGGCCACCTCAGTCTTTTGCACAAAGGGCAGTTTTCAGGTGTTGAGCACTAACCAGAAATTATCATCTGGAAAAGCAGAGATCTCAGAGAAAACCACAATTGGCAGTGGGAACCTAGCTGGAGCTTGATGGAGAGCCCGGGGCCAGCCCCATGGGACTCTGTGCAAAGCCGCACCCTGCTGGGCTGTGCACGCTCTCCAGCTGATTCCAAGGCGAAGCCTGAGAGGCAGCACCAACAGCACATTCCTCCAGTTTGCGATGGAAATCCCAGGCTGCTGGTGGGGGGGCTGGGCTGCGTGGAGAGTGGCTGGAGGGGAGGTGGTTGTGATGTCTGCGCCAGAGCAGGCGCCGTCAGGGTCCCGCCCGTGTCTGTGTTGACACAGGGTGGCCAGCAGCATGTGAGCGAGCCGTGTAGCACTCTCTCCTGTAGGTCATGCATGAGGAAGGAGCTGACCCGGCTTATCAGTACTGGCCTCAGCATTGTTTGCTCGTGGTGTTCGTGACCTTGATCTCCAGCCTGGGGTTTGGTTGGTGGTATCCATGGCCACCCCACGCAGGCCTCCAGTGATGTCAGTTGCTTGGGGTGGTCCTCTTCCTGGGGTGCAGGTACCAGCATAACCCCAGGGCTGGTCAGGGCCAAGCCTTTTGGGGTCCCCTTGCTGCTCTGCCTACTTCTGGCATCTGTCCCCTGACCCCTTGCCATCCCCAGTCTTCTTGTATCTGAACTCCCAACAGCGCCTCTCACCTGGCGCTTCCTGCTTGCTCCTCTCCGTGATGCTCGTTTGTGCAAGCACCTTACCTGCTTGAGAGAGAGAGATTCATGTATTCACTCAGCAGGCAGTGGTTAAGCACGCCTTCATGGGGGTCACACTGATCAGGCATGATAGCTCTATGACCTTGGGCAGTTTCTTCATGTCTAAAGGGTGGAGAGCAGTAATACTTTTCTCCTAGGATGAATGTAAACACTGAAGGAGGTGACAGCCATCCAGCACTTGGCGGAGTGCCAGCACGGGGAGCGCCGTCATCAGTGAGCCATTGCTAGCCACCAGGTTAGCCCTCAGTAGATATCCCGATGATGGAAGGACACCAGAGATCAGCACTGAATGTTCTAGCCTGGGGTGGGGTGGATGATTAAGGCGCCCAATAGACCACGGTTATGTCCTTGGACAAGCCACTTGGCCTCTCTCCCTGTCTGGTGTGTTAAGTGGGGATCATGTTTATGTTATGGAACTCTGCTGGGTTTTAAGTGAAATAGTCCAGTCCGTTGTAAGATGCCCAGGGTAGCAGTTGGCATGTTGGGGAGACTCAGTAGTCCTTTTGTTTCTTCTTCCCTGCCTCTTCAGGAACTTCCCGTGGCGCTCTGCTCTCGGCCCACCTGGTGGGGAAAGTGAACCAGTAAGACAGTCACACTAGCATTGTAGTTAACGCTGCTGACGAGCAGTTCAGTGTAGCCAGACTGTACTGTCAGGTCCCTGCTGCCCCTCCTCCACCCCAGTTCACAGACGGGGTGCCACGCAGACGCTGGTGGTGGCCGGACAGACTGCTGTTGTAGCGGGCTGGCCTCTGCCACCACACCGTCCCTGCGTCCAGCTCCGAGGCTGCTGTGACACACCAGCGCCTTGCACCGAGACGAGTGGCGGCCTCTGTCGGCCCATTTGGTTCTGGCTTGAGAGCACAGCTGCTTATTAGTTGATGCCTTCTTGAACACTGCTTCTTAGCAGTTTCCTGCATCATCCCTTTGTGTCACATTGGACTTAAGACTGCCCTTTTCCAGGTGGCTTCTTTCCTACCCCCACTCCCCAGGGAGCTGGGAGGGGATGGGAGGGGAGGGGAGGCGATTCTCTGGGACATTAGTTTATCTTGGGGCAACAAGATATACTCCGGGGCTTTTACGTTTTCACCCGTCTCTGGGGTGTTGGTTACATGAGCCTTTCTTTCCAAAGACTGGTCTGGGAGAAAACAAAATCTTCATCTTTTTTGAGCACCAATTACGTGTGTCCCCAAAGAAGACGCTCCACTGCCTTCATGTGACTTCCATAGCCCAGGTGGGAGGGAACGTGGGCCATTTGTAAGAATTACCTTCATTATGGCCTTGGCCATGGCCATTTTTGGTAGGTCCTCACTCTATTCCTACACCCACTTCAAGGGCTGCATCAAAATAGTTATTTCATTTGTTTGTTTTTCAAACCAAATAATGTGTGTCTTATGGGTCTTAGTAGTTACTCCACTTGGGCTGTTGGGCCAAGTCTAAATTATTTTGAAGATAGGTGAAGGACAACAGCTATGCCAGAGACGAGGCTCTAGCTTGAGAGAAGAGCGCAAGCATCATGCCTGGGAAAACAGTCCAGAGCCCTTCTTTTCAAAAACTGGACCGAGGTGGCCTTTGGTTTCCTTACTGATGTTATCACCTGTGCAAATTTTAATGACAGTCATCTAAGCAAACGTGCTCTCTGTGGGGCGGGCTAGTACATGTGTGTGCTTTGCCGGTTTTGGGGTGGGGATTGCCATTGCTAAGTTGTTGCTGTCTGAGTGCACCACTGTGATCTGGGGAAGGCTCAGTCAGGGATCGAGGTAACAAAAGAAGGCTTTTACACTGCTATGTAGTGGGGCAGTGGTTGGAACAGAGTCTGCGTATTTCCAGTATTTTTAGTTGCGTGTTGTTTGGTAACTTAATATATTGACGTATAACTTACATACCTTAAAACTCAGCTGCTTTAAAATGGACAGTGTAATGCTTTCTTTCTTTTTTCTTTTTTCTTTATTTGGCAGAGAGCAAGCAAGCACAAGTAGGGGGAAAGGGCGAAGCAGACTCCCCACTGAGCAGGGAGTCCATTACAGGACTCGATCCCAGGACCCTGGGATCATGACCTGAGCCAAAGGCAGACGCTTAACCGACTGAGCCACCCAGGCGCCCCCAGTGTAACACTTTTGAGGAAATTCTCAGAGTTGTACCACCATCACCCTAGTCCAGCTCTAGAACATGTGTCTGCCTTTCCCCATGTGAGCTCCCCCATGCCCGCTCACGGCTAGTCCCATTCCCACTCCCAGCCGCGGCCACCACTAAGCTGTTTCTGTCTCATTTGCCTGTGTTGGATACTGCGTCGGAAGGAAGCCTACAGTGTATGGTCTTTCGTGTCGGGCTGCTTCTGAGCGTACGGTCGTTGAGGTCCCTCCACGTGCTGCGTGTACCAACCCCTCATACCTTATCACGACTTTGTAGCTTGCCAGGGGGCAGACGTACCCCATTCTGTTTATCCGTTCACCAGGAGAGGGTCATTTGGGTTTGTTTCCACTTTCTGGCTATCATGAGTAATGCCGCTGTAAACATTTTTGTACAAGTTTTGTATGGACATAGGTTTTTTTTTCTCTTGGACAGGGGCGTAAGGGACTTGTAAAGTGTGTGACCTTAGGCCATTCATCTGACTTCTCAGAGCCTGAGTTTCCCTGCCTTAAAGTGTGGGGACACATGTGTCTAACCCACCAGCACTGTCACTGGCTGAGGTACGCAGGGGGTGCTGCCATGTGGCTGGGGCAGAATAGCCATTTAAAGATGTCCCCCTGCCTTTGGGGCGCCCGGGTGGCTCAGTCGTTGAGCATCTGCCTTGGGCTCATGATCCCAGGGTCCCCTGTTCAACAGGGACCCTGATTCTCCCTCTCCCTCTGCTCCTCCCCCCAACTTGTGTTCTCTCTCGCTTTCTCTGATTGCCCTCTCTCTCTCAAATAAATAAATTAAGAAAATAAAGATGTCCCCCTCATCAAAATGCTTTGCCAGATTGGCCCAGTCTGGGAGTCTGCTAGCTGTCTTCCAAGGGAAGGCTGGCTGGGAAGAGTGCAGTTTTTACAGTGGTGGACTGTTGTCCTGCTGGGCCATGGGGAGGAGCAGGAATGCCCCAGATGGAGAAGCAGGCGAGGGACAGGCCCTGCAGAAGGAAATAGGCATATGTGGCACCAAGCCAAACCAAATTCAAAAACGCACAGACAAAGCTTTAAATGACATTTATTTTGTAATGCCTGGAAACTTAGCACCAGTGGGGGACTCACTTAGAATTTCACGGGTGTGGAGGGAATCTTTTTAGCCTGTGGCTTTCAGGTTCTGAACTTTCCACCCCTTGCCGGGGGCAGGGCAGACAGTAGGTACTTACCCAGTTTACTTCCTGGAGGATCGGGGCCAACCGTAGGGATGCTTTTTCAACTGACAACTGCTGTTACTGGTCACAGTGAGAGAGGGATAACCCACTGATTTGTGGACCATTGTCTCGGACACCTAACTGCCAGCGCCTGTCTAGACTGGGCATATTGAAAGCTTATTCAGTATGGTTAGGGTTCTTATAAATATTATAGAAAATAAAATTTACTTTTAAAAAGTTGTAAGGTAAGAGGAGGAATTATCAGGGAGGGGACTGGAATCACGTTCGAAAGTTGAAAAGCAGTGTTTTCATTACTTCAAGAAATGGTCTGTGAATAAGCTAGAACGTAAGCCAAACGACCCAAATGCAAAGAAAATGGGCAGTCATGAATATCTTCTTTCTATTCATGGATGCTGGTGACTTGGTCTTTGTGCTATAAGGGAGCAGTGTCTCCTGAGGTCTTGGTGCACACACCCACCCACCCACCCACACATATACACAAACACACACACATATATATATTTATAATTTAATTGTATATATATGTGCACTTATGCCTGTATACACACACATATTTGTATGGGTGCAAAATATTCATTCATTTATTTGCTCCAAAGATATGTAAAACTGACATAGGAGAAATGTCATCAAAATTAGGTGAAGAAGTGAGGAGAGCTAATCTTTCACACAACTTTAGGAGAATCTTTCCACCACAGTGCACTATGTAAGTGAGCAGTGAGGGCTGCCAGCCATAGTTTCTGGGAGAAGTCTGATAAGGCCAAAATGTCAAGGGGGCCTTGTAGAGCCGGTTGATGTGATGAGAAGGCCCGGGTTCCTAGGGAGAGCAGGTTGTGTGCTGGAACCTTCTTGCCCTCCACTTCATTGCTGAGGCCTGCCATTCTGCATCTGACTGCCTGCCCCGGCGGCTCCACTGCCTGCCCCACCCCTGCCCACTTCTCCCACTGCTGCCCCGGGGCTCCCTCCCATGCCCACGTCTGGTCTGACCATGGAGCCCCACACCCCCACCCCTGCTGCCCCTGGCCCCATTGGTTTCTTTCCTGCAGGGGTTTCTTTTGGGCTTCAGGTGGTCACCCCGAGCTTCCCACTGGCTGCTTATCCTTCGCATCAGGCAGGGACTCATCTCTCTTCAGGGCCTGATCTCTGTAGATACTGGGGATTTGTTGACTGCCATCTCACATCTGTGAACCGGAGCTGAAACATGGCTGCCAGCATTTATTCTCAAAATTGTTTTGGGCACGGTTTAATTTGCATAAAGTTTGCGTTCCTGATTTTCAGCCAAAGCCGCCGGCCCCCCTCCCTCAGAGCTGTACCCTCTTCCCTCCCTCAATTAGCTGACGGCCCAGTACAGGCCTCCCTCTCTCTGCTCAGCCAGCCCAAGGCCACTCATTCCAGTCTGGCTTCACAATTCCACCTGCCCACCCAAGGACAGGCACTGGATTCTTTTCTCATTGCAAACCATGATTAGCTCCTCCTGCTCCTGGGAGGGTATTCCTCCTGCGGTGGGCCCTCTGCCTGTCACGTTATTCCCATGCTGACCTTAGCCACTGTCCCCTTTGCCTGTGACTGAGCTAGGACAGCCCCTTCGTGCTTCTGACCTTCCGTTGCATGCACCTGTTTTGCCAGGGGACAGTAGGCCTAGGAGATGGAGTGCTTGTGTCCCCTCTGTCCAGGTTGATTTACCTCCCACCCCTTCTGGTCTCTTAACTCTCCCAAGAGACCACTCCTCTCCATTTTCACAGCCATTTAGGATTGCCTTGGGTTAATCAACGGTCTTGACCACCGCTCCCCCTCATTTCTCTGTACTGTAGCCAGATTTTTTTTTTGAAATACAGCTCTTACGTGGACTCTCCCTCTTTGAGAACCCTCCAGTGGCTTCTGCTGTCCCATCATGGAAGTCCAGACTCCTTAAAGAGACTTGCCAGGCCTCACACACCCTGCGCCCCTGCCTGGCATTGCCCGGATGGAGCACATGGGCAGCCTGTTTTCTGTGTGCCTCGGAAGGGGCAGGTCTCCTGTCCTGGTCGGCACAGAGCCTGCTGCACGTTTGATGTTGCGAGAGGGGAGCTACATGTACGGTGTATCTGCTTTGCTACCGTAGGCGTGTTATGCTTCTTTTTCTAGGACTTAGACCCTAGTTTTTTTCATATTACTATAGAGGTTTATGGCTGTCCTTTTACTTCAGTGTGTGTTTGTTTTTTGAACATCCTTTGGAAGCGGATTGATTTGCTAGCTCTCCCTTGGTCAGAACTGGAGCCTCCCTTTGGAATGTTGTTCCCATGGAGAGAGAAACAGGACCATGGTTTCTTATAGATTAAATATCTAGAAAGTCGGTGCTTGGAAGGTGCAGCCTGTACTTGTCTTACTGTTTAAAGGTTGGTCCTTTTCCCACCTCGTTGTTCTCACCCCTGCCCCCTCATTTCCTGGAAGAAAAACCCAAGACACACAACTACAAGGCTTATCTGGAGCCCCATGACCTTGGTAGAGTCTCCTATAGAAACCTAAGCCTTAGAGCCCCGGCGCTGGGGATCTCTCCCCTATACCACAAATGCTCCTCACTCTGTTTCTGCTTCCTCAATGTTGTTGATGTGTGCTGGCCTCAGCCTCGCCCTTGTATCCTCTATGGCTCCCTAACTCAGGACGTGAGCCAGACTGGCCTACGTGCAGTCCTTGCCATGCAGCCTCCTTTGCCACAACCTTGGTCGGGTCCTTAACGTCTCAGTTTTCTTTTTTTTTTTCTTTTTAAAGATTTTATTTATTTATTTGACAGAGATAGAGACAGCCAGCGAGAGAGGGAACACAAGCAGGGGGAGTGGGAGAGGAAGAAGCAGGCTCATAGCGGAGGAGCCTGATGTGGGGCTCGATCCCATAACGCCGGGATCACGCCCTGAGCCGATGGCAGACGCTTAACCGCTGTACCACCCAGGCGCCCCTTTAACGTCTCAGTTTTCTTATCTGTGGAATGGTCATCATGACAGCACCTACCCTGCAGGGTTGCGGTGAGGATTAAGGAAAAAGCACATTAAATCCCCAGACATAGCAGGGACTCTATGAATGTTAACAGCTGCCCCTGCTGGGAGTCTCTTCTTATATCAAAACTCACCATTTGCTAGCTGTATGACATCAGAGGAGTTAGTTAACCTCTCTGGGCCTCAGTTTCCCGTTTTAAAATGGGGTTAGTTTAAGTTCCTGTCTTGTCGTATTTATCGATAATCCGTATAGAGGGCTATTGAACATGGCCTGGCTATAGGAAGTGTGCTCAGTAAAGGTCTGCTGCTGCTGTTACTGATTTCTCTAAAAAGTTGCATCAGGGAGAATCCCAGGACCCTATAGTATAGTCAACTGTGTACTTTCTGAAAAATATTTTAAGTAATTTTTTCCCCTTCAGTACGTGGTCGCTACAAAAAAAAAAATTAAAATTTGTAATGCTATCTAAATGTCAGTATGTTTATGGCTTTCCCAATTTTCTCCCCTGTTTTTATTATAAGTCAGTACATCTTTTCCCCATTGGGATTATATGTATTTTTAAAAACATAACTGGAATAACAGTGCATGTCTTTTAATATCTCAGAGTCAACAGTGGTTTTT
This sequence comes from Ursus maritimus, assembly GCF_017311325.1. Lineage (NCBI taxonomy): Eukaryota > Metazoa > Chordata > Mammalia > Carnivora > Ursidae > Ursus > Ursus maritimus. The sequence goes on along the minus strand of NW_024424453.1, from coordinate 47,587,840 downwards.
CATTTATGCTTCTGACTTCTGAAGCTGGGCGCTGTAAAAAGCGTGGGGACTTTTGGAAGGTCTCTATCTCACTCTGCAGCCCTGACTGTGAAAGATCACACCTGCCCTCCCGTCCCTGTGTGCGTGGTGACAATATGTGTCTGTTTAATGCGAGAAAACCACTGCTCCAAATGTACATCTTATTGGGTCAATGGTTAAAGCACGTTAAAGCTTTTTAAAAATTAGCTTTATAAAAGGAAACACGAAGGATCTTGTTGATGGTGGATACATGAACCTACACAGGTAATAGGATTGTTAGAGCTTACGAGTCACATACAGGTGCACACATGCACACTCAGTAAGAATTAATCTGGGGAAATCCGAGTCAGATTCATGGATTGTATCAAAGTCAGTGCCCTGGTTGTGATACAATTTTACAGAATTTTACCATTGCGAGAACCTGGGTGAAGGGTGTAAGGGATCTCTGTACTATTTCTTAAGTCTACATGTGATTATCTACACATGATTAATCACACATGATTAGTTGAAAAAATTAGCTTAAAAATTATTCTAGAGGAAAAAAGCAGCTCTGAATCCTGCTCTCTCCTGTTTGGGTGACATGGAGCCCGATTAAAGCATAGCCCCGTGTTCTTTGTCTCCACAACAGCGGAGGACTTGGTGCTCTGAGTTAAGAGGGTGGGTAGGCGCTAAGCAGCCCCCAGTCGCAATCCTGGTTTCAGCACAGAGCCCTTTTGTTCCTGCCGGGGTCTGGTTCCGGTTGATGAGCCTGGCATGCTGATGCTTGCCTGCCGGGCCAGGGGTCTGGGGGGCCTCCTGCGTCTTTTCCTGCAGTGCTGCCGCAGAGCAGTTGTCTGGCCTGAAAACTAACGCCTGCAGGGACGCAGGAATCTTTACTTAGTAAAGATTTCTCATGACCCCGAGCTAATGAACAAGTGACAGCAATTTCATCTGGCCTCCATCTCCATCAAAGTAAATTCTGATTTAAACCAACCCTTAACGAATCTCCCTCGCTTTTCCTAGCTGGACAGCCCCCACTGGAGGTGAGGGAAGGAAAGTGCCCGAGGCAGTGTACTTCTTTCCAGCTCCCAGAGAAGTGTCAGGTGGAGGAGAGAGCTGGCAGGGGGTTTCAGATTTGGAACCAGATTTCAGATCCCTTTAAGCTAGAAAATCATTCCAACGGATTGGATTTCTCTGAGCTCATTCACTAGGGTGATCTTTACTTGCATTTAATAAAATATTCAGAGAGACCTATTGCATTCGTGCTGCAGCTCGCCATTAGCAATGCTACAGAGGTTGGCTTAGTAATACACTTAATTCCCAACTGCCTTGCTTGGGCTGTTACTGAATGTGGGTCACTGTGAAAGCTGAACCAAGTCTTTGGCTCTTAAGGAATTATTTTGTAGAGTCTTAGTTATAAAGCGTTACCGGTGGCAAGTTTTAAAAAATTTTACACTTGGGTCCTAAACCCATTTACGTTCATTCCTCCCTCCACAGAAAAGCCCTGTGACACCCTTCTTGGTGTTTGTGGAATTGCAGATCGATTCCTTGTCATCGATTTAAAGTAAAACCACCCTGCGATTTTTCCGCAGACTAAAGCATTCTTTCGTTGCACGACCTTTTTCTCCAACAGAAGGAGAACAAAGACCCACCCGTCCTAAAGTGGCCTGCAGGCAGCCTCTTATGACCACAGACAATTACATATGTGGTGAAATAGCACTCCGTGTGCACGCATGCGCCTGTGTATGGCAGGAGTGTAATCAGCCTTTTGGGTGTTGGTTAAAAAGAACCTACGACCCTAGTTTCCATGGTAGGGAAACTGGTTGTCTAGCCTTAGAATGCAGGCCATTTGGGGGGGGGGAGGGGCTGTGCCATTATGAAACGGTCAGCTAAGATTGTTATTTAATAATTATACCAATAGCCACATTCCGAAGGATCCCACTCTGTCCCTGTGGTTGGGTCTCTGTGATTAGCGAGGTCCAGACCCTGTGATGCTTTCTGATCATTCACACACTGGTGGCTGTGCTGCTGACCCATTTCAGTTTGCTGAGTTTATATGAGGCCAGACCCCTTTCTACTCCAGCGCCTGGTCCTCTGTGCCACCGCTAAGAGCGCGTGCACACACAACACACACACACACACAGAGTTACAGACATAGACACACACACACACACACACACACACACACAGTATCAGAACCTTGCAGGATTGGAAGTTACCCCCTCCCCTGAGCCCCCTGAGGCTCTTCCCTGGAACTGGGAAGTGAAATCCAGTGGTGCTGAGCACAGTGTGGCTCGAACCCAGCAAAACCGGCGACCCGTTGTGCCCGACACACAGGCACGACTTGAAGGCCACTTTATTAGATGGGTTATTTGTTTGGCAGGTTTGTGACATCAGTAGCTCATTGCCACTTTTATTTCTTGCAGTTTTATGTGCTGAAAGAGTTGGCCAGATGACTAAGACGTATAATGACATAGATGCTGTCACTCGGCTTCTGGAGGAGGTGAGTGTTTCCGGGGAGGCAAAGAGCCATTTATGATTGACGGATTATAACTTACATTGATTATAGCGTACATTATTGTCTGTCTCAGTGAAGAATCCCCAAAATGGGGCCCTCTCGGGGTACAGGGCAGGGCCTTTACTTTTTGAACTGGTAGCTCTGCGGGTCTTTGTAGCTGTAACTTTGCACAAGGTACGTTAGGTTTTAAAAGGAATGTATTAATGACACCAAATAGGAATATTTGCTAGAATACCCAGTTTAAGATTTTTAAAAGCCCTGAAAGTATTTTGTAACACTCTATTTTAAGGGTATCCAAAAGTGTCAGAAAAATACATCATTATTATATCTTTGTAATTTTTTTGAACTTACCTCAGGTTCAGGGGATATTATGCAGCATAGAAATAATCAAAATCATCGTGGGGAAAAAAAATTAGGAAACTTGCTTAGAATTGGATGAGCTGCTGGTATTGGGACTCTGGTTTTCTCGGTTTCTTCTTAGCATTCTGTTGGCAGTTGAGAATCCCGGTGCTGTGCACACCACTACAAACTGATGAGCACCATATGTATACCCCCATGCCTAGAACCAGCCCGAACACAGCAAGTTCTTAGAGGTATATATTGAATAAATGCCCGTCTTTCAACGTTATCCGTCCTTAATGGCACTGGTGCTTAGACCCTCGTTTCTGCTCTGGAACCAAGACTGCCTTTGGGTCATGTTACCACTCATCAGCTCTTCTCCAGGAAAGGAGTAGAATAATGTGGGAGACACAGAAATCATTGTTGTCATTTTCAGCCACTGGTAGGACAAGGTTGAAACACAGGACCGAGCAGGAGTGGTGGGAGCCAGAGTTTGGGGAGGCATCTTTGTATCCCATTTTTTATGTCTCTCTTCCCCTGTGTTTTTCCCATCTGCACATCTAGTATTATCCCAGCTGCTCCGATGGCTGGACTCTTTGGATTCCCCCTGAGTTCCTCAGGGCTCACCTGCCCAGCCATCCATTCCCCTCCCTTCCTCCTGCAGCCAGCCCTCCACTCATGGACCCAGTTGGGTGGCATGTGGGCAGGAGCTGAGACTGCTTGGCCACCGGCGTGTCACAGCAGTTACCAACACCTAGGCCTCAAATAGGTGATGTTAGGTTTTTGGCTGTGTGATAGGACCATTGGGAGGCATTTTAGGGCGTAGGCCTTCTGGTGGTGCTCCCGTTGCCACCATTATGGTGGCTGGCAGTAGGCACGTGGGAGGCTAGCTTGGTTGGCAGCACTAACTTTTGAAAATGGTTCCGGGGCGCCTGGGTGGCACAGCGGTGAAGCGTCTGCCTTCGGCTCAGGGCGTGATCCTGGTGATCTGGGATCGAGCCCCACATCAGGCTCTTCTGCTATGAGCCTGCTTCTCTCCCACCCCCTGCTTATGCTCTCTCTCTGCTGTCTATATCTCTGTCAAATAAATAAAAAAAATCTTTAAAAAAAAAAAAAAAAGAAAATGGTTCCCACTATGTCCATTTCCCCCAATAGTGCCATGCTGTCCGGATCCCCTAGTAGTTCCAGCATCCACTCCTCACCCCACACCATTAGCCATCGGGTCTTCTGAGGGGGATGTCTGGACCGTTCTTTTCATTCCAAGGCCACTCCACTCCATCAGCCCCCAGAGCCTCAGCAGGGAGTTTTCTGTTTCTCTTTGCAGCTGCCGCCATCCCAAGCCCACCATGGCCACTTTGCCGCCACCCCCGCTTAGAGACACCTAGAAGTCCTCACTGTGTCATCCAAAGCCACACACAAATCACATTCTGAAACCCCCTCCAGCTTGTCTCCAGGGACCTGCCCCGTCTTTCCCTGGCCTTGAGTGTTGTGCCGCAGGGCTCATGGGGACCTTCCAAGCTGACCATCACCACGGCCCCCGGGTGGTCTGTACCCCCGTGAGCCCCCAGCACAGGAGTCATCCTGCAGTTGCGTTTGTTCTGTTCACCCAGCCGGATTAGCCTAGAAGCTTTTCCAAGGTGGGGACCATGGCTGGGGGCGGGGGGTGGGGGTTCTCTTCCCTTTTAACCTTGGAAACAATAGGCCTTTTGTAAATGCCTGCCACGGCTGTCCTGCTTGTTATTAAGGGTAAATCGTTACTGAGAGCTGCGTGTTGTCCGTGCGTCGTCTCATCAGTTCTGCAGTAGCTCTCAGCTGTGGGTGCCACTGTCTCTCCCATCTCAGTGAAGGGACCTGAATCAGAGGACAGAAGCAGCCCAGGGCCACACGGTTGCTTTGCACCCCAGGCTGGTACCTGCAGCGCGTGTGACTCTTGCTTTTGGCTGGAGTGTTGACTGCCCTATTTATTTAGTTTTGGGGAATATAGTCTGCTGGCTGTCAGTGGGACATTTTAAAAACACAAACTGGGTCATATATTTTATGGGATGCGGCCTCTGTGAGTGTCCGCTGCCCGCAGTTCTTGGCTCTTGCCAAGTTGGAGCTGGTAGTGCCCGGTGATCCCTCCCAGGCCAAGACCTGTGTCTGCTTGGACGTTTGGGGATTGCTGCCGAAGGAGCCTGGGCCTGCAGCCCTTCGTGCAGATACTGGGTGTCAGTAGTTCCCGTTCCCCCAGCTAATCTAAACAAGTGTCACTCCCCAGAGAGCATGCTGCCCTCTTTTTAAAAACCCTGAGCTGTCGAAAGGAATATTTGTGGGGCGCTTCCTTCAGGTGGCTTTGTTGTGCATTCTTTGTTCTATTTTTAGCCGCTTATCATGGCAGTGGTCTGTGTGTCCCTGTGTTTTATTTGTAATGCCTTCTTCTCCCTGTGCTGATAAGAACCGCCTCTGAGTCACCGCCTTTCTTTGGAACTAGGTGGGTTCCGGTTAAAGTCTAACTGCCTCGGTCACGTGACAGTTGTACTGGGCTGTGTTTTGCTTGGCTTGGCTTTGGTTCCGCTTCCTCCAATCATTTGCTTTGGTTCGCAGGCCTGCCGCGTGCAGGGAGGGTGCTGGGCGGGGGTGTGCACAGGGTGCCAGAGCGCAGCCCGTGGCCAGCGGGGAGCTTTTGTTTCTGCCTCTAAGGGGAAGACCATTCCAGGGCTTGCCTTGTCTCCCTGCCTTTGGATTTACCTTTGGGCAGAACTTGCCTCCCTCCGCGCCCTCCCCCCCCAGTTTGGAGAGGGTTGTTCCGAGGGCCCCTTAGTCATGCATTTTATGCTGAGATTGGTGAATGAGATGAGTCAGTCGCGAAGTGTGGGAGGCGTGCTCTCCATCTCCAAGGGCTGTGTCAGACAGCACCAGCGCCGCTGGCAGAAGGGGCTGAGCCAAGTCACAGTCTTTTTAAGCAAAGCACGGGCGGGAGGAGGGAGCGAGCAATTGGAATGAGCTTCATCCACCTGGCTGCAGTTTCCCGAGGAAGGAGGGAACCGGATCTTTCAATAGTTTATTTCCAAGGGCCTAAATTATTTATTTGTAGTCTCTCATTCTCACTGTAGTTTAACCCAATGGTCATTTCCTAGCTGGTTGCCTGTTTTCAGAAGTAAACATTTACCGTATGTTGGCTGGTTATAATAAATGCCAATGTGTTCATTCACATTTATCCTCCAAGAGAAGCCCAACCGGTCTGTCCTCTTAGTAAAGAAAAACCAGAGTGACAACAATAAGTTTTTAGTTACTATAAATTTTAGATGAGCTGTTTTAGATAACTTTTTGTTTTAAAGATTTTATTTATTGGGGCGCCTGGGTGGCTCAGTTGTTAAGCGTCTGCCTTCCGCTCAGGGCTTGATCCCAGGGTCCTGGGATTGAGCCCCACATCAGGCTCCCTGCTCCGCTGGGAGCCTGCTTCTCCCTCTCCACTCCCGCTGCTTGTGTTCCCTCTCTCACTGGCTGTCTCTCTCTCTGTCAAATAAATAAATAAAATCTTTAAAAAAAAAAGATTTTATTTATTTATTTGACGGGGCTGGGGTGTACAAGCAGGGGGAGCAGCAGGCAGAGGGAGAAGCAGGCTCTCCACTGAGCAGCAGCCTGATGCAGGACTCGATCCCAAGACCCTGGGATCATGACCTGAGCTGAAGGCAGATGCTTAACTGATTGAGCCACCCAGACGCCCTAGATAACTTTTAAGTAATCTCCACACCCAACATGGGGTTCAAACTCACAACCCTGAGATCAAGAGTCACATGCTTTACCAACTGAGCCAGTCAGTGCCCCCCTAGGATAACTTTTAGACAAGACGTCACTTGTTTAATTTTTTCATTTCATCCATAAATAGTTTTGCTATAACTTCTTGCCTTTTTTTCCAGCAGAGAGTTTTATTTATATTACTATAAAGATTAGATTTTTGGTGTAGATGGGGTGAAAGCTGCCCCACTGTGGGGCAGGGAGGGTGAGCAGCACCCCAGGTCTGAGGTTTGGGGTGTCATGGGGAGGGGGAGGGGCTTCAGTGAGTGTATAGCCCATTTGTTTTTCTTCCCCTGACCATTGCTGTTGGGCTCTGGCCTTCGTGCGCCATGGGAAGCCCTCACCGTCCTTCGGGTGCTCCAGCTGGCCTTGCCCAACGGGCTTCCATAATTATAATTTTTGCTTGATTTCTTTGCCGTGGAGTCTGCCCACAGAATGTGGCCAAGGCATACAGAATGTCTGTGTTTGTTGGAACTTCGCATGACGCATGCCATGATGGATGCGTGATGTCATGTACACCAGCGAGGCCGTGAAGCCTCTGGCCTTAAGCGCTTGCTGGGTATTCAGTCTGAGAATTTGTTCTGGTAGACAGATTCAATAGACTTGAGTTAGATTTGCGGAGACCACTCTTTCGAAGAGAAATGGACACTGGTATTGCGGTTTTAATTGAGTGTTAGCCGGCTGAAACCATTTGCATGAGAGGCTAATTTTGAGTCAGCCTGAAGAGGTCGGTGCCCTCCCACCACTCCTTTGGGTCCTTTCCCCCACGTACCAAAGAAGCACACATGTTGAGTCTCAGAAGTGATGAAAGGCCGCTGAGCGAAGGACCGTCCTTGGAAGAGACAGTCGCCAGCATGGATGAGCACACAGATGAACATCTCGGTTCATTGGGCAGAGTCGCTGGTCCCCTTTGTTCCGTGGCAGGCGTACGAGGAGGCACACATTGCGGGAATGAGGTATTTGTGGCTCCCATGATGTGACGCCCGGCTGGCTTCTGGGGCAGCGGGGATGGCAGTGACAGGTTTCAGGACCGTAGGAAACAGGGAAGAGTGACCATCATCTGTGCGAGAGAGAGAGTGCCACATCCCCGTCAACTCCAGAGCCTTCCCAAACTGTACTTCCACCTCCATTGCTCGGCTCCTAAGGTGTGCTGCTAGGGCATGGAATTACTTGGTGGATGTAGAAGTTAGAAATAAAAACTGCCTGCCTGCCTGCCTTCCTTCCTTCCTTTTCTTCTTTCTTTCTTTTTTTTTTTTTAAAGATTTTATTTATTTATTTGACAGAGATAGAGACAGCCAGCGAGAGAGGGAACACAAGCAGGGGGAGTGGGAGAGGAAGAAGCAGGCTCATAGCGGAAGAGCCTGATGTGGGACTCGATCCCGGAACGCCGGGATCACGCCCTGAGCTGAAGGCAGACGCTCAACCGCTGTGCCACCCAGGCGCCCCTCTTCTTTCTTTTTTTTTTTTTTTGATATCCTACAACTCTGAATCATAATGCTAGGAGATTTTTTCAAGGGCAGCTCAGCCAGTCGGCCCCACCAGCCCTCCCCATCGAACAGAGGAGAGAACCGGGTCCGAGGGGCATTCAGAGCCCAAGCTCATGGCTGTGGAGGAGAAGGGTTCGCCCTGAGCAGGTCAACTTTTGGCCAATACCTGCTGTAAGAAACGCATCTCAGGCTGTGACTCTGTACTCAAATAAATACATGACAAGCAAAAGCATAAACATGAAATAAGACCCTTATTCTGTTGAATGCACTTCGGTATTTCAATTTCATGCTATTGAATTTCATTTAAAACAAAATATCCGTTGCCATTATGAAAATGGTTGTCAGCCTCCTGACGGTTCATAACCTATGTTTGGGAAGAGCTAGCCTGGAGAGTGCCCGATGCTTGTTCAATGGAAACCATGGGTCCCAAGGCCATGTGGGTGGGTGGTTAGTAGCCAGTCAGAAGCTGAGACTCCTCCCCAGCTTTTTTTCCTGCTCTAAACTACATGTTCCTATTCATCTGCTTTTTACACCAGCTGGACAGAATAATTAGCAGAAGCTTCTTAAATGATTTTGTTTTCCAGAGTTCTCCTCCCCCTTGCTACAGGGGAGCAAGTTGAATCTAACCACAGTGGCAAACAGTCTCTCGGGCACGGACGAGTCTGCCTTTGGTGCTGGCATCTCTCCTGCTGTCTGCACTCTCAGGGAACATCTTTCCTCCCACAGAGGCAGCTGCACCTTTATTTAGTATGTTTTTTAAAGATTTATTTATTTATTTTAGGGACTACACAAGCAGGGGGAGGGGCCGAGGGAGAGAATCTCAAGCAGACTCCCTGCTGAGCGTGGAGCCCGACACAGGGCTCAGTCTCACAACGTGGAGATCGTGACCTGAGCCAAAATCAAGAGTCAGCTGCCCAGCCGACTGAGCCCCCCAGGCGCCCCAGCAGCCGTACCTTTATTCACCGCTAAAGATCTTCCCTTGTGTACTGCTCTGCTACATACAAGCGACGTCATCGGCTGAACTGCCAGAAACTCCTGTGTTCTTAACACAGGCTTTGTCTCTGAAGTAAGGCAGTTTTATGCATTATCTCATTTTGAAAGTATTTAAAAAATTTTTTTATTTTTTTTTTTTTGTAATCTCTATCCACAACGTTAGGGCTCAAATTCCCAACCCTGAGATCAAAAGTCACACACTCTTCCCACTGAGCCAGCGAGGTGCCACTTGAAGGTTTTTTTTTTTTTTCTTTTTTAATAAATCTAAGTACAGGCACATGGGTGGCTCAGTCAGTTAAGCGTCTGACCCTTGGTTTTGGCTCAGGTCATGATCCCAGGGTCATGGAATCCAGCCCCTCATCAGGCTCCATGCTGAGTGGAGTCTGCTTCAGATTCTCTCTCCCTCTCCCTTGGATCCTCCCACTTGTGCTCGCTCTCTCTCTCTCTCAAATAAATAAATAAATCAAAAAAAATTATAAAAGAATCAACCCAAGTATCCTCCATTAAGTAAAAGAAACATGCTATTGGATTTCAGAGTAACTTTGAACATTTGTGTTTCATATGAAGTAAATGTAAATAACTCAGTAAATTCCACCCTCGTCTGTTCTAACGAGCCTGCCTCCCTGCATCAGCTCTTGGCCACATTGCAAGAGCACTGGAGTTTCTGTGCTCATTCATTCATCCAGCGAGCAGTTACTCTGAGTATTTCCATGCGCTGGGCCCTGGGGATACAATAGCGCAGGCCTCAGGTAGGCAGGTTGTCAAGTGATTTCACAGACACCAAAAGCAGCTGCGGAGAAATGTTTTTGGAAGCACGTTTCTCTTGTAGGAACAGAGACTTGTTTTCATTGGATTTTAAGGTTGTCTCCCATTGCCCGAGGTCTGCGTAGCTCTTACACATTCTGGGGGCAGAGCGTTCCCCCTCTTTGAACAGGTATCAAACCTGGGTGTGTGGATGGTGAGTTATTAATACCCTTGTTAGTTCTAACCGCTCTGTTTTCCTCAGTTGACACTGAGCACTCTGGGTCCTTCAGGAAGCACAGGTGTTCTGAACGTCTGTTCTCACTTCTGCCTTTCGTAGAAAGAGCGGGATTTAGAACTGGCGGCTCGGATTGGCCAGTCGTTGTTGAAGAAGAACAAGACGCTGACGGAGAGGAACGAGCTGCTGGAGGAGCAGGTGGAATACATCCGGGAGGAGGTGAGCTGCTGGCCATGCCGTGGCTGGGTGGGCTTGGGCTCAGGCCCCGCGCTGCCTGTCCCGGGGCGGCCACCTGGAGGCAGAAGGCCGCCTTCCTGCTGCTGCTGCTGCTGTTCTGACAGTGTGGACAGCACCGGCTGGGGTAGGAACAGCCTCCATCTACCCACTAGGCCTGCTAGGTCCCCCCAGGCCTGGGTGTGTACTGGACCAACGCCAGTCCCTGTCCCCCCAAGAGTCCAGATCTTCACCAAGGCTGGGAAAGACAGCTCTCGGCAGGAGCGCACGCGGGCTAACACGGCAGTGAGCAGGGGTTCCTGGGGCACGTGGGCACAGGCAGGCCAGAGGGGAGCCCTGTCAGGAGGAGGCCAGCCTGTGCTGCAGGGTAGGGCAGTGATGGCACATTCTTCATTCCAATACAATTTTGTGTTTGTAAAACAAAACGAGAAAAATAGGCTGTATTGTCATTTTAAGAACCCTGTCATTTCCATGATACAAATCTTGGCTGAAGGGCATTGTTGGCAGGGGAGGGGGTCTGAATGCTTTGGGCTTATCTTAAGGGGCTGAGGTTTCCGAGGGCAACACTGGTTTTCTGGGAGGTTGTGGTGCAGGCAGGACAAGCAAGGCTCTGCAGAGTCGGATGGGGTCGCTGGAACAAGGCTGAGGAGTTAGAGCCTGGCCCTACTTTGTAGCTTCTTTCCCATCATCCTGTTCTTTTAACTGCGAATTTTAGCTGTGAGGACTTTCACTTGACCTTCTTCTTCTCCTGGTCTCCCTTATTTTCTATCAGAAACCTTCTCAGCGGGAAAGGAGGCCCTGACTCATGTCTCTTAGATGTATTCAGACCTTTTCCTCATTGAAGCTGTTCCCAGCTATTGTTGCTTGGGTTTAGTAACAGTAATATTGATGAAACAGGGTTGCTAATATCTAAGAAAAGTTTTCATCCTGGGCGGCTTCCTTTGAAAGATGATATGGTAGAATATGGTCTTGTTTTGGAGAAGTCAAGTCGCCCCCTGCTTTCCTGGCACCCAGCATCATGACCTGACCTCCCCTTCTCTAAGGCATTAGAGCAGGCCAGGTCAGCCTGGCCTCTGAGCAGAGGACCATGCCGCCTGGGGAACCAGTAAATGGTCACCCACTGTCCTTTGGGTGCTGTTCCTCCACATGTCTGCCCTGGCCTGGGCTTCCCTCACCTCACACAAACAGCACCCACCTCTTTGGAAGTGGAAATGCCTCTTTTTCCTTGGAAAAGCTTTGAATGGGGAAGCTGTAACATGTTCCCCTTTGGCACGTCATTACATTGTCAGTCTAGATGTTGAAACTAAAGCTATTGTGTGCATAGAATTTGCTTCTCCATGGAAGACGTAAATACCCACTGTGTTGTGTAGGAAATAACCGTAGCCCCAAATCAAATTAGAAACAAGAAAGAATGAAAACTAGATTGTAATTCTCGTTTACCGCACTGGATCCCTGTTCATCAGTAGTAAGCAGTGAAAGGGAAGTGAAAAATTTTATGGCACAGGTTTGTTTGCTTAAGATGTTAAGTATAAATCAGGAGACTTGCAAAAACTGTCCTAGTAATCTGTATGGCCACTTCCTGATGGCTGCCTCCTTTCTCTCCTATCTTGTGGTCAAGATAGCACAGAGCAAGGTCTGGCCAGGCTTTGCCGCGAGCCCTGTGAGGGTGTAGCAGTCACAGGGTGGGGTGTGAGTGTGCCAAGTGTGACAGCAAGGGTGGACAAGCTGCTTGTCGCTGCCTACCCAGAGCTGGCATCGCCAGGAGCCCGGTGGAGGGTGGCATTTGGTTTCAGCAGAAGTGAATGGCCTCTCCTTTCATTTGGTAACAGGACCTTTTTCTCTGGCCATTTGCCCAGCTGGTCATCTGGCTACTTGCAAAGCCCATATGCTGTCTTGCCCCCCACCCAACATCATTCTAGAGCCTTCTAGTCTCCTCTCACCTCCTCTCTGAACCAAAGTAAAAACTATAAATCTAGGCAGAGGGTTTTCTGTCCAAACACAGTTGACTGTATTTTTCTTCAGTGGGATCAAATGTAACCTCTTTTTCTTGAAAAGCACAAAACCAATGACATGCCTTCACTTTGGGTGAGGAGTTAAACGCGCGTTGTCCCCCAGCAGCAGGTGTTTGAACATGGAGGGGGCATTGTCCGCGCTCGGGGCTGAACGCCGGGCCCCCGGCCGTGTCTATGCAGGTGTCTCAGCTCCGGCATGAGCTGTCCATGAAGGATGAGCTGCTTCAGTTCTACACCAGCGCAGCCGAGGAGAGCGAGCCCGAGTCCGTGTGCTCCACCCCGTAAGTCACCGAGGGCCGTGTCTCTGGGGCTGGCCTTCGTCCGTGTCCTTGGAGTTGTCTTGGCAGGGTTGCTTCCCCAGCAGCTCAGGTCCACTGCTCCCAGCCTTCCCCAGACCAGGAGTCTCCATGTGCCTCCAACAAATTGATTGCAGTATTTTAGCAGGGCGTGGAAGGACAGGATTCTTCCCCTCAACTTAGATTGACCGGGCCTGGTCACGGGTAACAGGGTGGGCCCCACGGTTAGAGGATAGTACCAGGTTCTGGAGCCAGAGGTGCCATGGTGGGCCCCTGGGACAGAAGGTGTGGGGACTTCTCGGAGAGTCAGCAGAACCTCACATTAGGGGCATGAACTCTAGAGCCCAGGGGACTGAGTTCAGACCTTGGCTCTGTGGTTTCCTAGCTATGTGCTCTTGGCCAAGTTACTTAACCACTCTGTGCCTGTTTCCTCCTTCGTAAAATGTGAATACTGATAGTGCTTCATTCAGAGGGTTATGAGCATGACTTGACTTCATACCTGTAGAGTACTTCAAACTAGAACATGTCCTAGGCACGTAGAATTGCAGTGTGAATATGAAATAGACTTCGAGGCATCTGGAAATGTGCACTGGCGTTGAGTAGTTGATTCTACGGAGTTGTGAGGCCGTGTGGCAACTGCACACGGTGGCCAGAGGGTTGGGATGGGGCTCCTGAGTGCTGGCGAGCCTGTGTGCTGGCAGGTGCTGTTTCCCTGGGGGGCCGCCGTCCCCCCTGCGTGGTTCGTAGACCCCTCCCCCCCGTGGAAACGGTGGTTTGCCAGGTGCAGGGAGCCAGTGTCTCTCCCTGGAGCGAGATTGCACTTTCTCCCCCAGGTTGAAGAGGAATGAGTCATCCTCCTCCGTCCAGAATTACTTCCATCTGGATTCTCTTCAGAAGAAGCTGAAGGACCTTGAGGAGGAGAACGTCGTACTTCGATCGGAGGTGAAGTGCACTCCCTGCCCTTGTCCCTCTGGAGGGTGGTGGCCCCCTTTGCCTTATCTGGCAGAAGGAGCCGTGCTTACGGTGCTGTTCTAAAGGGTGACCGTCTGTGGGGAGCCACCTGAGCTCCGCTCACCCCGGCCCCCAGAGCCCAGCAGGCGTGCCTCATCCGTGTGCAGGGCATTGGCTTCTGGGGGACTGAGGATTCGGGGGTTGTCAGTGTGGATGGGCAAGCATGGTGAGCCCCTCCTCCTTCAGTTAGGGCGGGGCTCCGTTGGTGCCGCCTGGCTATGGCATCCTCCAGCTCTGCCATGGAAGTGACAGGGACGCATGTTGCCGCAGGTCACATAGGCTCTGAGGGAACGTGGTACGTGAGAATGTGGAGACAGGTTTCTTAGACGATTAACTTAAAAAGGTAGAGCTAGGACCACATGGGGACTCCTGCTTTTGAGTGTTTCTGACTAGCTAGTTGCTGTGCCAGGCACTTTGCCTGTGTTGTGTTCTTGTTTTTCGGATTTTTTTCAAATTTCACAGCAAGGCTGGAGGCGGGTTACTTTGCTTCTCGTTTACAGTGAGAAAGCTGGGACCCAGGCTCCTAGGTGTGTGATTTGCCAACCGGCGCAAGTGAGGGAATGACAAAGGCAGGATCTGCAAGGCTCTGTGACTCTGAACCCATTACTTCCCTTCACCCACGGCCCCTACCTGGAAACACTGATGCATGCAAGTTTAGTACTTTTTGTCTTAATTATCAGTGAGTTTATGCTCTCCAGCCAGAGGTATGCTTTGTCAAGTTTGGGCTGCATGCCCACCTGAGCTGGCCCAGGGCTCCCTGCAACCCCTGCAATAGGGCAGACCACCTTGAACCTGCCCACACGTTGGAAGGAGCCTCATGTCTGGGCTTACGCCAGGGCTATGCACGAGGAAAGGATCATGTTCCCTTAGATCTTTCATCTTCTAGTCCTCATTGACTAATGGGAAACACAAACCCAGAGCCACCCAGAGGGTTGTGCAAGCTTTCTCTGCCAGCCAGTGGCCAAGCCAAGACTACTGCCCAGAGCTTTCCCTCCCAGTGCCTGCCCCAGGTAAATCCTCCAGTCCTGGGTGCGCAGTAATCCATGCCTCTGTCAGAGTCCACCTAAAGCAGGTGGAGGGAATCTGACCCCATCTACCAGTTCTACCTCAGCTTTCGGGAGCGTAGTGTCTCCTTGGGACCAGGGCCTGAGGGCTCAGAGATACTCCTCTCCACCTGGGATATTTTCTTCAGACCTTTGGATCTCTATTTTCTCACCTTGTCAGCTGGGAGCAGGCTATCCAGAGTCCTGGGATAGCTCTTGGGTCTCTGAATTCTAATGCTTTTGTACCGTCCCTTGTTTTTACTAAGCTGAACACAGAGGATCTAACTCCAGCTCAGACCTCAAGCACAGTGCCTTGCAGAAAACAGGTTACGTGACACGTGTTAGCCATTCTTGTGGTCATCCTTAGACGGTAGGCGGAGCTGAGTCCTAGACACTGTTGGGGTCACAAAAGGGAGCCGGGACAGATTCAAATGAGTAGACACCAGGGTGGCGCTTTGCAGAGTGCATATCGCTTTGTGTGGCGCCCTCTGGTGGTACACCTTTTTCAGCTCTTCAGCTTTGAGGATCCGAGATTCCTTAACTTAGCAGGGCATTCTGATGGACTTTCTGTATTTGAGGGTGTCAGGGATGGCAGGTGGGGAGAGGGTGAAGGGCAGCTTCCCAGACCCAGGTTAATCTTTGCTCCGTGACCCAGCCTTGCCCACCCCACCAGTCCAGGTGTGAATGTGGAGCCTCTGACCTGAGCCTTGTCCACAGGCCTGCCAGCTGAAGACGGAGACCATCACTTACGAAGAGAAGGAACAGCAGCTGGTCAACGACTGTGTGAAGGAGCTGAGTATGGCCTGGTCCTCTTGCTCCATCCCCGTCCCCTCTTTTAACTTTCCGCAGCTGCCATCATTGTGATGAGACCCTACCCCCCGCAGTCTTACGTGGCACCCCTCACCCTGATTCATGAGAAACTGGGTGCTAGGTTGTCAGCCATACGCTGTCCCCATTTCTCACTGAGACGGAGGTTTAATTTTGATTCCGGCTTTCTGCTGGAATACTGGAGTTACGTGATTTCTAAGTTAAGCCCAGTTACAGAGGTCCCCTGTCGATGTACAAACACTAATCAGTTATGGTTTCTCATAACTGATGTGTGAAAGGTGAGGCCAGAGTTCTCCCGCTTTGCAAACAAGTACTTCCCCTGCCCTCTCTATCGTAGTTTACAAGTTAAGACAAAAGGGCAAACAGTATTTTGAATTTCAGCAAAACAATAAAAGAAACACACCCTGTGTTCCAATCTAGTAAAATGAATTATGACTCTGAGTATGGGTTGAAAACACCCAAGGGAATTATATGGTATGGGCACAGTTTCTTCTAGAACAGGGTGCAGCAGGGCTTCCTGTTGATGATGTGGGTCCGTTCACACATGAACATGGGGATTCAGCCCAATGCAGTTTTGTGTGGGGTGGCATCTCCCAGCTGACTCCCAAAGCCTGTCTGACTCCCTCTAGTCAACGGGCTTGGGTCCCCACACCAGGCCCCACACCTCCTTCTCATGACAGACAGAGCCCGTATGGGAAAATGGGCACCGTTCCTTCTTCAGCGCCCTCTCCTCCCCTTGTCTGGTAACAAAGATGCTTTTTCTTGTGCAAACCACAGAGAAGCCATTCTCTCTAGGTCTGACTTTCTCTTGTTGTCATTTCTTGGTTGAAGGGGATGCCAATGTGCAGATCGCCAGTATCTCAGAGGAGCTGGCTAAGAAGACCGAAGACGCTGCCCGCCAGCAAGAGGAAATCACGCACCTGCTGTCACAGATAGTTGACTTGCAGAAGAAGGCGAAAGCTGTAAGGCTTCTGTTTCTCTCTGGCTGCTGCGGATGCATTTGTCTCCAAAGACCGTGCCCTTTGGTTTCGTAGTTTAGGAATCAGTGCTGCCCCTTTGGAGAAAGGGCTTATTAGCAAATTCAGTAGAATCAAGTTAGTCACCCTGAACTGGGGAGGGCATCATAGACGCACTTATCTCCTAAAAATAATCCGCACATGAATAGAATTCGTTAAGAAAGGTGCCGGGGATACGGAGTTCTGAAATTTAACTTGTGAGTTTTCTAGCCTAGGATTTGTTGTTACACAGTGCACCTGGTGTTCCCGCAGCAGAATAATATCCCCTTTAGATTTAAGACGGAGCAGCAGCAAGACAACAACAACAAAACAAACACAGTTTAGCTTCGCACATCAGGCCTTTGCTAGAAGCATGAGGTGAAGTGCGTCTGGGAAGGGGCTGTGCCTGCGGAGGCGGGCATAGGGCGGGCTGTACAGAGTGAACACGGACGGAGGAAAGGCTGCCTTCAAAATTACAGAAAAGACGAAATGTTACCGTAGAAATATGATAGGATCAGAACCGATCAGGTAATAAGAGGAAGACAGACGTTTCCAGGTATATTAAAGGAGAGGCTGACGGCCCTTGCCCCGTTGCAGTGCGCAGTGGAAAATGAAGAGCTGGTCCAGCACCTGGGGGCTGCGAAGGATGCCCAGCGGCAGCTGACGGCCGAGGTGAGCCCCCCCCCCCCCAACCAGGCCCATCGCACTTAGGGTGATCAGCCTCCCTCTGATGGGCCGCTGATCGTGTCCACCTCACCTGCCGGTGTTATCCTGAATCGAAAGCCATTCTTACTGGTAATTCCTGCTGATGCTGTCACTGCTGGCGAGCACCTGCTAGGCCGGGCCCTGTCCAGCCCACTCCTACTGAGTGTCCTGTGAGGAAAATGGCACGATGCTCACCATGGAAAGGAGCCCGCTCAGAGACATAGCTAGAAATGAGGGTGTGACAATTCACTCTCCCATTCGTGGAAAGTTGGCTTAAAAAAAAAAAAAAAAA
>NW_024424453.1:47515198-47570324 GCF_017311325.1 Ursus maritimus | reverse complement strand
AAAAAAAAAAAAAAAAAGATTTATCTTAATTTTTTATTTGCGTATCATTAGCACACAGTGTTCCATGAGTGTTAGGGGTACAACGTTGTGATCGGACATCTCTGTCCGTCCTGCCGTGCTCACCACACTGTCGCCCCATCTGTCACCACACAGCACTGTTACCGTACCATTGACTAGATTGCCTCTCGTCCCCGTGACTTACGCATCCGGCCACTGGAAGCCTGTGATCTCAGTTGCGTGTTAGACCTTGGGAGATTTCTGAGGCTAGAAGCACGCCCCATCTGGAAGGCGAGCTGAGCCTCGAGGGCCCTTTGGTGTGCACTTGGAGGCACAGGGCAGCCCTGACCGTGCGTGCCTTTCCGGTGTCGTGCAGCTGCGCGAGCTGGAGGACAAGTACGCGGAGTGCATGGAGATGCTTCACGAGGCGCAGGAGGAGCTCAAGAACCTTCGGAACAAGACCATGCCCAACACCACATCTCGGCGCTACCACTCGCTCGGCCTGTTCCCCATGGTGAGCGCCCGCCCGCTCCGTGTCGCCTGCTCCCCACCCGCCGGGGGGCCCCTGACAGGGAGGGGGGTCCGCGGGGACGCTTGGTGGGTGGGCTTCTCATTCCACAGCTTAGATCTAGATCTGCGCCAGGGGCTCACGTGCCCAGCTGCTGGCTCCTTGAGGACATGAGGCGGATTGATTCTTCCTTTGCTGTCCCTCTGACTCAGTCCTCTTTTAATGCTTGTGTCCTCAATTGCTACATTTCTTAGGAACCTCAGGTATTTGGAAGATGTTATGCATACACTGTTATTTTTCTAACCTTATTAGAGTCTGAGCTGTTTTGGCCTCACAGTGCATTCCAGAATTCTTTGTTGCCCATGCAGTTCTGGTTCTTTCCAGGCTTACTGATCATCCTTTTGGGAGCTCTCAGTGTCTGTGATCTGAAAAAATCTCTCTTTGCACCAGGAGCGGTGTTTCTATTTCTACAAATGATTTCCCTGCAGTCTTATTTTGTAGCTCTGGCCTGATCTGTTTCATGTTTGGGCTTTAGGGAGACATGGTTGAGAAGGGGATTTTCCAGGTTAGCCCCTCCCTGCAGGGATTCGGCAGCACCGGGCAGGCCTCCTCTGCTGGTCTTTTCGCCATGACATTTGATGGGCTTCCTCATTGTACCTTCTTCTGTCAGACTAAAGCCCCTCGCAGGCGGGGACAGTGTCTTGTTTGCTCCTTTCCTCCTTCCCTCTCTGTAATACTCTGCTATCTGCTCGGTGCTTGTTACGTTACAGAATTGTACATACTAATAGCTACTAGATTTGGAGTGGACAGACAGCCCGAAGAACAGATGACCAAGAACTTTTATATTCAGGCTCTGTTTCTGTGGTTTGATGAAATACCAAATTCTCTTGGAGGAGATAAGAACTTTTGAGAGAAACACTCCCAAATGAGATATAAGTGGATGGTGGCTTCAGTGACACTTGGTCCCTTTGGAATTTGGCCTTTCCTTGGGGCTCTTTCCCTTTACACCTCCCCACACCCTCACCCCCGTTGCTAACACTGCACCCCTGCCCCCGCCCCGACCCTTGTTGTCTGCCCCACTTTTTCTAAATCACTGTCTCCTTTCCTTTTATATACCAAAATCAGGCTAGAACAATCTCTCTCTCTCTCTCTCTCTGTCTCAGCTTGATTGAAATCTCATGAAACCAAAATGAAAGATGCATAACTTAGCTTCCCAAGGGACATACTGGTGATCCAGTATGTCCAGGAATCCCAGTAAGGGCAGCAAAGAACATTTTGTGCCCCCGATGCCTCCATCTAGAGCCGATGACACTCAGCTCACAGACTGGCCTATGTAGCGATGTATGCTCCCTGCCTCAGTTTCCCTCCTTCCTGGCTTCCCACCTGGGCTCTGTGGCCTCCTGGGGGCATCTTATTTCCCGTGCACTTAGGAGGCACTCCACTGCATTCCCCACTCTCAGGGACAGAACTGTTTTCAAACGAAGCCATAACATAGAAAAGTCAAACTGAAAATCTGCAGTTGGGTGTCTTCTGCTTTCATATTTGCTGAGATGGAGCTTTCGCTTGCCTTTTCCTGTAGTTGTTGGCACGGCTTGGTTTTTGAAGACGGCTATTTTTAAAGCGCACTGTGTATTAAAGGTATTTGAGGCACCGAGTGGTGTTTCTGGAGCAGAACGCCCAAATCTGCCGCTCTTGCTCCCAGCCTTTCTAATTGCTGAGTCAAACTGTGAGTAGCAGTTTCTGCCTGAGGAGTGGTTGCCAGCTCTCTTGCCTGTGGCAGGAGTTCCAAATCGGGGATCCCCAGTCAGGACTCAGGGGCCCGTGAACTTGAGGGAAGGTCACGTCTTTTATGTTAGTCCCTAATTGTGTACAGTGTTTCCTTCTCATTTGGAGGTGGGCAACAAACCATGGCGATATTAGCACCCCCGTGACTTTGTCACCACTTGAGATCACAGCTGCTTTCGGGTGTAAGATGCCTCCAAATCCCATTTGTGCTCAGCTCCACTTCAAGGGGGCGGTAATGACCAGGCCTGAAGCCAGATCCTGTGTGTTACTGTATCACAATTCTTGTTATTAATAGTCTAGTGACCAGTTCTATATATCTGTCTTCTTTTTGTCCTAATTATTTTATTCACTTAAAGATATTACTCTGAGAAGGGGTCCATGGCTTCCCCAGACTGCTAGGGGGCTCAGGGCCAAAAAAAAAGTCACAGAGCCGGCTTGCCACTTCCTCCCAGCGTGGCCTTGAAATTAGTAGTTTGGTATGTCATCTCTCCTAAGTAGTATGAAGGTCCTTCCTCGTGCAGAACTCTGAATGTAAACTGTATGGTGAATTACAGTATTAAGAAAAGGAAACTTTTTTAAACCCAGGTGGGATGCCTGGGTGGCTTAATCAGTTAAGCGTCTGCCTTCAGCTCAGGTCATGATCCCAGCATTCTGGGATCAAGTCCCACATTGGGCTCCTTGCTCAGCGGGGAGCCTGCTTCTCCCTCTGCTCCCTGCTTGTGCTCTCTCGCTATCTCAGTTTCTCTCTTTCTCTCAAATAAATAAATAAATAAAATATCTATTACAAAGAAAAGTAAACTGATTTTTAAAAAGCTTACCCAGGGAAGCCTTTTACAACCTGGGTTACATTGAATGGCGATCTGTATGTAATAATTACTAAATAAAATTGCATATTTATAAGTAGGAGTTGAAAACAAGCCCACTAACCCTTTATGGACCCAGCTTCTTCCTAGCTCCTGGCAAGTGTCTTCACGTGGTTCCAGCTTCTAGACTGGCACGTTGCTCCCTGACTGTGGGCTGTGGAGGCGGGCGCTTGGGAATTCCCATGCTCTGTCTGCTGGGAAGCCATTGGCCACCGGTGGCTATGTAAATTTAAATCCATCAAAGTTAGTACAGGAAATTCAGGTTCTCAGTCATACTGGCCATGTTTCAAGTGCCCAACAGCCACCTGCGGCCTGTGGCTCCCACAGTGGACAGTGCAGAAAGAACATTCCCGATCATCACAGGAAGTCTTCAGTTAGCGCAGAGTTAGCCCTCCCTTCGAGCTGTCCTAGGTGGTGTCCTCCTCTGAGGCCCCAGCGGGTGCTTTTCTGCACACGCCTGGTCCTCCTGTTGGCACCAACCTGGGCCAGTGGGTGGGATTGTTTGGCTCTACCTCAGATGGTGAGGAGTGGTGGGTCATTCAGGGAGGGGGGCACTCATTAGGGAGTCTGTATTGGTGACTCTCAGCTTGGGGCCTGGCCCGTCTAGGAATGGAGAAGTCATCCGTGACCGGCCTTCCTGTGACCCACAGAATCCACCATAAGTGAACCAAGTGTTCAGGAAACTCGCGGGAACTTCGTATGTTCGGTGTCTTTCTTGGGGCAGGAATGAAGGATTAGTAGTGGAAACGAAGTATGAGCTGGTCATACTTAAGGTGAATGGGCTGGTCACACTTAAAGGTGGATGGGCAATGGGTCGTTGGTGGAGAGAGGAGCTTTCCTTGCAGGGGAAGTGGGGGGCACGAGAGCAGAGGCTCAGATGACAGTGCTCACGACTCAGGTCCCCTCCTCCACAAATTCCCCACCTCTCCTTGTGGGCAGAGTCACAGCTCCATGGTGTGGCCAAGGCAACATGGGGTTTGCTCTCAGACCCTTAGCTGCAGGGGGGTGAAGGGGTGTACACTCCGTGCCCACTGGGGACTGCTCCATTCAGAACCCGCCATGGGGATTGCCCGGCCAGGGGTTCCCACAGTGGTGAATGCTGGCAGTGGTGAATGCTCGGGCCATGGGTAATTGGCAGGCTTCCGAGACCTCAGTTGACTCTCCTTTGGCTAGCCAGCCACGAGCCTCATATTAGAGATTTGAGCTGCTCACTCAGTGTGTTTTCTGGCTTTTCTCAGGACTCCTTGGCAGCGGAGATTGAGGGAACGATGCGCAAGGAGCTGCAGCTGGAAGAACCCGAGTCTCCAGATATCGCGTACGGCCTGGTTCTAAGCTTCCCAGAGGCTGCTCGTGCCCCGTGCTCAACAGGCTAGTCGTGTTTGGGCTTCAGGCACCAACCGCGATCACTGTGGTCCTTCCACCAATTTGGTCCAGATTAAGGGAGATACGAGCACACAGTCAGTAATAGCCCTCCAGTTCCTCCTCCTGGGTTTTAAAGCTATGTTATTAACTTATAGAAAGTTGAGTAAGGAGGGATGCGTTTCCCATCTCTGTTAATACAGGCCCTGTCTTGATACCACCACTTGGTTTTATCTTTCCTTCCAGTGAAAAACAGTACTTAAAAAATGTTTAATGTCTGTTAGAAAAAGCAAAATAGGGTGCAGTAGGAGGTACAGAGGGCTCTTGAGGGGAAGCAGAAGCTTCCTTTCTGGGTATGTTTACAGACATTGGCCTCTGCCAACTCTCTTCCTAACATGAGACCTCGTGCTAGGCCCGCCCCGAGGTGTTTCTCAGGAACCTGTGGATCCGATTTCATTGTATATTTTCTGTACCCAAAGCCCCCAGCCAGAACCGAAATGGGATCTTGGGAGTGACCAGAGTCCCCGAGGCTCAGTGTGTGTGTGTGTGTGTGTGTGAAGCCCTGTGCATCCCAGAAAGAAGTGGCCTTTGTCTCCTGAAAAAGGAACAAATGAGGGGGCGCCTGGGTGGCTTAGTTAAGCATCCGACTCTTGATTTCAGCTCAGGTCATGATCTCAGGGTCGTGAGATTGAGCCCTGCATCGGGCTCTGCACTGGGCACGGAGCCTGCTTGGGATTCTCCTTCTGCCCTTCCCCCAGCTCACATGACCATCATGAAAGAGAAAAAGTAGCCAGGAGACAGAAGCCCTACTTAAGTATTTGTATTTGTGCGTCAAGCCTAAGGGAGAGAAACGCAGTATCACCTTGCTAGCATCACCTTTAGGACACAGCCACCAATTAGAGCCCTGAATTCAGTGGGCATTGAGGCTCTTGAGTTCCAGCCACTAGTCTTTAAGAAACAAGTAGAAGGCACATGATGGCAGGTTGCTTGGGGACTCACTGAGCCAGCTGCCTTTTGGCTCCGCGGATGGTAATTTTTGGAGGGTTGAACTCCACTGTCATTCCTGCATCTGTTTGTTCATGGGTGTTATGCATTCCCTCCCCCTCTCCCGCCCCCAGTCACCAGAAGCGAGTCTTTGAGACAGTGAGAAACATCAACCAGGTCGTCAAGCAGAGGTCACTGACCCCGTCCCCCATGAACATCCCCGGCTCTAACCAGTCCTCAGCCGTGAACTCCCTCCTATCCAGCTGCGTCAGCACCCCCCGGTCCAGTTTCTATGGCAGTGACGTTGGCAACGTCGTCCTGGACAACAAGACCAACAGCATCATCCTGGAAGCAGAGTCAACGGACCTGGGGTGAGGCAGACGAGAGTTTGTAATTTTGTGTTTTGGAGACACGTCATGTGGATCGAGGATAGGTTCGGCCATCAGAAGAGGGAGGCTGATAAAGAATCGCCTGGAAAGTATAGATACTTCATTCTGTAATCTTTTTGCCAGCCCTCTGAGTTTAGGCTCATTCTTGATTCTGGTATTTTCGCCAGTGTGAGGAGGTATGACAGAAGTCTGTTTTTCCATCAGGTGCTGAAGGGGAGGGTAAATGAGTATTTTTTCTGTTACTCATCATTGTTGGACTACAGAACAGACGTTAGTTTCAGGGACCCTTTTTTGCTTGGGTGTTTGAAAGGCTGAGGAGGACTCAGGCTCTGTCTTCTGACCAGAATCTAGTTTGCTGCAGAAGGTGGGGTGCAGGGCCCCCTGCAGGTGCAAATCACACCTCCTGTCCCTGGGGTGGGGCCTCCTCAGTGGTGGGCAGTCCCTCTTTGTCCTGAAGCCCTGCAGACCCCCCCCACACACACGCACACACGCATGCACATCAGCTGTGTTGTACGCCCTTTCTCTGTGACAGTGAAATTGGTGCTTCTCCCTGATTGGCTCAGAGAGGAAACTGCTTGATCAGAACAGCTCCTTTAATTCAAGAGGAAAGAGAAATGCCTCTTGAACCAGTGGCCCTTCTGATAACTAGCCTGAAGAAGTCATCTTCCTGAGGGCTAATGAGGGA
The DNA here is from genome assembly GCF_017311325.1 of Ursus maritimus. Taxonomy (NCBI): domain Eukaryota; kingdom Metazoa; phylum Chordata; class Mammalia; order Carnivora; family Ursidae; genus Ursus; species Ursus maritimus. The sequence goes on along the minus strand of NW_024424453.1, from coordinate 47,563,754 downwards.
GATGTTGATAGGGACGGAATGTTTTACATAGTATGTGCAAATTATCATTGCACCTTAGGGCTCTCCCCTACCTGGCAAAACACCCAGCAGAGGGAACAGGCATTTACCTCCCCATTTTTGCCTTAATTTCCACTGCTTGCCTTGTTGGCTTCCCTAGCAAAAATCCTGTGGCCACAGGACATGTCCACCCCTGGCCATCTAGCGGTAGGGACTTCCCCACACCATGCACCTTGCACGGCGCCCGCTGCGGGTGCGCCACGCTCAGCCCCATCTCCCTCCTCGCAGGAACGACGAGCGGAGCAAGAAGCCCGGGACGCCGGGCACCCCGGGCTCCCACGACCTGGAGACGGCGCTGCGGCGGCTGTCCCTCCGCCGGGAGAACTACCTGTCAGAGCGGAGGTTCTTCGAGGAGGAGCAGGAGAGGAAGCTCAGGGAGCTGGCGGAGAAGGGCGAGCTGCCCAGCGGCTCCCTCACACCCACGGAGAGCATCATGTCCCTCGGCACCCACTCGCGCTTCTCCGAGTTCACCGGCTTCTCGGGCATGTCCTTCAGCAGCCGCTCCTACCTGCCCGAGAAACTCCAGATCGTGAAGCCGCTGGAAGGTGATCACCGGGGGCCTCGGCCCCTCTCCGCCCTCCTCGGCGACCGCCTGTGGTCCCTGATCCACCACCAGCAAGCGGGCAGCCTCTGTAACGCCTACTCCTTTTTCTTCAGAGACAGCCTCCCGCGCTGCTGGTTTGAGTTCCTCTGACGGCGGTGCCCAGCCTGGGCCTCCGTCACCCGGGGCAGGTGTGGGAATGTGCGCGCAGGCCGGCTCTAACTCGGCCAAAGGAAAGGAACGAACGCGCTCACGCGGGTTTCCTAGTTCTCTTTCTTTTGCATCTAGAACCTTAGAAGTGAGCATCTTTTTGAGAGGCAGAGGCACTGCTAACATACTAAAAAGTTAATTAGGTCGTGCCTGGGGTCTGAGAAGTGCAGGAACTATTGCTGTCACCTCTCAGAAACGTTGGTGTCAAGGAGGGGTGCAGAGCAAATGCTAGAAGTTGTTTTTTCAGGAACCACATGAAAGCGATCTGCAGTTTGTGGGCTCACATGTTTTGTTTCCATCTTCCAGTAGAGAGGGTGTGGCTTGCTTCCAGTGTGGTGGGTTCTGAGCAAGAGGCCTAGACCTCCACAGTCTGGGGGCCAGGAAGGGGGTGGTCCTGGAGGCAAGTGAATTCTGTACCTCCTTAAGCCTGCCTTTCCCAGGGACAATTTACTTTTTAGTACCAGGGACACCCCAGATGGTTAAACTCCTAGAAAAATTCACCTTTTTTCTTTTCTTTTTCTTCCAGGCATTATAAAATGTCTTCCCTTTACTTACCCACTTACCCTATCAAGAGCCACGGAGTGTTTGTATTTTTCATTTTTGACTCTTTTAGTTTGGAAACCCATGTGAGTTTGAGAAGGTATTTTAGAATTCTGTATTGCGTTTCTGATGCAAAGCCAAATCAGAATTTCTGTAAGGCTGTATTTCCCATGTTAGACCTATATTCTTAAGGAGTCATTTTAGACATATATTCTTAGTTACTCGTTCTTGTAATTTAATACCACAAATATACTGTTGATGTGCTATATAGCTTTGCTCTCTGCCTAAAAAGAGTAGGATTCTTTTCACCTCATAAGAACCTGTTTTCGACCCCTTGGGGGCAGTATTATCCCCGTTGAGAATGTGCGGTGTAAAATGAGGGTGTGCTTGTTAAAGACCCAGGACATGCTGGGTCCCGTAGTCTCCAGAGGACGGAAGAGGGCGGGCTGAAGTTCTTTCTTCATGATTATTTTTTAATTGTATAATTTAGGCCCTTATTAGATTTCAGAAAAGGGATGACTCATTCTTTTTTTAATTGTTTATTCAGTTGTGAGCTTGGTGATTGTTTCCTGATCCATAATTATGTCTGTTTTTCTTTCAATAAAATCTTCCATTTCTGCAATTTTACTTTCTGCCTTTCTTTTCTTTTTTTCTCCTTTGTCTCTTAAAGCTCATTGGAATTTATCATCTCTATTTCGTCTGATTTCTGTATTTGACGTTGTGTTTCATTAGATCATCTAAAAATATGTCTTTGGATTCATTTTCCAAGCATATTGCAGGAAGAGATTTTTAAAAATTTATTTCAACCAATTCATCTTTTTTTCTTTTAATATTGTGACTTAGCAGTATTTTTTGTGTTAATAGAGTAAGAGGAAATCCCATGAGATTTGCTAGATCAGTTTCGTCTAGTAGCCTGCTCACCAGGAAGCTAAATCACTACCATTAAGAAGTCATGTCATATCACTATGGACTGTAATGCATCCTCATGGTAGAGGTCCTTCTCCTCCATTTTGTAGTTCTCTGACTTCTCAGCTATTTAAAATACAACCAATATTTTCTTTCTTCCTTACCTCCACAATTTTTTTTTGTAGTACTTTGTTTAATTTGACAGGATGCAGTGCTGACACAGAAGTCTGAGACACTGGGTTCAATGCAGCTCGAACTGTGACAGTCGATAAGTTACCCTTTAAGCCCTGTTTCCCTTACTTGTGAAATAAGGCTTACATCTGTCACACAGAATTGTGAGGAATAAATGTGATTATGCCTGGCACCTAAATAGGTGCTAATTAAAACTTAGGTTCCCCACACTTACCCTGTTCCAGCAGCTCAGGTCTAAAGGGTGGCCTTACCAGTATTGAGAACCCAGACCAGAATTGTGCAGGGGCCATGTTCTCACATCATCCTTTTTCACTGGCCCACTCAGAAGCTGATAGGATTCCCTTGATCTTCAGTGGCTCAGGTAAATGTACCTGGCATGAGGTCCCTGGAGAGTGTTGGCTGGGATCATAGCAGGTAGCCAATCTGGGTCTTCCATCTGTGTCTCCCTTACCTATTTAATGCATCCTGGTATCTGCTTATTTGTGTCAGCCAAAATAGCTGGGCTAGGTGTTTACGGTTAGCACTCTTGTCTCTTCATCTTATCTTAGGAGTTTTAAGCAGGCGAAGAGCAAACAAAATTTTTCAGACTAGAAGAGAGAGAGCTCCATTAAAAAGATGAGCCCGGCAATATTCCCTCCCACCCCGTATTTTGCTCTTTCTTTGTGATTAATTAAAACCAAGATGGCATTTCCCAATAAATAAGTTCATATGTAATTAGGGGAAGCAGACACTTCTCAGCTAAGCTAGACATTGTCCAGCAGGTTAGCTCTAAACTTTTAAGTCCCAGGTACTCCTCTGACATAAATGGATTTGGTTGTCTTCTCCTTTGATGATATCACAACTTTTCATTAGAACAGTGAGATGTGGAAGGAAAGCAAACCGGGAAAGGCGTGGTGACCATAATTGTGTTCCCTGCTGTCCCCACCCTTGTTTCATAGAGCTTCATCTTGGTGCCAACTAGGAACGCGAAGCTTCCTCTTTTCCTGACCCCGGCCTCGTTCTCGCGTGGGTGGGAGGGAGGGGGTGGTAATGGGAGGGAGCTCATAGCGCAGTGATTCTCCTGCTTTATGTTTGACAAATAAAGGAAGCCAGGCCGGCGAGGGCTGGGGTGGGGGTGGGGGAGACAGGAAAGAGGCAGCCGAGGCCAAATAAGATACCGTTCGTATTTAATTTTTGATCTGTGCTCCATCTTGTATCAAAGGCAGAACCTCCGGCAGCCAGGAGATCAGTAGGATTCTTATGTGGCGGTCCAGGCAGTGGCAGGGGGAGGGAGTGAGGTGCGGCTGTTTTGCTCGGGTGCTGGACTTGGGAAACCCTCCTGGGGCCTTAGTACCAGTTGGGAATGGAAACGGTCACTTTTGCAGGATGGAGGACACCTGCATGAGGATTGAAAAAGCCATTCAGGTGTGTTGCTGCCCTGATTTCTGAGACACACACCCAGGGGGCCTCACTGCTGGCCCAGAGACGGTGTCTATGGTTAAGAGGGTGGACACTGGAGCCAGCATGGGTTTGAGTCCCGGATTAGCCCCTTGCCAGCTGTGCGGCCTCTGGCAAGTTACCTGACCTCCCTGTGATCAGTTTCCTCTTCTGTAAAATGAGGACAACAGGGTTATCATGATGACTGAGTTACTAGGTGCAGGCCTCTTAGAGGGGTGCCTGACACCTGGTCAATGCTCAGTCGAGGTTGGGGATGCCCAAGGTGGGAGGTAAAAATCCAACTACCATGCATCTTTCAGCATAATCTTTCCATTGTAATCTCACTAAGTTCTCTTGGCTCTGTGTGTTCAGGGAAGGCAGATAACCTGACGTACTTCTGCGGCATCTTGAACTCCAAACAGCAGACCCCCTGTAGCCTCGTTTCTCTCTTGAGCCCATGCCTGGGTGGGGAGGGATGGGGGCGGTCCGCTGAACAGAGGGAGGATGGAGGCCCACGGGACTGGTGTCCGGGCCCAGACCTCCTGCCTCCCTGACTTCTTTCCCAGGGCACTGTAAACACCTCAGCCCCCTTCAGAAGGGTGAGGACCTTCGGCACTTCCAGACACGGTTCTTCACTTCCCGGTGTCTGTCGACTTCCCCTTTCCACCCCTTCCAAGACTAGAGGTGACGTGGCCACGCCATACCTAGGGATTTGTCAGCATTCTCCTAAGACCAGCACGTGTGTCCCAATCTAGATGTCACGGTGCCTTGTTAAGACTTCACCCCAGTGCAGTGTTTTTGCCAGGAATGTGCCTGGGCACCCAGCGAACACATGAACGGGAGCTCATTATATAACATGAATGGGGGGCTCCAGGGGTGGCTTGAGAAATCCCCTCAGCCCCAGTGTGTGTGCCTCCTGGCCGACCTTGAACGGCCACCTAGAACTTCTACTGCCCACCATTGATCCTTCTCACTTAGTGTGGGTTCCCGGCTTGGAGCACTGAGGTTCTTGCTTGTTTACAGGCCTGTGGACTTTGGGGGGTGGCAGGCGGAGTGAGCTTACTCAAGGAACCTGGCCTTCCGCTCCCCCACCACTCAGGGACTTGGGAAAATTCTCTAACTTCAGTGAACCTCAGTCCCCTCATCTGGTACCTCTGAGCGGGGGGTTGATGTAACACAAGCTGCTGTACGGACCCGCTCAATACAGGGCAGCTTAAAAAAAAAAAAAAAGATGCTGTGGCACCTGGGCCCAGGATCCCATGAGCTGGTTTGAGCATGTCGGCCAAGCCCCGGCGGGTGGTGTGCACTGCCGCCTGCACGTGAGCTCCTCCAGCTTCTCCAGAGATCTGAGAGTAGAGGACCTCAGCTCTGGGGCAGGGTTTCTCAGCCTCGGCCCTGCTGACATCTGGGGCCGGATCCTTCTGTGGTGCGGGGGCTGCCCTGGGCATCGTGGGATGCGGCATCCCCGGCTCTACCCGTTCGATGCCGTTAGCCCTCCCTCTCTCCCCACAGTGGTGATGACCAAAAGTGTCTCCATTCGTTTCCCAGGCAAGATCATCCCCAGTTTAGAACCACGGGTCTAGAAGCATCTCAGCACCACATGAGAGAACAAACAGTATGTGACGTTCTTCCTTGTACGAACCTTGTTGCCGTGTTTCTCTCGCAGGTAGAACATTGCCGTTCGCATGCAGTGGGTTCAGGAGAAGTCGTCCTTGTGCACGCTTCAGACTGGGACAGGCCTCCGCGTGGCTGTCTGCGGACTTCCCTAAACACTTGCTGGCAGCGTGTACAGCGTTTCTCTTTGAAGGGGATGCGAAATTGCCCACTTACAAAATCCCTTCCAGACTCGTTGGCTGAGATTGCTTCCCGGGAAGGTCCTTCCCGGCGGGGTGTTGGGGGCCGCGTGCTCACTGGGCACACCCGAGGGTTGGGAGCTCCCGTGGAGGGGGTCCTCTGTATCTCGCTCACGTTCCTGGACTGGTCCCTGACCCCAACACCTGCCACCATTTCCTTCTCTCTTCTCTTGCCGGCTCCTGGCTCCCTTGGCTCCCCTTTCTCATGTGCCCTGGGGCGGCCTGAAGGAGGTTCTTCCCTTGGTAGACCAACCAGTGGTAACTGGGAGGCATTTGTGCGGGAAGGCTCCTGCTTTCCCACGTCTGAGAACCGCTCTCAGAGTCTCTCTCTTGAGTGTGGACTAGGCATTTGTGTGGCTAACTAATTCATCTGTAGAATGGGGACAGACACCTGGCCTCACAGGCCATCATCCCCGGGCCACGAGAGATGTAGGAAGTGTCCCAAGGGAAAAAAAGGGTGGCTCTGGCGAATGGGCTGGGCAGAATCCTAGGACACAGCAATGTACTGAAGGTTCTGAGATGTTCCGCAGTAAATCTGCTTCTCAAGCTGGGTTTGTGAAGCATACTTGTTCTTGGAGCGCTTCTCTGAGCCGCCGTGACGCCCTCGAGGTCCTCAGGGACACACTCCGGTGTTATTACAGACCTTGCACGATGTCACCTGAGTCCCAGGGTCTGGTGTCACTGAGGAGATCTGCTCCTCTGCTTCAGACCTCGGTGCGGACTTCTGTGCTCGTCGATCACACCTGGCTAGCACCAGGCCCTCTCCCAAACCTGCAGCCTCTCGGGGTTGCCGCCAGGAGACGGAAACCCGAATAAGTAAAGGAGGCGACAGTCGTGCATGCGACTCTCAGTTCCTCTTGTCTCTTGTCGTGCGTCCCGGGCTCGGTTCGACATTGTCATACGCTGCCTCTGCTTGGGTCTTTCCCTGTCCCCAGCTGTGGGTACTTGGCACAGATTTGGTACCTGGACACCCGCTTTTGTACTTGTCTCGCTTATTTTTCCTCTGCTGTTCCTACGTCGATACAGTGTTGGATTTGGGGATCGACCTCGCTTGGCTAAAATAGTTTGCCACCAAACATCCTTGCCACACCGGACGGCATTAGTTTTGCTTTGTAAAAAGATTTGTTTGGGATTCCTTGAATGGGTGCCCCTCCCAGGCGTGGCGAGGTATCAGCCCCTGTGGTACAGTGGCCGGGGCCGCTCTGCCAGCGTCCCCACCAGACTCCACCTGCCAGGTTCAGATCCTGCCAGGGATCGGGTTCCACGCTCCGGGGGTGGTGACGGCCATCCTCTCAGACTTCCATTCTAACCCTCTCTTCTCCCTGTCCCCCCTCCCTCTCTGCCCTTTCTCCTGCAAGGCTCTGCCACCCTTCACCACTGGCAGCAGTTGGCCCAGCCCCACCTCGGGGGCATCCTGGACCCCCGGCCCGGTGTGGTCACCAAAGGCTTCCGGACACTGGACGTTGACCTGGATGAAGTGTACTGCCTTAACGACTTTGAGGAAGACGACACAGGTGACCACATTTCCCTCCCGGGCCTAGCTACCTCCACGCCAGTTCAGCACCCAGAGACCTCAGGTGAGGGGTCCCGAGCACGCGTGACTGTCTCGGGCAGCAGAAGTTACCCGCGCCGGCCTCAGGCGTTCGCAGAGGACATGCAGGAGCCGCCAGCGGCCGAGGAGAAGGAGGAGGAGGAGGAGGAGGGGTCTGGTGAGGGCACCTCGATAAGTCCTGTAAACCCGGCACCTTTACCGGAGGCCGAGTTCTGGGCCATTCTCACCTCTGTCCCGAGCACCATCCGTAGTGGCTCTGTCTGTAGCTTCCGCTCGTCTGTGTGGGTGATGATTAAAGCGTTCCCATCGTGCGGTTCTGTTCCTGAACGTGGAGTCCAATGCCCCAGTTGTGTCACAAATGGGTGTCACTCCCTGCCCATCTTGGAGGTGCATGGCCTGCTGGCAGGGCTCCTGACGGGAGAGCAGGAAAGGCTGCTAAAACGAAGTGGATTGTTGCCCCCCCTACCCTGCCCCGCACGTCAGCTCCCCTGTTCCTGCTGTGGCTCTCGCCCTGAGTCTGGAGGGCAGGTTCCCGAGCCCCGCAGTGATTTCTAAACTGAGCTGAGCAGAGTTGGGTGTTGTAAGGGGAAATGAGGAGCACTGGATTGCTCAGACGGTGAATGAGAGACTCTGTTACCTATGAGGAGGGTGGAGATAGGAGGAAGCCCAGAAAGTGTTCAGGATTTCAGACGACACTGGGGTAGATCAGCCTTTTCACATTTCTAACTTCAATGAAGGTATTTTCTTTCCAGCTTATGCATGTGTTCAAAGTGGAGTTTTCAAAAGTGTTTTAGCAATACTTCTTAACCCAGCAAATCTGAGGAGAGTGTCAGTAAGCTTTTCCAGAGAGAGGACTCCAGATGAATCTGGAGAAGAGCTTTAGCTGATCGCCCACCCCCTGCTGCCCCATTAAAGATGGGATCATGAGTTTGCAGAATCACACCCTAGGTGTCGTCACTGGGATGAAATGGTTTGGGCTCACGGGAACCACAGGGGTTACGTGGTTACCATTTGCTCCCGACTTCCTGGGTCCCCAGCTGCAGTGCTGAGAAGACAAGGAAGCTGTCTTGTGGGATCAGGGCAGAGACTCTGAAAAAGATGATTTCACCCAATGCTGTCATCCTGATGGCATCTCAGAGTCACTAGACTTGAGGAGAGAACATGCATCTTTGTGATTCATAACTTTCATTCATGAAGGCCGCAATACTCCCGTGAAGGACAGGGCAGGAGCGAGCTGAGGGACATCATGGCGCCTCCCAGGCTAAGTTCGGGTGCCTGTGACAAGGGACGTTATTTGGGGCCAACTTTTCTTTTTTCTTTGACGTAAACTTTAGCGATATCACCAAGTAAAAAGGATTGGTTTAGCACATAAGCTTATGGTTTATTGATTTATTTTTTTAGCAACTAAGTTACCAGATTAAGCTTGCAAGGGAATGAAAATGTGTTTTATTTAATATCTCACACTTAAGAAAGGGAAACCAGCTGTGGTGTTGTTACTTCCCTTTGTTCTCAGCACCAATGTCCTTCTGGAAGGCAGGCAGTGGTACGGGAAACACAGTGTCTGCTGAGTTTTTTCACTGAAAGGGTAGGAATCATGTCAAGTGTGAGTGTGATGACCCCTCCCTGCGGTCCTACAGGTGGACCAGAAGGTGAATGTTATTTAAAGAAGCACTGTTCGGTGTGTCTTCAAGAAGTTCAGAAGCAGTAAAACTTATCATCAAGTCAGCTAAGAACTTCCCTCAGAGGTCAGAGGGAGACATCAATTATGACCTAAGTCCCGACCAGTTTCCTTACCATAAACAAGGACATATTTATTGCTTCTTCCCTCCTTCCTCAAACCTGCCCCAAATTCATCCTGGCAGCTTTGGGGAGAGGACACCAATCTAGAGTTGAAACTTAGAGGAGCCCCAGGTTGGAAGTATGTGATCAAAAAATATTCTGTAGATTGCCGAAGGTAATTTAGGAAGGGCCCGATCATTTAGACAGGATTTCTTTTCGGCTTGTTCTGGGTCAGACTTGTTAAAAGCTCAGCGCAAAGGGGATCGGTGTGAATAGTGACTTGGCTCTTTTGTTCCCTATCGAGATTAACAGGACCCTTTTGATTACTGGAAGGTAAGAAACATGTCACTCTTAAGTAATCACCCCTGAGGCCTCGAGTGGCAACTATGTACATAATTCTGGAGTCACAGGTAAATAGATGAGCTTCATCAGGGAGGACTGGGGCATTGCCTCTCTTGGGACTTGTATCCAGGCTGGTCTGGTCCCTGCCTCAGTCCACCCTTGATGTTTAGGCTTTTCTGTTGCCAGACAGCACAGTCCCAGAAGCCGCCATCTGGGCGGCTGAGTAGGGAAGAACTTTGAAGACAGAAGGTTTAGCCTTTTTTCTTACAACTGATGCTCTGGAAGGAAACTGGGGAGACCTGTATATTAGGCACTTTTGTCTAGACCCTGTTAGCTCATGGAGAAAAAGTTCTGAGTATTGAAAAAAAAACTATTAATATATTTTAATGTATTGTATCACTATTTGCTGATTTTTATAATCCCATGTCTTAAAAAGCACGATTCCTTGTTTTTATATTTGTAAATAATTTAGATGATTAAAATGGATTGTTTAAAACAATTTTTAGATTATAGTTTTACTTTTTCAGTGACGTTTTATGTATTCACACATATAGAAAGTGCAATTTATCAGAAATAGTCATTATCTTGTACTGTCTGTGTTCTGTATTTTAGGTATTTATGTGTGGAGGGAAGAGCCAGCTGTGGGAAAGGATTTAGATTAGAGTTTTAAAGTCATACAGTCAAGTTGGTAGATGGTTGGGCAGTTTAGTTGAATTATCTTGGATGCCGGGATCCTTAAAGGTCTCGAGAAGTAGGATTAGAGCAACATAGAAGAAATCGAAGGTCAGTTTATTTTCACACACATACCCATGAAGGCCACTCAGGTGGGGCAAGTGCCTGAAAGTAGGTTCATAGCAATTACGGCCACCTGTCTGGCAGTGGCCCCGCAGTGGGGATGTGTCATCATTGGGGCTAAGGTGCCAAAGTAAGGGTTGAAGGCAAAAATCACATTTGGTCAAACTGCTGTTGAAAAATCCCCTAAAGCTGCAGCACGTAGACCTGTCTCCCTCCCCCTCCCCCACTCCAGCAGGCCAGGGAAAGGCCAGGAATTAGCTCCTTTTGTGACATCCTTACTTGATACATAGGTCTAGGTTCTGTTCAGGGATGGCTACCGAGCAAGGCAAGAGAAGGAAGAGCACGTGGAGGAAAGGAGCCAGAGGGGCAGTGGGACCACCGGAGTATTTCTCCAGCGCCTGTGCGGGCCAGGAGCGGGTTGGAGCAGAGCCCCGCAGCCCTGTCCTATACTTTCTGCCCCAGGACCCAAGTGGGTCCTGAGGGAGAGTGGGCCATGGGGTCCTGACAGGTCTGGAAGGAAAGGCTGATCCCTCAGATTCACAGACCCTCAGGTGTAGGAAAGGTTCCTGTTTGTCTCCACGGAGAGAGTTGACCACACATTCCCACTCTGATAGGAAGGCTTTCCAACCCAGCGCTCGTTCTGGAGCCGTTCCAAGAGTTCGGTCCTTGGGTGCAGAGCAGATGGTCTGCTCACACCCACCCATGTTAGGCGATGCTAAGAAGCCCCTGTGCTTTTGCCTCAGGATACCTATAAAACCAGAGCAAAACAGGCCAACTGCCACGTGGAAGTGGAAAAACGACACGAAGAGAGGTCGTTGATTCCTCCCAAACTAACAGCTGGAGTCAACCCTGCTTACAACGTCCTGAACAAGCCTGCTCTTCGGACCGCTCTCTTGATGGCCTCCTCACCTCTGAAAACCACAGGAGGGCCCTCCCGTGCTCTAGGAGCAGCCACATGGGCCACTGAAGACTGTGCACAGGCGCTGGAGGAGGGAGCACTGGGGTGGGTGTCACGGTGGCATGAGCGGTCCAGAGGCACCACCTAGAGGCGGGTGGGGGAAGCGCACTCCTGAACTGGCTTGGAAGGCACTTAGCAGGGATGGCTCTCGCTTCTTGAAGCTTCGCCAGGCCAGCTCCCCACGCCTGTGAGCGTCTGCCACAGAAGGAGGGACAAAAGGACAGGGTATAGGGTCCAGCTTTGTTGGTAGCCAAAGGATCCAAAGAGGCTTTTGCATTTTGCCCCCCTTTGACATTTTAACCACATTCTTAAAAAAAAAAAAAAAAATCCCTTTTTCTCCAGAAGATATTTTAGGGGCCACTTGCGGGGAATTTCTGTCCCTCTCTGCACGATGCTGCTAGATCATTCATCTGTTAAATCACATACTTCTTAGATGAAACAGGGAGTAGACAGCTTGGCACAGTGGGAAAAATTGACTTTTGATTACTTTCATTTTGCAGGAGCCAAAAATAAGTTGTACGGAAACCAGAAAAAGATGTGTGGTTCACAAATCTCTGGGATAGAAACCTCCCAGTGTCCGCAGGCCCGTGTCTGCATCAGGGGCTCGGAGGTCCCTGTCGAGCTGTAGGACCAGATGAGGGCTGTGTTGAAGAAATGCTCAAGAGGCAGAGAAAGAGAGTTAGTAGGTCCATGTTAAGCCTGGTACTAAGGGTTTTAAAAATACCACTGTAACACTGCTTGGCTTAAAATCACTTTTATTTTATTTATTATTTTATTTATTTTTTTAAAGGGAGAAAACCGCCCTACTATAGGAGAAACTGTTCTTGGTTCCCCGTCCCCCAGAGGAAAGCACTTAGCAGAGCACATGAATCCCAGACACAGCATTGATATTAATGAAGCAGAGAGCACACAGGCCGCACGGAGCTTTTCCACATGCACTCATCACGGAACTTTTTTTTTTTTCCCAGAAAAACTCACGGGCAGAGCTATATAAAGAAGTGACAGAAAAAGTCTTTAAAGCATTTTCCTGTGTCCTGACATTTTAGCTTTTTAGGAAGAATCGAAAAACATTGCTTTGGCCTTTTTTTTTTTTTTTTTAAATGGGCAAGTAATTGACAGGCAAAGATACATCCTCCTCTCCCTCCCCCCCCGCCCCCACAATGTGATTACTCTGTGAACAAAAAGTGATGAAGTCATTAGGAGCTGGTCAAAAAGTCAAAACAAAAAGACAAGAAAAGGTACGGATGCTCTTAGATTAAGGCACGGCTTTAAACTGGATGCACAGTGGCTTCTGTTTTCAGTGGGTTTGCTTTGGCTTGGACAGAAAAGGCTGGCCTGTGGGTACCACTGTGGATGTGGTGGCAGCTTCTGGAACCGTGGGGGGTGGGGGGAGGTGTGTGTGTGTGTGTGTGTGTGTGTGTGTGTGTGTGTGTTGGCTAGTGAGTTCATAGAAATTGCAAAGCAGATCCAAACCGTGTGACCGCAGCTTCACCCTAGGTGTTCCACTTAAGAAAAGGGAATTGTCAGGCATTTTGTTCCTTTCACACAGGTGTGGCCGCTTCCCATGAAAAGGGGGAGAGACTCTAGAAAGCATTCAGTGCATCACAACGACAGTCCTCTTTTTCCAAGATTTGGAGAGGCGTTTGTAATTTTGACTTTTAAGAAGTTATGCATGTTAGCAAAAACATAGCTTGGGGGGTGTGGTGTGGCCAGGTTTCTTGGTCCTCAGAGAGCCCCTCTGAAGCAGCCTCGTACAGGTGTGTGGTTTGCGACTCCCCTTAGAAACCTCCGGGGGGAGGCATGCTCTTTGGCATCTGTGTGGGCTCACGCGAGGGCTCTTTGAAGGACCGGGTGCCACGATGGCCTTTAGAGGGGCGAATGTCTGATCTCCCCAGCACATTACCAGCCTGCCTTCCCTGTGGATGGGGGATGGAAAGCGCCGTTGGGATTGACTGAAATGCGTGACTTGGTGTACACAGATCACGGCACGTGGATGGGAGAGGCTGGTAGAGTCTCGGTGAGGCTTCAGGTCCCCACCAGAGCAACCCCACCTTGTCTGTGCTCCTTTTCTCTCCTCACGATCAGAGCAGGGGCCCCTGGGGAGAGCAGGGGCTTTCCTGCCCATCTCCGGAGGCCGAGCATCCCCCTGAGCAGCGATCACCCAGATATGCATAGCACACTTGCAGATAACCCCCAGTAGAGTCTCAGGGCCATGCAGGGAGGAAGCCCCAGCTCACTGGAGACTGTGGGCCCTGTCAGGGCACCCCCATGACTGGCTGCAGCGGCAGGATCCCAAGCACCCAGTTTCTAGTCAGTACTGGGCACCCTGTGCCCCCCCAAAGGAGCACAGCCCATCGGAACCATTTACCAAGTGCACCTGCTGCAGGCAGAAAGCACCCAGGGTCGGATCAGAGAGCAAGTGAACAGGGTGACCCTTGTCCTTCGACAGGCTTCCTATGCCCCCACGTGCAGCTAGCTGAAGGCCTGTGCCTGCATGCAGCCCGTGTTCAGAAAAAAAAAATTGCACGCTAGCCACCTGTATGTAGTTCACCGACACAGAAGATCTTGAATAATCAAGGATTAGCTGAGTTTATAGGTTCTCTTTGATAGATTCAGATTTTGTACCAGTGTCAGAACCTGGTGGAAAAGGAACAGATAAAAATAATGTAGGATTAAAAAATAATAATAAAATAAAATAAATTTGAAAAAATGTAGGATTAGGAGATGCTTGACGGAAGCCCTTTTCAGTGTGAATACTCTAACCCGTGTAATACTCTCTCCTTGCGACACGGTGACGCCCTGTAGTCCAGACTGGGGGAAAGGATTCAAGTAGGATGTCGGAGCATTAAATCCAAGAAGCCCTGTCCCTCAGAGGCCCTGAGCGGGCAGCCGGAGGTAAACACACAGCACGTGAGGCAGGGCTTTGATGTGCTGTGGGGACGGGGACTTGAGTAGCGAGCCCGCACCCCGAGCCTCCTGTCCCCGCTGAGAAGAAGTCGTCCTATGCGTCTTGCTTGGAGAACTTGCTCTCTCCTGCAGGCAGGGCTTGAGGAATCAGCCTGTATGTAGCAGCTCGGCGGCCAGCACAAGGGGCCTAGGCGACTCACTGTCTCTGTGTTGTGTCCCAAGGAAGGGAAGCGCCGCAGCAGCCCGGCAGGCCGTGGTGACGCGCGGAGAGCTGGCGGGGCCACGCGGCCCAGTGGTATTGCAGAGGGGCCCAACCTCTGGCTTGACGCTCTTGATTCCTGTTGATCTTTCTCTCCGTGGCTTCCGGGCAATGATGACTTCTGAATTTTAGCAGCCTTTTCCTATCCCCAAAACCCATTTGCGTCAGATGGGTTTCGCTTCTGCTGATGCAACCGTCTCTCTGAAATGTCCATCTCGTGCTCCCTGTTGCAATCGAAGATCCCATGTGTGATGGGGTGGAGGAGGCGTGGGCTTTTGGGATCTTTTGATCTGATATTCTGGCCATGTGTTTAATGGGGGTACACTCCTAATTTTAAATCCAGCCTTTTGATTTGTTTTTAAGGTTCTCTCTTTCCACTGTTTTGTCTTCGTTCCCTCTTTTTACTGCATTTTTCTTTCCTCCCTTCCTCCCAAATAACCCCTCACGCCGGTTATTTGGAATGCTTCTCTCAGGCTTTTTGTTGCTTTTGTTTCTAGACCTTATTGCAGTCAGAGAATCGTGATTGTTTGGTTGCCTTTTCTTCATAGCTTATTCGATTTTTGTTTTGTTCGCAGCAGTTTTCCAGTTGCCTGAGTTCCTAAGCCATCGCATTTGTTGGTTGAGAAACAAAGATTCATAAAGGCTGTTTTCATGTGTGTTTTTCCCCCCCTTCCTGCTCTGCCTGGCGCTCCCCGTGGTTGAGAGTTTGCTCTGGTGGCCGGGGTGCTGGCTGCCACGCCAGGGGCCACGGGCACCTGCCTGGACCCAGAGAGATGGGTTGGACCATAATAATCAGGGCAAAGCAGTCTTACATTGCAACTGTAGTCACTGCCACCACTTTTGTGCTCTGGCTTCGTCCTGCCTGTCTCCGACATTTTTTGTTTCATCTAGTTTCTGGGGGGTTTTTTGTTTTTGTTTTTGTTTTTGTTTTTTTTTAAAGACACAGTTGGCTGTGTGTGGATCTGTAGGTTTAGGGCACCAATCTCTTCTGTTTTGTTTTCCTTTTCCTTTTTGTCAAATCCAAGAGAAAACTTGCCATAACGAGCTAGAAGATTCTAGTTCCCAGCCTTCCGAATCTTCAGAGTGCTCTTGGCATCTGAGAACCAAACGTGTTTCCCCCCAGGAGGTCTCTGGGGGCTGAGCTGCTGCAGAGGCGGCAGGCGGGCAGGGTGGGGGGTTGTCCCAGGACCTCACTGTGCATGTTATTCAGAGCAGCATCTCCCCCCCCCTTTTTCCTTTTTTTTCTTTTTCTTTTTCTGCATTTGAGTTATGAAAGAGGGTGACCTCTACAATCATGATGTCTCCCGTAGACTCTATCACTCATTACTTTACCATTTGCCAGCTTCCTGATGCATGGTCCTCAGGCTTCTGTGATTTACTTTGCTCCAAATCATAGTCTTCAGCTGCCTCAACAACAGCTCCTTAGAGCTTTAAAAGGAGATACACTGAGGACAGCTTGTGGCCATCTTATTTTCATTAGACATCAGACATCCTGGGGATGGCAAGAAAGTGGCCTGGGGGTCAGGGGCTGCAGGCACTAGAGTGCATCAGACCACACCTGATCCTACGGCTGAAGATGGCCCCAGGCTCTGGGGGTCTTACCATCCTGTTGTTGAGGCAGCTGAGGCCCCATCCCCCACCCTGCCCACCACCGATAGACAGTAGTGGAGCCAGCTGCCCCAAGCCCCTTTTCGTGTCATCTGGAAAGGGAGCCATGTGAGCCTTGCCCCGTTTCCAGGTGGCAAGGCCCCTCCCCGCCCCGCCCCTCTCCCCTCTCCTTGGCAGAACGTGGCACCTGTTTGCCAGTGAAAAGAAGTGTGAAGCACCACAAGAAGGAAGCCGATTCTGACCCCTGAGGAGGGAAATCAAATTACCCCCATGGGCTCATTAGCTCCTCAAACTGGATCCACTACTGGCCAAAGAACGCTGATGGGGAACCCTGTCTGGATTGGGTCGGAAGCTGGAATTCGATGTGCTGCACGCCAGTGCTCAAAAGTGTGGTTATTTTTGAAAGACCACCTTCGATCCAGAACATTTGCATTACACCTTCCTTGCCCAGATCCAGTTAACAAGGTAGCTCATCCCTTCCTGCGTCCGTTGAGAGCCATGCTGGAATTTGCCTCTTCTCCTGGGTTTACTTGGATGCGAGGAATATGTTCTGTTCCCCCCCAATGTAGCGCACCACCCTGGGAAGTGCATGTCACAGACCAACTCCACCTTCACCTTCACCACATGCCGCATCCTGCATCCTTCAGACGAGCTCACGCGGGTCACGCCAAGGTAAGGGACCCCGCCCCGGGTGGGGAAGGATGCGGCGAGGTGGGGGCACTTCCTGCAAGACTCGCTGTCAAGGCAAGTCAAGTAGAGAGGCTCGTTCGAAACCAACTCCGGCCCGCTGAGGCATCCCGTAGCACTTGCTTTCTGTCACCTGTTTGGGGTCCCGTCTTTCCTCTTGACTTGAGGCCCCTGTTGATTCAGAGCCACCATAGAGACGGACCTGGACCTCCCCATAGTTGCCTTTTTCATTGGCCATGGAAGATTCTTAGGTCCGTCCTTAACCAGCCGCAGCTGACACTACCATAGGCCATAAGGCGAAGGTTGGCGTTTTGTTCCCAAGTTCGTCAGTAGGGCATGGAGTTCCTTCACAGGATGGAGTTACTGAGCCCTGCGGAAGCCCCTTGTGCCTCTGGAATAGACCACAGGAACCATGCACCACAGCCGCATGGTAATGACTGAAATGATAAAACTTGAAGACCGAACCGTGTCATGTCCATTTCCCTTTGGTGCCTTCAAGAAGTGATAGAGGTTGGCACCATCTGGCAAGAGGACCTGGATGGCGTGGGGTGGTCCACTTGGCTTCCAGTGCAAGGGCAAACGGTCTCCCTCCACATGGTGAAGTGGCCCCCTCGGCCGTTTTCTCTATGGTGCAGTCGAGCAAGATGCTGGGGTGAATGGCAGGTAACACAGAAAGGGAGGGAGGCGAGCAGGGCCCGCTCGCAGGGAGCAGCCGCCCCAGGGAGCACGTTAAACTATGAATAATTCTCCGCAGGTCATGTGAGGAGGACGGCGAAGCGGCCCTATGCCCTGTTGAGCTGAGAGGAGATGTAGGGCAGACAGTGAGCCCACAGGCGAGGCAGGGGGTGAGCACACCGCCAGTGGTGCCTGCCCCGCAGGGCCTCCTGGAAGGAGCTGTGTGTGCACGCGTGGCCGCCACTAACCCAGGACTTAGGCGTGGATGTGTCTCTGTGGTTGTGCCTGGCTAACGTGGCCTTGACAGTGGACCCCCCTAACACCTCTAAATGCTCAGTCGAGCCGAGTGCCAGCACTAATACAGGCCTAACCGAAGTTCTCGGCAGAAAGGGAATCTAAATGTTAGCTTGTCTTCTCTGTCCTCCTTCCTGCCTCTGGAGAAGCCGATACCCCCCCCTCTAGTGCCCCCCCCGGGCTCTGTGTTGGAAGAGCTCTGTGTTTCACCATGCGATAGAACTTCTCCTGGGAGAGGCCGGTGCCCGGGGCTCTCCTGCCTGAAGCCCTAGGACTCCAACCAGCATACCCATCCCCATGTCTTGTCAGGGACGAAAGAGGCCTGGGCAGTCAGTAGCAAGAGAAGGCTTTTTGCCCAAGTTTGAAAGAACGGCTGCTTGACACAAAATCACAGATCTCCCCAAGAATGGCCCTGTAAACAAGGCTTGGAGTCCAGAGTGGTTTTGCCCTCTATTGCTTGTAGACCAGTTTATAGAGTCCCACCTGTGCCTTTTGAAGAATCCACTTTTTAACCTGAGGAATCTGCTGTGGCTTCTAATCTCGTGTTTCTCTGAGTGCTCCCAACCCTCCAGCATCCCCACCCCTGAGCTTGCGTGAAGTGGGCCTGTTCTGGGTTTCTCGCCCCGTGCTGCCCAGCCGGGGGCAAGGAGCCAAAAGCTGCCTTAGCTTGAACTTGCTTGTGACCTTCCCTCCCACAGTAGGAGGCCCCTTCCTGCCCATTCCCCTGGCTGGTGTCTTGTCCAAGGTGTCTGGCCCTCCCCCTGCCAGGCTGGGGACAGAGGGTCCCCCAGCTCCTGGGGCCCACTCCAAGGGGCACCTGCAGCCCTGCCACGTCCTTGGGTGGGTGCCAGCGCAGGGCTCCGGAGACTGTAAGGAGAGGGCTGTGCTGCCTTGCCCCTGGTAGCTCATCCAGCAGCTGTGAAGGGCCTCTGTGCCTACGTGGCCTCCCAGCCCCATCCCTGTAGCAGCTGTTAAGAGAAGACCTTTCCTGTTTTTTAAGCAGACAGCAATGCCTTTCCCCC
Organism: Ursus maritimus; assembly: GCF_017311325.1. NCBI lineage: Eukaryota > Metazoa > Chordata > Mammalia > Carnivora > Ursidae > Ursus > Ursus maritimus. The sequence goes on along the minus strand of NW_024424453.1, from coordinate 47,545,161 downwards.
TGCAGTGCGTGTTACACTATTCTGTCCTAACTCCTGTTACTGTGGGACCCCAGCTTCTGGAACATACTGAGTCCTCAGCCAGCATGGCAGGAGTGGATAAAGCAATCTTGCTGCTTTCCTTTGGTGATGCAGGTTTCATACATCCCATGAGCCTTTTCTAGATCGCTCCACAGATGTAGGCCTGATAATACATGACATGGCTGCCTCTGACCCCACATCTCCACCCCCTGAGATGGACTCGGCAACCAGGGAAGGAGGACAAAGGGGTAGTGTGGCACCAAGGGAAGAGCCTACAGTGGGAGTCAGGAGGCCGTGTTCCGCTGCTGACGTGATACACACCGTCAGCCTCCAGCTCCCCATCACTCAGGGGCCGTCCACTGGGACGTGCCACCTGCTGGGGCCATTCCTGAGATGAGCTCGCATGTCCCATAGTCCTGGTTAACTTCTTGCCTCAGGGAAGTAGTCATTAGGAAGGAACGCCAAAACTGAGTAGATTTGGGAGGGAAAGGAAGCCTCCCTGCTGAGGGGTTTCCCTCACCCCCCATCCTTGGGGTCACTCAGACTTGGGCTCCAATCCTGGGTCTTCCATTTAATAGCTGAGTGTGACATCGACTAGCCACCTAACCTCTGAGTCTGACTTTCCTCACCTGCAAAGGGGCAGTTATGCCCGCCCTCTGGGGCTGAGACAAGGGAATCACGTGGAGCTTGGGAACTTTAAGCCGTGACCCCCATACAAGGAAACCCAGGGTCCTCTTGGGTAGGAGGGAGGAACAGACAGGGAAGGAGGCATCTGGGGAGCCTGGGCTGGGGGAGTCCTCCTTGCCCCCCTGCAGGAGACTGGCTGCGAACCTTTTCCCAGGGTCTCGTGGGCATTTGCTGACAAATGACCTCTTGTCTTTTCTTATCAGCCTTAACTCGGCTCCAACTCCAGCTTGTGGCAGCGCCAGCCACTTGAAGTCCACGCCCGTGGCCACCCCATGCACTCCACGGAGACTGAGCCTGGCCGAATCCTTCACTAACATCCGTGAGTCCACGACCACCATGAGCACGTCTCTGGGGCTGGTGTGGCTGCTGAAGGAGCGGGGCATTTCCGCAGCCGTGTACGACCCTCAGAGCTGGGACAGGGCCGGCCGGGGCTCGCTCCTGCACTCCTACACCCCCAGGATGGCTGTGATCCCCTCCACCCCGCCCAACTCGCCTATGCAGACGCCCACGGCTTCCCCGCCCTCCTTCGAGTTCAAGTGCACGAGCCCTCCCTATGACAACTTCCTGGCCTCCAAGCCAGCCAGCTCCATCCTGAGGGAAGTGAGGGAGAAGAAGAACGTCCGGAGCAGCGAGAGCCAGACAGACGTGTCTGTCTCCAACCTCAACCTCGTGGACAAAGTCAGGAGGTTTGGCGTGGCCAAAGTGGTGAACTCAGGGCGAGCCCACGTGCCCACCTTGGCCGAGGATCAGGGACCTCTCCTCTGTGGGCCCCCCGGCCCCGCCCAGGCCCTTGTCCCTGGGGGCCTGGTCCCCGAGGGCCTGCCCCTCGGATGCCCCGCTGTCCCCAGTGCCATGGGCGGGCTGCAGCTCAGCAGCGGCATGCGGAGGAACCGCAGCTTCCCCACCATGGTGGGGTCCAGCATGCAGATGAAAGCCCCCGTGACTCTCACCTCGGGCATCTTGATGGGTGCTAAGCTCCCCAAACAAACTAGCTTGCGGTGAGGAGGGCGGGGGAGGGGGAGGCCCTTCCCCCGGAGGAGACCAGGCTCGCTCCTGCCTCCCTCTCATCCCCACCCTGCACCGCACGCTCTCCCCCTTGCCTCCTCCGTCCCTCCCCTCTTGAGCTAGACAAATCAACCTCGTGCCTAATGGGGGAAGAGCGGAGACTTTGTAAAGTGTGTACATAGGACTTGCCGACCTCGTGTCCACCTGCCTTTTCTCCCGATGCCGCGGGAGAGGCCCCAGCACCGCCCCGCGCCCACCGGGACTTCGCCCGTGCTAGCCCAAGGGCAGGGGCCACCGGGCGTCTTGTTCTCCTCCTCCTTTCCTTCGAGAAGCACTGAAACTCCCAAGTGCGTTCTTATCCCATGGATAGGAAACCAGTGAATCGGTGGCTGGCTCCCAGTGCAGTACATTGAGCCGGCGCCATGCGTCTGCTGGCCGGTGTCGCTGGGCGCCTCACCTCGTGCGCCCCGCGGGAGCAGCTCGAGCCCCCCTCTGCGGCCACACGCAGCCCATGTAGCTCCCGGGATGGCAGGGCTCTTCTTCCTCCTCTGGGGGGGCCCAGCTTCCTCCAGACCTTCACTACTCTGCTTCGATGGAGAGTCGCTTCTTTTTCGAGGTGTGACTTTTTCTTTCCACACCTTTAGCCCGAATCACCCTTCGCTGTCCTGCCCTCGGTCGTCAGGCCAGACGGCTGACCTGAAAGAATGTATTGACACTCCCGCCGTGTTCTGTGTGAGGTCTTATTTTTTCCACTTTTTTTTATATGTAGGGAAGTAATGGTACTAGATGGAAAGTCGCGGTCTGTTCTCTCTGTGACACGGAAATAACGTTTCACACTCTCCCAGTCTCTAGCGAGATAGCAGCGGAGCTTGGGGACCCGGGGTCACAACCAAATTAAGACCAGACCCAAGACAGTTTTCACAATAGGGTGAAAAGGAAAGGGGGCAGGGGAGAAGGGCGTGGATGGAATGGGTCAGCGGGAAAAGTGAAAAGAAACCACCAAATGTAGTATCAAACTGGTTCATGAGAGCAACAAAGCTTGGGCGTCCTGCTGGTTCCGGTCCTCGCTGTGACAGCCGAGGCTGGCCCGTGCGCTCGCACGTGCGTGGTCTTTACGCACACAGTTGATGCCCCCACACGTTGCCCTTGTGTTTCAGGACAGAGTGGTCACAATAAGATCTTTTCTCCCGCCACCTGCCCCCCACCCCCCAGAAGCCTTGGTCTCCGTGCGCTGCTGTTTATCCCTAAGAACAGATAGAGGTGCTCGTGGGACGAACCAGAAATGAACAGGGGAGCCTGGTCCTGTTGTTGTCGCTGACCAAGTTTTGAATTTTATTTATTATGTGTGTGTGCTGTCCTCTCCTGTTCTGGTCGCAGTGTGTATGGGGCCTTCCGCTCCAAGCAGGTAACTTATTTATTCTCACCTGAGGGCTGCACTGCCTAGCACAGTGCTCCCTGGTCCTTTGTCCCAGGCATTTGTGGAAGGGTGACATCATATGCAGATGAAACTGTCACGTTGCCATCCCCCTGTTCCCCGACCCCCCGCCCACCCCGGTGAAAATACGTCCAGTTGAGTGTAAACCCAGCCACTGAAGACTCTTTGAGAACGTCTCAAAGGAGCAAGCTTCAGTTCCACACTTTTAGATTATTTATTCTCAGAACACGAGGGGGTTGGTTCATTATTTTCAGCTCCCCTCGTGGCTGTATGTGTGCACTCACTGCAAGGAAATTCTTTGTATTTGAATGTATTTTAAAGCAGTAGGTAGAATAACAAAGGAATATGAAAACCACGAACCCAACGGACCACTTTCTGTATTCAGAGAGGAGCCACCCATCACCACCAAGGAAATAGCAGTGTAAAAATAAGCACCTCGGAGGTTGCAGTGTTCAGTACAGCTCATGATCGACCTTGTGCAGCCACGACCAACAGAGTGCGTTGTCATGCGTCAAAAAAAATCAGTAAAATTTTATTCTCTAATGAATATCAATAAAAAGTTCTAGAGATGGAAACCACACTGGGATTCTGCTTGTGTCTCATTTTTGTCTTTTTCATTCACGTGAGACGTAAAGCTACTCAGCTCTTCTGGAAGATTAAATGGAAGCCATCCAGTTTACATGCTGTTCTGACCACCCCTTCTCACACAATGCTGACCCTTAGACACCAGTCCAGTTGGAACCCGAAGATCTTCCCTACCTTTCAGGGCTGCACACTGTTCCAGCATGCACACATACCCACGGTGAATCCGTTGACACTCCCGCGGACCAGTACCCTATGGCGACACAGATTTCCTTCCGGCCCTTTCTATCACAGCGCTGTAATGAGAAAAACTTGGCATGTATGTAATCTTCCACATATGTGAGCACATCTGTGCCATAAATTCCTGGAGAGATACTACCAAATTGCCCTCCACTGAGTTGTGTTAAGAAACTTTTGAGGGACGTCTGGGGGGCTCAGTCAGTTAAGCATCTGACTCTTGATTTCAGCTCAGGTTGTGGGATCGAGCCCTGCGTCAGGCTCTGTAGTCAGTGCCGAGTCTGCTTAGGATTCCCTCTCCCTCTCCTTCTCCCTCTTTCCCTCCTCCCCGCTCCTCTGTTTCTTTTTTTATTATAATATTTTTTATTATGTTAGTCACCATACAGTACATCCCCGGTTTCCGATGTAAAGTTCAATGATTCATTAGTTGCGTATAACACCCAGTGCACCATGCAATACGTGCCCTCCTTACTACCCATCACCGGTCTATCCCATTCCCTCACCCCCCTCCCCTCTGTAGCCCTCAGTTTGTTTCTCAGAGTCCATAGTCTCTCATGCTTCATTCCCCCTTCTGATTACCCCCTTTCTTTATCCCTTTCTTCCCCTACTGATCATCCTAGTTCTTATGTTCCACAGATGAGAGAAACCATATAATTGTCTTTCTCTGCTTGACTTATTTCACTTAGCATTATCTCCTCCAGTGCCGTCCATGTTGCAACAAATGTTGAGAAATCGTTCTTTCCCCGCTCCTCTGAAGTAAAATCTTGAAAAAAATTTTTAGAAACCAATGACAATGGAGGGTCATCAGAGAATTGAGAGAAAAAGGATCAAACTTATTCTGCCACCTCCATCTGTGGCAACAGTGAAATTATGCAAAGAGGAGTGGGGGGTGGCAGCATGGTTTTTAAACCAGGTGCGACCGTTCGGTCATGGTGTGACTTTGGGCAAGCCACTTACTGTCCTCGGGGCCTCTTTTCCTGACCTGTAAAATGTGAACGGTGATACACTTTAGGGCTGATTCACTAAGCTTGTCTTGAGCCATCTACTGTGCGCTCAGCACTGTTCTGGGTAGTGGGGATCTGAGTAGCTTCTGCTCTTGTCGAGTGTACATACAGTCTGTTACTGGCAGAAAGATGACACTAAACACGACATAATGAGGGCCATGCAGAGAATTATAGTGGGGTGTTGTGAGGGAATGGGTGGCAGTCAGGGAAGGCCTCTCCAGGGAGGTGGCACTTGAGATAACCGTGTGAGATCTGGCACAAGACCACGTGGCCAGAGAGCAGCCAGTGCAGAGACGCAAAGGCTGGAAAAGCGTTTGGTGTGTTTGAGGAGCACAAAGAAGACCCACCTGCTAGTAGAGAAGGGGAGCACGGTGGTGACCGGGAAGCCAGGGTGCTCACCCGGTGATCCCTCTGATCCCCTTGCTTCCAGCCACTCTGCAGGGGACAAGCCACATGATTAGTTCTGGCCTGTGGGCTATGAGCAGAGAGAGATCTGTGCCTGACTCTCCACACCCCTCCCTTCCCCTGAAGCGCAGGTGGAAATGGGGAGACGTGTTGGTGCAGTCTCCATCACCCTGGGTTGCCCGGGAACCCTGTAGGCCAGACTCCCTGCCCAACCTGCGTTTTGCACGTGATCTGAAGGAGAAACAAACTTGTTAAGCCAGTGAGGTTCTTGGGCCGTATGTCACAATCCAGTGTAGGGCCCAGGTGTCTGTGGTTTACCAAACCCTCCCAGGGATTCTGGAGCTTAAGTTTGAGAACCACTGTGCTGGGAGGGGCGGTGTTGGGGTGGGAGTCTTGCTACGAGAGGGAGGGTTTTCCCTCCAGTCTCTCCGGGCCGCGGGGGCTTGAGGCCAGACAGTTGCGGCCCATCTTGCTTGAAGGGGAGAGGCAGAGTGAGGGGTTTATCTGCCCAACTGAGGTGGGAAGGCTTTGAGACAAGGTGACTCTGGATCTGGGCTTAAAGGATGGGCAGGCTTTGCCCCAGGGAGGGAAGCCATCTCAAGCAGAGGGTAAAGATGTAGAGGAGGAATGGGAAAAGGATCCTAGCATGATGCATTTTTTCTAGGCCCTTCCTTACAGTAGCATGGTAACTGATAAATAGAGAAGGGGCAATAGAGTTAGGAAAACCACCATTTTGCAACCCTAAGACCAACTCATCTTGACAAAGATGGACACCAAAACCACTGGGTTGGGTGAGAGTGTGTTAGGTAGCAGGATAATTACACACGTATCTTCCCGTAGAATGTTTATTAATTTGCAAAGGGGAAAAGGTAACTCTGCAGTGGAGATACCGGTCACGCACCACTTCCCACAAGTCCTTAAACTTCACATTACCCAAAGGAGACAAAACGGTATCAGCACCTCCTGCTGTGCTGTACTGGGAAGGGCACATGGCTTCTAGGCTGTTCTGCCAAAATTGCAAAACCTGAATCATGAGGTTGACAAATGGACTAGGCCAAATGGAGGACACTTATAAAACAAGGTACCTGCTCCCTTTAAAACCGCCGAGGTCATGAAAGAAAGACCAAGGGCTTGTATCAGGATAAAGGAGAACAGAGACGACTAATGCAATTCATGGCTCTGTATTGAAAAACACGCTCTACAAGATATCGGGATGATCAGAGAAATTTCAGTATTGAACACAATTGAAAACATTGTGTCAATGTTAAATTTCATTGACTTCACTTGTACCGTCACTATGTAAAAGCTTGTCCTATTTCTTAGGAGATACTAGCTAGAGGATTCAGCCAGAGGGGCTTGAAGTCTGTCTGCAAGTCATTTTCAGAGGTTTCTGGCTGGCCCAGCTGGCAGAGCATGCGACTCTTGATCTCAGGGTTGTGTGTTCAAGGCCCATTTTGGGCAGAGAGCTTAATTAAAAAAAAAAAAAAACAAAAAACCCACTCGGGGCGCCTGCGTGGCTCAGTCGGTTAAGTGTCCGACTTTTGGCTTTGGCTCGGTCATGATCTGCTAGTCGTGAGGTCCAGCCCCATGTCAGGCTCCGTGCTCAGCGCAGTCTGCTTCACATGCCCTCTCCCTCTCCTTCCCCTCCTCTCCCTGCTCATGCACATGTGCTCTCTCTCTCTCAAATAAAATCTTTTTTTTTTAAAAAAAATACAAGGAAAGAACCTGTAAAAGTGGGAAGCACCCTAATACCATAGGTCTCGTAAACTGTAAGATTAAATGCATTCTTCTGTCTCGTGGCTGTGGCATGTGGCAGGAGGATGCTTGGGGCTTGTTTCTTCCTCCCTGTTCTGTGTTAAATTTCTTCATGAGTATCCCGAACCCTTCGCCCAGCCCAGGGAGCTCAACCAGAAGGCACCAGGGCCCAAGGGGAAGTTCTCAAAGAGGTAGTTGATGGGACCAGGAAACAAAAATGTCAAATTCTTGTTTTTTTTAAATTAGGAGTACAGAAAAAGCTGAATAAATGTTTTGATTAAGATCAAAAGATTCAGGGGGCGCCTGGGTGGCTCAGTCAGTTAAGCATCTGCCTTTGGCTCAGGCCATGATCTCGGGGTCCTGGGATCAAGCCCTGTGTCAGGCTCCCTCTCTCTCCTACCCCTCCCAATTGCTCACGCTCTCTCAAAAAAAATAAATAGAAATCTTTAAAGAAAAAAAAAAAAGATCAAAGATTTGGGATGAAACCTACTGAGCCAGTTTCCTTTTTTACTGCTCATTGTCCCTCTGCTATCCCGACAGCCCAGCCTGTTCTGCAAGCCAGGACATGAAGGAGAGCATTGGAAGAGGGCTCTGACCCACAACGAACATGGAGACCCTTCATCTTCCCTGACCCTGGGCCCACTCTAGAGTCTTGAGAGAAGCCCCAGACGAGTCTGAAAATCCAAGTACAGAAAAGCTAGTTTCATAGTGGGGGCCAAGAAAGTGAAGATATTCCAGAATACCACCCCAGCTTTTCACCCCTACTCAGGCAATGACCACTCAAAAAGAGAAATGGCAAGTGGGTCTCCACAGAGAGCTCTCCAGGGAATCACCAAGTATCTGGCACCAAACAGATGTAGGACTCACTTCTAAACATTGCCTGGGAGCAGAGAGGCAGGTATGCCCTAGGGGTCTTTTCCAACAGGGGGAAGAAAGTAGACACATGCCTCCCTCAAAGCTCATAGGAGTGCTGTCACCCAGAACTTAGATTCATCTGAGGAGGTGGAAAGTTATTCTGATGACCTAAATAGATTGGAAATTTAGAAAATTAATTGTTTGCTCATGTGGGTTCCTGGCTGGAAAACGTATCCAGGGAGGATTTATTTTCTATAGCCGGTAGAGGGCACTTTAAGACAGCAGAAGACCTAAAAGACTCTACCTTGATGATCCAATCCTGAATTCATGTGGGTTTGCTTTTACCAGAAAGCAATTCAGGGAGGGCAACCGGGATGAACAGAGACATTGAAGGAAGTCAGGAGGCACTGTCTCAGTTGACCTGGTGAACTGGAAGGAGGTATTCCAGGCCAAGGGGTCAGCATACACACAGGCTTGGGGTATCAGTAAAGAAATTCAGCATATAATGGGAAGGAAACTACTTCCTATGTCTTGCCATACCCAGGAGACAGAAGAAAGCAAAACATAGTTTATAAAACATTCTATACTAGGAGGGTGTTTCCACTTTTGGAAATTAATCTACCCCCTTTAAACGCACCTTCCTTTTAAAAATAATTTCTGTATCTTGCTTTTTCCAAAGACATTTGAGCGTGGGCTGTAGATAACATGCCTCTTTACTCTTTAATACATTAGCCCACCTCTCCTGAGCTTGACAGAGCCTCAGCACAAGGACCGAACCCAGGTTTGGAGGAAGTGGCTATTCCTCGGTGCTTGGGCCTTCGTCATGTCTAATACCCAAGGTTCAGGCTGATTCTGCTCTCAAGTCCCAAAGAACTTCAGACCAGAGAGGGAAAGTGGGCCCTTTAGCTTAGACCAGCAGCATGGAGGCTCAGCAATGCCTGGGAGTAGACATGAGCCCCAGGGAAAGGAAGTAAGACAGGAACTCGGTGCCCAAGAGCAGGGCAGAATGCAGCAGGGTTTCCTACAGCCAGGCAGCTGCACCACTGGAGGACCACTGGCAGAGGTGACTTACAAGCAGCAGGCCGAAGTTTAGGGACATGTTTACAGAAGAGAAAAAACAGGGGCACCTGGGTGGCTCAGTCGGTTAAGTGTCAGACTCTTGATCTCAGCTCAAGTCTTGATCTCAGGGTCATGAGTTCAAGCACCATGCTGGGGCTCCACTGAGTGTGGAGCCTACTTTAAAAAAAAGAAGAAGAAGAAGAAGAAGAAGAAGAAGGAGAAGGAGAAGGAGAAGGAGAAGGAGAAGGAGAAGGAGAAGAAGAAGAGAAAAAAAATGGATGTTTTGTTCTAAGCCCTGAAGTAGATAAACCCTTAGTCCTCCCTGGGGCTTCTATTTGTCACCTGTGACACTAAGGCCCAGTGTAACAATGGCTCCGTGTGACCCCTGACTCTCCTGGTTGCCTGACTTCCAGCCAGCAGTGGCCTTCGGTGTCCTTGGGTCATAGCTTGTGACAGGAGAAGTAATTGCACTGTGTGCTCAGCTGTTCTGAGAGGGTGCCCCCAGTTCCGCAGAAGATATGGAACTGACCCACCAAAGAGACAAGGTACCTGGCTGGCTCAGGAACTGGGTAAGAAGGTACCTCCACTCTCGTCACCTGTTATCCAGTCTCTGGTCCCCCTGAGGCTGCCTTGTCAAAGCCGGAGTCCTGACCCCTCATAAATACACAGGGATGAAGAGGGGGCCACTGAGCCCAGTTGTCAAGGGCCAGCCAAGCAGCTGGGACTTTATGGACATGGAAAATAGTGCGTCCTTCCTCCAAATAGCCACTTCCTCCAACTCTGGGTTCGGTCCTTAGTGGTGAAGGATTGGTTGGTTTGCTTTAAATCAATCCCTATGGGCCAATATTTGTCAAATACACAATGAAAATACAAAACCAACTTTTAAATGACTAGATTCAAGATACTAAGTTATATTTCAAGAATGTAAGAACATAGGAAAGGTAAAATTAGGAAAATAGTGCATATTATTCATTGAAAGTACACGTAAAATGTTTAATATATGGACTATTACACTCAACTTTGTCATTCTGCAATCATAACTAAACAGTTATAAGTAGTGATTTTCCATATTAAACACTTATATGCTCACTTGGAATGAACACCATACATCAGAGTTTTTAAGGCAGTAAAGGAGTTGGATTCTTTTATTTTATCTCAGCTGGCTCAGATTGACGAGCATGCTCCTTGCAGGGGAGAAGGTATTTCTACAGTGCTTCCATGTTTTCTTTCACTAACACCCACCATAGAGAAACTAGCCTCAGAGAATATTGACAGGAAAGGAAGACAAGATTTTTCAAGTAACTTCTTGACAAAGAATTCTGGTGGGGCTTATTGTTCAATCTGTAAAGTCCGGCTGAACAACAAGCACTATGAGATTTCAGGGAAGATGGTGAAGTAGGAGGACCCTAACCTCACCTCATCTCATGGATATAAGGAGATAACACCCACATCAGTGTAAATAACCCCGAAAACGACCTGGAGACTGTCAGAACAGACTCTCTACAGCTAAATGTAAAGAAGAGGCCACATCAAAGAGGGTAGGAAGGGCAAAAACCAGTAGAGAGCTAAATGAACCCATAGGACTGTCCATGGGAGGGAGAAGTGCCAGGGTAGGAGAGAGGGGAGAGAAACAGATCCTCACACCAGGAATCCCAGGCCTGGGAGACCCACAGGAGGAAGAGGGATCTTCATAACATTTGGTTTTGAAAACCAGAGGGGCATAATTTCATGAATTCTTACAACTGGTGGGATTTAACCCCTGGAACTGTAAAAATCAGCAGGCTTGGCTTTGGGAAAGCAGGGAGGGCAAGAGGAAACGGAGTTCCCATTCTTAAAGAGGTAGCACAATAAACAGCCCTGCTGAGACTGCCGGGTATAAGGGAGAGAGATTTATTTACTAATCTGAGAACATGTGCTAGAGGGGCAGGGATCATTGGGAGACTTCTCCAAGAACAAAGGAGCTAGTGGGTGTCATTTCTCTTCCCCATTCCCCAGCCTAGACACAGGGACACTGGTGGGAACCAGCACAGTGCCAACACTTGCTACTTAACTGCTAACAGCATGCCCATGCCTGCATTCTCCTGCAGACATTCTCCCCCCCCCCCAGTACACCCTTGATCAGAGCCCATCCAAAGCAGTGCCACAAGCCTGGCAGTGTGCAAGCAGCCCCAATCGGGGTCAACACCACTCCAAAGTGACTCCTGCACCAAGGAGAGGGGAAGATAGCCACACAGAGGCCCCCATCTGACTGCAGGGGGTTGGGGGCAGATATCTGGTCTGACTGTGGACCCTGCCCACCAACAAAAGCTTTTCAAGGAACACCACAGGGAAAGCACCCTGCGGTTTGGTGCTACTGCATCTCTAGCAAATGCTTGCTCTGACCAAACTCAAGCCCAAGCTGGCCCGACTTGTCCCCTAACAACACAGGGACCAAATCCTGTCCACAACAGGCAAAGAGAGCCACCGTAGATGACTGGACTGAAGGAAAAAACAGCCAAGACACAACATCAGGGCACACACAACATACATAGGAGACATGCCTGAAGTGGAGCTTCTGGTAAACATGGGACATTGTACTGCAGGGCAGTACAGGACTCCTTCTTCATAAGGCCACTGCTTTCAAGAGCAGGAGACATAGCTGACTTTCCTAACACACAGAAAGAGACACAGAGAGTAAGACAAAATGAGGAGAGAGGAATATGTCCCAAATGAAAGTACAGGACAAGGTCACATCAAGAGAGCTTAAGGAAATGGAGGTAAGAAATATGTTTGATAGAGAATTCAAAGTAATGGTCAAAGATACTCACTGGACTTAAGAGTGGAAGACCTCAGTGAGATGCTCAGCAAAGAGAAAACACATAGAAGAACCAGAGATAAAGAACTCAATAACTGAAATTAAAAATATACTAAGTGGAATAAACAGGAGACTAGAGGAAGCAGAAGAATGGATCAGCAACCAGTAGGACAGAGTAATGGAAACCAATCAAACTGAATGGGAAAAAGAGAGAGAGAGAGAAAAAAAAGCATGTAGACTCTGGGAACTCAGCAATACCATCAAGCATAATAACATTTGCATTATAAGGATCACAGAAGGGGGAGAGAGAGAAAAGGGGGCAAAAAAATTATTTAAGAAATAGTACCTGAAAATTTGCCAAATCTGGGGGAGGAAATAGAAACCTAGGTCAGGAAGGCATAGAAACCCCCCCAGCAAAAACCCAAGGCGGTCCACACCAAGACACATAGTAATTAAAATGGCAAAATGTGGCAGCAAAGAGAGAATTTTAAAAGCAACAAGAAGAAAGAAAACAGTTATATACAAGGTAAACCCCATAAGGTTATCAGCAGATTTTTCAGCAGAAACTTTGCAGGCCAGAAGAAAGTGGCATGATATATTCAAAGATATATTTGAGAGGAAAAACCCCCTGCAACCACGAATACGCTATCCAGCAAGGCTGTATTCAGAATAGAAGGAGAGATTAAGAGTTTCCCAGACAAATGTTAAAGGAATTCATGACCACTGAACCAGCCCTATAAGAAATGTTAAAGCAAACTTTCTGAGTGGGAAGAAAAGATCATAAGTAAGTGAAAGAAAAGTAGGAAGCACAAAAGCAGTAAAATTAAGTATAACTATAAAAATCAGTCAAAGGATTTACAAAATAAAAGGATGCAAAGTATAACACCATATACCTAAAATGTGTCGGGGGGAGGTAAAGAATGGGTTCAAACTTAAGCAACCATCAACTTAATATACACTGCTATATGCAAAAGATGTTATATATAAACCTGATAACCACAAATCAAAAACCAGTAATAGATATGCAAAAATAAAGAGAAAGGAACCCAATGTTTTTAAGTAGACATCACACTCAGCACAGGGCCCAATGCAGGGCTTGAACCCATGACCCTGAGATCAAGACCTGAGATCAAGAGTCAGATGCTCAACCGACTGAGCCACCCCGGTTCTCTGGAACCCAATTTTATATCACTAAAGAAAGCCAACAAATTGTGAGAGAAAAGAGGAAGAAAAGGAACAAAGAACTACAAAAACAACCATAAAACAAAACGATGACAGTAAGTATATAACTATCAATTACTTTGAATGTAAATGGACTAAGTGGTCCAATCAAAAGACATAGGGTGACAGAGTGAATTAAAAAAAACAAGACCCATCTATATGCTGCCTACAAGAGACTCATTACAGACCTAAAGACACATGTAGATTGAAAGTGGAGGGAGGGAAAAGCATTTATCATGCAAACGGAAGTGAAAAGAAAACCAGGGTAGTAATATATATATCAGACAAAATAGACTTTATAACAAAAACTGTAACAACAGACAAAGAAGGATACCATATAATCATAAAGGGAACAATCCAACAAGAAGGTATGCCAATTGTAAATATTTATACACCCCACATGAGAGCACCCAAGTACATAAAGCAACTATTAACAAACATAATGGAAGCAATCAATAGTCATACAATAATAGTAGGGGACTTTATAACACCCCACTTACATTAATGGGTAGATTGTCCAAACAGAAAAATCAACAAGGAAACAGGACTTTGAATGACATTTTGGACCAGGTTGATCTAACATATATTCAAAACATAATAATAATGAAGATTAGAGCAGATATAGATGATACAGAAACTAAAAAACAATAGAGCAGATCAATGAAACCAGGAGCCATTTCTTTGAAAAGATCAACAAAACTGATGAACCTCTAGCCAGACCCATAAAAGAGAGAGAGACAGAGAGACAGAGAGAGAGAGAACCCAAATAAACAAAATCACTAATGAAAGAGGAGAAATAACCAACACCACAGAAATACAAATAATTGTAACAGAATATTATGAAAACTTACATGACAACAAATTGGACAGCTTAGAAGAGATGGATAAATTCCTAGAAACATAACCTCCTAAAACTAAAGCAGGAAGAAATAGAAAATTTGAACAGACCAATTACCAGCAATGAAATTGAATCAGTAATCAAAAAGACTCCCAACAAACAAAAGTCCAGGACCAGACGGCTTCACAGGCGAATTCTACCAAACCTTTAAAGAAGAGTTAATACCTATTTTTCTCAAACTATTCCAAAAAATACAAGAGGAAGGAAAGCTTTCAAATTCATTTTACAAAGCCAGTATCACCCTGATACCAAAACTAGATCAAGACACCACACACACAGACACAAAGAGAACTACAGGCCATATCTCTGATGAGCACAGATGCAGAAATCCTCAATAAAATATTAGCAAACTGAATCCAACAATACATTTAAAAAATTACGTACCATGATCAAGTGGGATTTATTCTTGGGAAGCAAGGGTGGTTCAATATTAACAAAACAATCAACATGGTACGTTACATCAATAAGAGAAAGGAAAAGAACCATATGATCACTTCAATAGATGCAGAAAAAGAACTTGACAAAGTACAACATCTGATATTCATGAGAAAAACCCTCAACAAAATAAGGTTAGAGGGAACATACCTCAACATAATAAAGGCCTTATACAAAAAACCCACAGCCAACATCATACTCAATGGTAAAAACCTGAGAGCTTTTCCCCTAAGGTCAGGAACAAGACAAAGATGTCCACTCTCACCAATTTTATTCAACATAGTACTGGAAGTCCTAGCCTTAGCAATTAGACAACAGAAAGAAAGAAAAGGCATCCAGATTGGTAAGGAAGAAATAAAACTCTCACTATTTGCAGATGACATGATACTATATAGAGAAAACCCTAAAGACTCCACCAAAAAACTCTTAGAACCGATAAATGAATTCATTGAAGTCACTGAATCAATGTATAGGAATCTGTTGCATTCTTATACACTAATAATGAAGCAGCAAAAAGTGAAGTTAAGGGGCGCCTGGGTGGCACAGCAGTTAAGCGTCTGCTTTCGGCTCAGGGCGTGATCCTTGCATTATGGGATCAAGCCCCACATCAGGCTCCTCTGCTATGAGCCTGCTTCTTCCTCTCCCACTCCCCCTGCTTGTGTTCCCTCTCTCGCTTGCTGTCTCTATCTCTGTCAAATAAATAAATAAAATCTTTAAAAAAAAAGTGAAGTTAAGAAAATAATCTCATTTATAATTGCACCAAAAACAATATGTAGGAATAAACCTAACCAAAGTGGTTACAGATCTATATTCTGAAAACTATAGAACACTGATGAAAGAAATTCAAGACAATGCAAAGAAATGGAAAGACATTCTGTGCTCATGGATTGGAAGAACAAATATTGTTGAAATGTCTATGCTATCCAAAGCAATCTACACATTTAATTCAGTCCCTATCAAAATACCAACAGCATTTTTCACAGAACTGGAACAAACAATCTTAAAATCTGTATGGAAACACAAAATACCTCAGCCAATGCAATCTTGAAAAACAAAACAAAACAAAACTGGAGGTATTGCAATTCCAGGTTTCAAGGTATATTACAAAGCAATAATAATTAAAACAGTATGGCACTGGCATAAAAATAGACACATAGATCAATGGAATAGACGAGAAAACCCAGAAATAAGCCCACAATTATACGGTCAATTAGTTTTTGACAAAGGAGGCATGAATATACAATGGAGAAAAGACAGTCTTTTCAACAAATGGTGTTGGGAAAACTGGACAGCCACATGCAAAAGAATGAAACTGGACCACTTTCTTTCACCATACACAAAAATAATCTCAAAGTGGATTAAAGACCTAAATGTGAGACCTGAAACCATAAAAATCCTTGAAGAGAGCACAGGCATTAATCTCTCTGATGTTGGCTGTCACAAAATTTTTCTAACTATGTCTCCTGAGGCAAGAGAAATAAAAGCAAAAATAAACTATTGGGACTACATCAAAATAAAGTCTCTGCAGTGAAAGAAACAATCAATAAAAGTAAAAGGAAACCTACTTAGTGGGAGAAGATATTTGCAAATGACATAACTGATAAAAGGTTAGTATCCAAAATACATAAAGAACAGATACAACTCAATACCCCAAAACCAAATAATCCAACTAAAAAAATGGGCAGAAGACATGAATAGACATTTCTCCAAAGAAGTCATACAGATCACCAATAGACACATGAAAAGATGCTGAACACCACTCACCAACAGGGAAATGGGAAACAAAACTACAATGAGATATCACCTGACACCAATCAGAATGGCTAAAATAAAAAATATAAGAAACAGCAAGTGTTGGTGAGGATGTGGAGAAAAAGGAACCCTTGTGCACTGTTGGTGGGAATGCAAACTGTGCGGCCACTGTGGAAAACAGCATGGAATTTCCTCAAAAAATTAAAAATAGAACTACTATATGATCCAGTAATTACATTACTGTGTATTTACCCCCAAAATAAAAAAAGAGAAAACAACACTAATTCAAAGGGATATGTGCACCCCTATGTTTATCGTAACATTATTTACAACAGCTAAACTATGGCAGCAGCCCAAGTGTCCATCAATAAGTGAATGGATAAAGAAGGAAGTGCTATACACACACACACACACACACACACACACACACACACACACACACACACACTGGAATATTACTCAGCCATAAAAAGAATGGAATCTTGCCATTTGCAATGATGGAGCTAGAGAGTATAATGCTAAGTGACATAACTCAGAGACAGACAAATAGCTTATAATTTCACTTCTATGTGGAATTTAAGAAACAAAACAAATTTAAAAAGAAAAAAAAAAGAGACAAACCAAAAAACAGAGTATTTACTATAGAGAACAAACTGATGGTTATCAGAGGGGACGTGGGTGGGGGGATGGATGAGATAGGTAAAGGGGACTAGGACTTCAGTTATCATGATGAGCACTGAGTAATGTACAAAATTGTTGGATCTCTATGTCGTACACCTGAAACTAATATCACACTATGTTAACTACACTGCAATTAAAAGTAAAAAAAAAAAAAATCACAACAGCACCTCACTGCTCTACAGCAACGCTGACTAGAAAATAATGAATCTTAAAATTTCTAAGGAGAAACTTTTTCCAGCCTACAACTGATATATGTATATGATATACATATATAAATAAATATGTATTTAAGTATATATGTACACTATATAAGAACAAATACACCACAGGGAAAGACTTATGAAAATAGTACATGTTATTCACTGAAAAAGTACATAGAACATTTAATATAGGGACCCACCATTACACTCAACTTTGTCATTCTGCAATCATAACTAAACAGTTATAAGTAGTGATTTTCCATATTAAACACTTATACACTCACTTGGAATGAACACTGTGCATCAAAGTTTTTAAGGTGGTACAAGAGTTGGATTCTTTTATTTTATCTCAGCTGGCTCAGACTGACTAGCATTCTCCTTGCAGGGAATAGGGTGTTTCTACAGTGCTTCCATGTTTTCTTTCACTAACACCCACCCTAGAGAAATAGCCTCAGAGAAGGAATATCAATAGAAAAGGAAGACAGGATTTTTCAAGTAACATCGTGACAAAGAATTCTAGTGGGGCTTATTTTACAATCTGTAAATTCCGGCTGAAAAATAAGCACTACAAATTTTACTTTCTGATCTTGAATAATACTGAATTATAAATTTTTAAAAACTTGATAAAACTTGATGGTAAAATTAAGCAGTTAGAAAAGTAAATGAAGGCATACATTTGCTCCGACTTTTGTACGTTTTTGGCTTATGGTTGATAAACTAACCTTAGAATATCATGTGCTGTAATGTGGTCCCACTGTGTGTGACCAGTCTGCTGCTGGTGACACCTGAGAGTCCTTCCTACACCTGAACTGGTCCACCTTTTGGTAACAGGCTCAGGTAATGTAGCAATGTTGATTCCTCCAAAAGCATCTGACCATTCGTTCCCCATTTCCATTCTTATTTCTTTTATGGACTGGCATCAGCCTACAAACCACTCTTCGAGTTGTGCTGGTATGGAAGACTCCATGGTGACAGGCACCTTTTCGTTAAATCTCCCATTGATAAGTGAAGATGCTTTTCAATAATTGGAATGGTTAGTTTTGCTCTTAGCAAATCACCCCCATGGCATGGAGGATCAGGAAGAAGGCAGACACCAAAGCTGGGCTGTACTTTTTTGATAGCCATCCAGAATGGGGAGAGGGTGAGATCTGGGAATGGCCTCAGCGGCTCCCTTCTTCCTCAGAGTCTACCACTTTTCACTGGAATGCCAGTTCCATGGTGAACGGACTCCCTTACATTGTTGACTTCCACCATCAACAATCCTCCACCTCATGCCTCACCAAACCTCCCTGGTCCCTAGGAACCGCTTCCCCACAGCCTCTCAGAGAACGCTCTC
This sequence comes from Ursus maritimus, assembly GCF_017311325.1. Taxonomy (NCBI): domain Eukaryota; kingdom Metazoa; phylum Chordata; class Mammalia; order Carnivora; family Ursidae; genus Ursus; species Ursus maritimus. The sequence goes on along the minus strand of NW_024424453.1, from coordinate 47,526,802 downwards.
GTTCTCTCATTCCCTTCTTCCCACGTTCTGGGGGTCCTGGATCTCCTTGCTCTCTACTACTGTCTTTAGATTGCTCTTTTCCCATTAACCTCTTTCAGAGCCACTGCCATATTGAAGTCCATGCTTCCTGGCCCTCAACCTCCTTCCCAACAAGGCTGTCCTTGGCCATCTTCCTGGAAATCCCCCTCATTCTTTGAAGATGTTAACACTGAGCTTATAGTCTTTTTCTCCATCTTACATCTTGCTGTCAGCCTAGATAACTCCAGCCACCATGCGGACAGCCCTTTTGTCTCTGGGCCCTCAATTCCTGTACTAGTTCATCTCCACTGGCTTCACCATTGCTCTGTTTCTTCCAAGCTCTCCCAAAGCCATATCCTCAATCTTATTATCACCTGAAATTGCTCAACTTCTGAAGTTTGAGATGCAATTACCCCCCTTTTGACCACAACCTCTTGGCACATAGTTCTCTGTCAGTTCCTCACTCTCCATGTGTTCTTGGACCTCAAAGAAATATCTAGACTCCTGGCTCCTCTGCTCCTTTCATTTGCCATCTACCCCTCTTCTTGTCACTTTTCTTCCTATGCAGCCTAGACCACGTCCCATCATTCCAGAACCAAGTTCTTAAGTCAAAACCCCAATACTGGATCATTCAACTCTTCATCTATGCTTCCTGAACAGGACTGCTGATTTCTGGTAAGGAAAATAAATCACGAGTATGGATGCCCAATTATTGTCTCCCACCCCACCAGGCCTTCCAAGTGATGGGGCAATCCTACATATTCCTTGTCAGTGGTCTCTTTCATTCCCTATAGATACTATTTCAGCTCTTCTCCCCTCCTCACTTTCTACTCCATCTCTCCCTCACACTCAACAAATGAAATTACCTTTTTCATAGAGAGAATTAATCACACAGGAATAGTCTCAATTTTCTGTGATCAAATCTGTAAACTTACTGAAGACACACTCATTATTTTCTCTCTACCTTCTGTTACAAAGGAAGATAGGTTCTTCTTCTGGACTCTGTCCCATGTTTCCACCAATTTTATAGATCTCAGCCCCTCCCTCCTTCTCCTAGGGCCTTATTTCATGCATCATACTCTCATTCACCTGTATCTTAAAAACCTTCTTTATGAAGAATTTCAAACTTAGAGCAAAGAGTTATATAACACACAGTATGTTCTTACCATCTGTATCAGTCAGGGCTCTTAGTTACAAACAAGAGAAAACTGCTGTAGATGGTTTAGGGGGAAAAGAGGCTTAATAAGGGATAATAAGATTACAGAATCTCCTAACATAGAGAACCAGGGCGAGAAGCCATGGAGGTAAGAACATTTCCAAATCGTGTCACCAGCCGACCCCAGGAGATCCACTGTAGTCCATACTACTGATGAGTATGGCTGGTGGGGCCAGCTTCACAAGCCTGTGCCCAGCTGCAAAAGAGGCTGGGGGAAAAGTTTCTGCTCCTACTCGGGGGGTGTGGAGCATGCCCAGAGGAGGGACATTCAAAATACTAAATAGCCAAGAGGAAGGTTGACTGTCCCTCACAGTCCACCCCCTGGCTGTCCAACACCTAACTAGACTCTTCTTCCTTACTTCAAAACACAAACCTCAGCAGCAACAGCACTCCCATTAGCACAGTACAGCTGTCCCTCCTGCAAATCATAAATGCATGGCCTTCTCCAAAGGGAATTTCAGGATCTACAGCATATGGGCAGAGCTCGTCTTGCTCCATTGTAACCCCATCTTGATGTACTAGACCTGTGGATGCTTTGCAACATCTGCCATTTAACACATCCTCTGTGAAAGAGTAGGGAAAGGCAACTCTGCCAGTTTTTAAGATATTGTTTCTCTGCTCTGAACACACCATTTTATACATGGCTGGGGCTGGGACTCTGCAAACCCGGTCCACACCGAAGTGCTACTAATAGGAGCATCACTGGGGCAGGGGGCCGGAGGAGGGAGAGGAGGCTCGTCATTTCCTGCTTGTGCACCTTTCCCATCAGTGTCAACCAGAATCACTTCTTCACCCTGGAAGCAGCAGTTGGTTCCAGTTCAGTCTTCCTCATTCCCAGAACCAACTTCATCATTCACTCTCTCTTTCTTTTTCTTATGTGCGCATGCATGTACACACACACACACACACACACACACACACACACACCCTGCTCCATGATAATAGCCAAGTAACATGCTCTCCTAGTCTAGGTTCCACTTCCTTCTCACCACTTCTCCAAGCTTCTAAATTTAATGAATCCCAACCTCTTCCCTTTGTTCTCCCAGCCCTGCAGAGGTGGGGCTCTGCTTCCTGCTGTTAATATCACTAGTTATCCCATGTTCCCTTTTGCTTTTTCGATCTTCGATCACCCATTCAATTCTCTATATTCTGTCTGTCGAAAAAGCCAGCCTGGTAGCCCTTGTTTCTGGTTGGTAATTAGAACTTCATTCCTCTACCACCTACTTCATGTTCCTTTTCTCCTCAGCTGGTCAAAATTCTTTACTTGGTGGAGATAATGCAAATTTTCATTTGGGAACGATCCAAACCATCACCAGTGGCTATGCCTGTTTGGTTTGCAGGGAATGTGGGATATTCAGTGAAGGAAGGAAATCATAATTACCAACTACAGCCTCATGACCTGTTCAGAAACAAGGACTCTAGTATTGTAACCAAACCCAAGTCCGTCTGCCCAATGTGCAAAGACAATAACTGAGACATCATCATCAAGTATGTAGCAAGGAAAGGGTTTATTTGAGAGGCAGCCAAAGGAGAAGGTAGGAGTGAAGCCTCAAATCCACCTCACTTCTGGGAAGTGGGGAGAGGCAGGGATATTTAGAGGCCAACAAAAAGGGTCTGGGTAAATAGTTGCACCTGTGAGCAGTCCTGTTAACCCTTACGTTGTTGATTTCACTCCGTACTGTCTTTTGGTCATTCCTTCTTGAGGGAATTGGAACAATGACCATTTTAGTTATGACCTGCTGCAATGAAGTTCGAGGTTATAGGGATGGAAACTTTCTGTACTCGTTTAGAAATACTCTTCAGTTCCAGGTTGAAATGCAACATTCTGCATTATCAAGATTTTTATACTTTGATTCTCCCTTGGGCAAACGGTCTGATTTCTGGTGTCCTTGGCCATGGACTAGAGCTGATGGGTCGCCACTGCATTCAGCTCTTTGTCATGGATGCAAGCAAGGACAACATCTCAAGGTCTGGATTTTCCGCTGGCAGATCCAGCAAATCTGGATGACTGAAATAAACTTGTTCAATTATCCCTATGCTTCTGGTGATCTTTGGCCTATGAAGCAACAGGCATGAAGTTTGTCTAAACACGGGCCATTATGGTAATTTTTCTGAAATTTAGCTCCGGTTGTTCAGGTTCAGTTTGGAGCGCTTCAGGGAAAAGTGGTTTTAGTTCTCATTGATTCCAAGTTAAGAGAATGGGAGAAAATTGGAAACCTTAGTTTGAAGAGTCATAGCCAGACATTTGAGGAAATTAGGATCCAGTCCAAAGACAGTGAATCAGAATGAGAATCTAACATCCACAAAGGTGTTACTGAAACAATTTCTCTAAAATCACCTTTATTTCCAAAGACAGCCAAAATAAGCTAATTCATTTGTAAAATAAATCCAATTTTAACAAACTTGGCCTAATCATTTACATAAGCACAGCAAGAATAGTGATTGGTTATTTAGGTTAGTTGGTTTTTAAGCTGTTTTTCTGGAATTTAATAAGGAATTTCAGATTGAACTTTTAACAGCCTCTTGAGGCTAGGAAGCCAAGCCAAATACTTGTCACAGACTTCACCTGTGATACCACTCTTCCTGAGGTCCCCCAAATATCCTGAGGTTCCTGCATCTGCCAGAAAGCGACCTTCTTTTCTCAGCAGGTAAGGCTGCTGGGAACCTTGTAAGCAAGGTACGAGGCTGACTTTTCCAAGGGGCTTCGTTAGCTCCATAAAGACACTCTTACCCCTTAAAGCTGTCTAGTCATATCTGAGTCTGTGCATGTCTCTCTCAAATAGGACATTCTAGTCAAAAGCTTGGTAATATAGCCAATGTTTCCAATTGTGTCCTGACATAAAGAGACCAGACTTTTACTGAACTTATGCAAATAAATACATTGCCATGAAAATACAATACTCACTGAGAGTTTCTGAATTCTGGAGGGATCAGGCAGGGAGAAAAAGATAAAGGTTTCATATTTGTTTACAAAGGAATATTTTACCAGATTTCTGTTAAGTGATGGCCTTAAGTCTGCAAAAGCAAACATTAGAGAACCAGCAATGTTTTAAACAAGAGTCTGTTTGAGTGCAGCCTTTCCATTAGTTTCAGAAATTCTAGTTTTAGGATCTTAAAGGTATCAGAGACCAATATTTGTCATTACGATGCAATTGATAAGGAAATTCTACGACCAACACTTCAATAATTAGGACAAGTGACGACTTTATGCCAGGACATATCAAAACCTCTGGAATTTTATGTAATTCCTGGAACAGTCATAGCATTCACCCATAGAATAGAACCTTAAGAGGGTTTATTAGCACTTATTTGACAATGCTTCCCATGTAATTGGACATTCCAAATAAACAAGTGTAATTAGTCAAGACCTCATTTAGAAGTTGAATTTTGAGAAATTTGTCTGAAATACCAGGTGTTGAAGCACATGCCTAAATAAGATTACAGGTTACAAAACTTAATACTCAATTATGTATTTAATCAAGGTGGCAGTAAGAGATTCTAAAGCCAAATGTAGAGGGTTACATAGTTGTTAACAAAACTTAGTTCTATTTGTTCATTCATTCATTCATTCCTGTAATCTCTACATCTAATGTGGGGCTCGAACTCATGACCTCGAGATCGAGAGTTGGATGCCCTTCCAACTGAGTCAGCCAGGTGCCCCTGAAACTTAGCTCTTTTAATAGAAGCTTTGTTTTTCTAGGCAGATTAAAAGATAATTGGTCTAAATTGTAAACAAAAGTTTATCTAAGAAAAGTGTTATATTATCAAGGAAAACCCAAATTTTAATCTTATACCAATGTACATCTGATACTAAAACTCATTCCAACAGGCTGAATTTTTTTTTAAAACTGTGTGCAGTCCCACCTCTTTTCTGCCCAAATCTCATGTTGATATACTTATTGACACAAGGACATCCAGGGTGCTGCATGGACCTGGGTTCTTGGGGTGGGTGCTGGGATGTGTGGACCAGAATCCCCGTCAGGAACGAAGGGCCCTCAGCTATAGGGATGCTGCCGACGGTCCTCAACTCCCAGACACCATCAGGGATGGCCTTGACTGAAGACAGCTGCCTTGCCAAAGGCAGGTGCCCTTCCTGGGTGGCCACATACAATGACTGTTCTAAAAATCCAGCCTTTTGTCCCACTTTAGGTTCTTTTGGAACTTGTCAGAGAATCAGGTTCCTGTTGATACTGTATCACTGCTCAATGTCACCTGGTCTTGCCTCTTACTCTCCCTTCCCTTCCCCAGGGGCCGAGCACTCCCTGATAAGCTTTCTTTTTACATACTAGCCTCCATCCTCTTTGTCCTGACCACACACAAAATTCCTTTCCAAAGATGCCCTTCTCACAAACCTACAACTTTCTTTTTTACGTTCAGATTTTGTCTTAAGTTTTCCCTCTTAAATAACCAGGCTCGCTGTCCTTGCATACAGAGTTCTTCCCCTTATTTTCAGTAAGGTTAACAATAAAATTATTTACATGTTTCTTTGTTCTTAGATTGACCATAAAACTCCATAAGGGCTTTTTTCCCCTTTACCAACAAATTTTGCAATGGAAATAACTTGAACTTATTTGACTTTCAGTAAGCATGGGCAGAATAGGTTTTATATTTAATGCCGATCATTCTAAAGACATGTCCATTGTAATTAAACCAACCTTAAGTTAATTTTCATAGCAAATATTTTTCCAGATCATGTGAACTTGTAAAACATTTGTTTCTATCTTTGAACTAGAATGCCTAATCCTTATAAGTGCTTACTTTTAACCAACTAAACAGAGCTCTTTTATAAATTTTAGCAATAGCATCCAGAGGTAGAGAAAATAGCTCACATTTACAATATACATGGACAAATACACAAACAAGATGCGAACCAAATCTTAAAAGCTCAATTCCCAAATATCTCCCTTTTACAAAAGAAATCTAATTGTAAGATGGTTTTATAGCTTACGGATCCATTAATTGGCCATTCTTCTCCAGAGCCTAATGAATATTGTGGCCAAGCAGTGTTGCAAAAAGGAAAAAAATATCGCCCAGTTTTGGAGGATATAGCCCAAAGGGCAGCATGTAGGGATAAATTGTTATTTCCCATTTTCCAATTAGAACACAGCTAGTTTTATTCAAAGACACGAAAAGCTGAAGCAACAAACAAACCGAATGAAACCCAGAATACCTCTGTGAGTGTTGGCACCTCCTCAAAAGTTGGGGTGTCACCAACTGAACCTATGGCTTCCTACTTTCTAGTTCCTCCCTAAAACTCAGAGCTTCACCAACTGAATGAAAGGGCTTCCTAATCAACCTTTTCTCAAGCAAGAAAAAGAGGCTAAGGGACCCAAATCTCCAATCTGGAGGCAGCTGAATGGGAGGAAGAAATCAGCTCACCTGCTGTCACACACCAAATGTTCACCAAGAGATGTCTGTCGAAACTGAATCCAAAAACCGTTTTCTTGCTGCAAGAGTTAAATTGAGCTCCAAAGATTGGCAGCGTCCAGCTGGGGTGCGGCCACTGGGACGTCCCAGGACAGAGAGCCTAGGGAACCGGCTGGAGTGGTTATCCGACTCCTATTCTTGGCGGGGCGGGGGTCCACAGACCACCGACAAAGAACTCCCGGCTGGCGCGCCACATTTGTAATTGAATCCAAGTTCTTCTGCCTAAAGTACAGCGAAAACTATCACGGAGACATGGAGTATGCAGCAAGGAAAGGGTTTATTGGAGAGGCAGCCACACGAGGAGACAGAAGGGCAAGCCTCAAATCTGCCTCCCGAAGAAGGAGAGTCAGGGATATTTCAAAGCTAATGAAAAATGTCTGGGTAAAAAGTTGCACCTGTCTTACTGATCTGCAGCTGCGATTAGTCCTGTTAACCCTTTGCTTACTGGTTTCGGAATCTGCCCATATTGCTGTAATTATATATATAAACTGTAGGGTAGAAGCAGCAGACCGGTTAGCGGGCTGTTCCAGCAATCCAGGTGAAGGATAACATGGCTCAGAACAAGGTGGTGACAGAGGAAGTTGTAAAAAGTGGGTGGCTTCTGAATACTTTTTGAAGTAAAGCCAACAAGATTTGCCGCGGCTGTCGATGAGAGGAGTGAAGGCAAGAGGAGTCAAAGATTATTGTAAGGGTTTTCGCCTGAGCAACTGGATGGATGGAGTTGCCATCAGTTGAGTTGCAATCCAGGCATTAGGTGGAGAAGGTGGGAGGAGGAAGGTCCTCAGTCCAAGTTTGGATTTATCGAGATTGAAGTATCCATTAGTTCCTAATGGATAAAATGGAAAAATGATTCCTAAATCTTTGCCTTTTTTTTAATGACAATTTTTTATTATGTTATGTTAGTCACCATACAGTACATCCTTAGTTTCTGATGTAGTGTTCCATGATTCATTATTTGCGTATAACACCCAGTGCTCACTACGGACTAGAGCATGAATGCTTGATGTCGGCGCCCATGTGTCTCGTTCGGCCATGCCTGGTGCTCAGCGCTGAGCTCGGACCACACTCATCTCAGTAAATCGCTTTTGAATGAAAGGATAAAAAAAATAAATGAACAACTTCAAGGGCTTCTCACATAGGCCAAATTTCGTCTTACCCAGATTCCAGCCCTACAATCTTCCCCAGAGAGAAGAGAGTAAGAATTTTATTTTGCATGCTGTGCCTTGTGTTCAATGGAAACCCATCTTATGACTTCATTAATTGTAGACGAACTCTTTCTCCCTTGATGTGAAGCAATCCCTCACAGAGACAGGAGCTTCCCCTCTCCTGCGATGAGTTTACCCCAGCCGGAATTCAGCTGGAGAGCGGGTCAGGTAATCAGCTCTGGTGAGGCTGAGAGGACTGAGGTGTGTAGAATGGGTACCTCAACTCTCTTCTTCCTTTAAATGTGGGTATGTTTTCGTATTGTCCTTCCTCCTCTCAGAACACCCGAGGAGGACCCCAGAACACTTTCTCTTGGGGCTTCCCTCTGTTTAAGTTCACGTCCAAGTAATTACGGGCCCCCTGCTGGCCACTCGTGATGGGGACCACAGCCAGACTCAACCCCTCCCCAGGGTCCAGCACAGAACAGGAGGGGTTCATTTGGATCCTGTGTATGTTCGCCCTAATTCAGCCACAGTTAGAACATCTGTGTAGGTCTGACTCTGCGGTGAGCTGCCTGTCCTTCACCCTGGCTTTTGGTGCCACCCCCGCAAGGAGACTTCCTTGAACCCCAATTAGGGTTTTTGAGTCCTCATTATGCAAGGAAAGACACAGAAGGTGAAAGTGAAGAGAACGAACTTCTATATCCCATCCTTCATGTTAAAAATACAAGAATACATGCACTCGATGGAAATTAACATGTTTACTTATTTGAGATTGTTTTCCCTTTCAATTTTCCTCCACTCAAATCTGGGAAGCATAAGGTGCTCGCTAATTAGAGGTAACCATAGTTACCAAGTTGCCTTCACAATATATCTGAGAGTTTGTTTTTCTTGGTTTTAATTCTACAAAAAGCATTTCACTTGCCAGTGGTTCTTCTTCTCCCTTCAGTTTCATCGGGTGATTTTCCAAACCCAAGAGACTTCTAGCAGCCATATTAAAGGTTCAAAATTAAAACAATAAAAGAAACCACCCATTCTCAGAAAACAGTCCCATGCTCTGAATTCTCTGGTTTTAAAATCTCAGCTGACTAGGTGGGATAACCAGCAGGTTGGCAAGGAGAAATGGGCCTGATTCTGCAGATTTCATCACGGGCACTACTATTTCTTTGCAGAGATCTCGGCGCCCAGAGGAGTGTGTGTTTTTAACTATCCCCTTGAGGGCGCTGTTGTCTTCTGCAGGGTTGGAAGCAACCTCCTTTCTCCAGTTAGGTAAACTGTCAAGTATGAAGAACTTCACCCACACCGGGGTTTCCAACTTGCCTCAGTGGTGGTTGGATGTCACTTAGAGATTGGCATTCTCGGGCAGCTGCCTGGCTGGCCCCTTCATTCAGTGTCCCTGCTTTTTCCCAGCCTCTGCATATTACGTGATATAGTTGCTGGTGCATTGCACTATGATTTTCTGGATCTTCCACCTGGCTGGGTCTCGTACCTAGTACATCAACACAGTGCCTGGCACACAAGCAATTTCCTTGCATATTAAGCCAGTGAAGGGTTTGTAACAGTCCACCCAAGTTGATACAAGACAACAGTTGAATCCTTTCCAAAATGGAACTTAGAGAAAGATGGAACCCATGGAAGTCATTCTGGCTGCAGTCCAGAGGTGTTTGGGCAGGTAAGGCTTGGGCTACTGCCAAGTGTTCCTGCTTCTATCTGCTCGGACCAGCATGTGAGCCGTGGAAAGGACAAGGTACAAAAGGTGCTGGTCTTGGAGCTTGGTTAGATGTATCATCAGCAACTCTTGTCCTCTCTTGAGATTTTCCAAACCAGAAGCCTCTTGGGAGTCATATTAAACAATTCAAAGTTAAGATAATAAAGCAAGCCACCCCTTCTTAGAGAATAGCCTGATGGTAGTAATGACTGGGTTTTAAATTTTCGACCCATCTTGAGGTGATATCACAGCGAGATCTTACCATTCCAGCAGGAAATGCCAGACCCTGGCAGGCTGAGAAAAGGCAGGGGAAAATCCCTTAAGGCTTTGGTGGTGACTTTCTTAAGTTTAACACACTGGAGACTGGAAGCGGGGTCTAGGACACACATAGCTTCAGGAGGCGCCCTTTTGTTCTGGCTTAGGAATGAAAAAGGGAGCTCCTAATGCCCAGAGAGCATGGGCATTCCCTGGTTTTCTCTTTCTCCTCTTTCTCTGTTCTCTCATGCCACAGTCCCCAGGCAGACCCACAGTACGGTGGTGGCCACCAGTAATGTGGCAGGAGCCAAAACCCTAAGGAAGGGGAAACTTGCTCTTTGCTGAGAGGAGCTGTGATCCCAAGAGCACGAGACCAGCCCCCATGGCTTTTTCCTCTCTCTGTTCTCCTGCCCCCGGGACCTGAATAAGGGCTCAGATAAGAAAGCGTGTGGCAGAACAGGGTACCAGAGAGTTGAATTTCTGGGTAGAGGACCGAAAAGGGGAGCCCTAGGGAATTGAAAAGTGCAGGGGAGATTGCAGAAAGGGAGGAGCTCAGGACAATGACTCTGTATCATTGTTTATGAACTCCTGAGCCATGTATGTCTGGATCAGATCCTAATTAGCATACTGACTATTTTGAGGACCAAAGTGATGCATAGAGCACCGCCCAATTCCCACCATGGTCACTGGGAGTGCATGCCTGAAATGGGGCCAAAGAGCAGTGTGACTTCATTGACCACTGAACCGTCACTGGAACCACAGCCCACAGACGGGGGGCCTGGAACTTGCAGACTGAAGCTCACCAGCTTGCACCTGCTAAAGCAAGAATACCACCATTTTTGGTAAGACTTAAACAAGAGCCAGAGTCTCATATTCAAATCTTCCAGATTACTGAACATACAAAGAACCATAAAATGTTCAATCTTCCTCAGAAAAGACAATTAGCAGACACCAAGGATGAGACTTCACAGATGTTGGAATTATCAAAGATGTTTAAGCAGCTGTTCTAGAATGCTCAAGTGAGCCATTGCAAAGCTCCTTGAAACAACTGCTAAAATAGAAGATCCTCACAAGGAAAGAGAAGATATCCATGGCAATTTTAGAACTGAGAAATATAAAAACCATACTAAGAAACTCGGGGGATGGGACTCATTAGCAGAATGAAAATGACAGAGAATGAGTGAACCAGTAGATGGATAAACAGAAATTATCCATTGTAAACCACAGAGAGAAAAAAATGAACAGAGCCTCTGGGACATATGGGACAACAACAAAAGGTTGAATGTTTGTTTCATCAAAATCCCGGGAGACAAGAAAGAGTGTGATTCTGGAAACACATTTGAAGAAGCAATGATTGAAAACTTCCCCAAGTTTGGTGAAAGATATAAACTTGCACATTCAAGAAGCTGAACAAATCCCAAACAGGATAAACTGAAAGAAATCCACACCCAAACACATCATAAACAAACTACTGAAATCTTAAGACAAAGAAGATATCTTGAAAACAGAGAAAAATGACTCATTATCTATAGTCGAGTCACGATTGAATACCGCAGGTTTCTCAGCAGAAACCATGGAGGCCATGGGAAGTGATGAGGTACTTTGAAAGTACAAAAGAAAAGAACTGTCAACCTGGAATTCTAAATCCAGTGTAAATATCCCTCAGGAAGGAAGGTGAAATAAAGACGTTCTCCATGAAGGAAAACTAGGGGAATCCATAGCAGCACACCTGCTGTAGAAGAACTGATAAAGTTCTTTAGAAAGAAGTGTGGTGCCCTGGCTCCGCCCAGCAGCTGAGCTCGCCCCCGCTGCAGCATCCCTACCCTGCTGAACCTAAG
>NW_024424453.1:47502682-47515191 GCF_017311325.1 Ursus maritimus | reverse complement strand
GCAGGTGTAAAGAATGGACGGCTCACGTGACTCACGCTATCGTTTTTCAATTTACAAAGTAAATGCAGAGACTTCAATATACAAAGTGACCTTCAGAGGCCGATGATGTTTTTGAAAACTGTGAGTAGAATAAAGGACTTGCACACTCAGGGGAGGCAGTACACCCACCTGGCTGGGGAAACTGTGACTTTGATGGTAACTGGCATCCAGGTCTGACAGAGAACTGTTGAGACCCAGTGAGAACAAAATGGTTATGAGTGTGGTGCAGGTTCCCACACTGAGGACAGAAGGTACCAGAAGACTCTAGACACTGGGCCCGAACCTGGGGTGGGCACAGCAGCCAGAATGCACTTATCTCTACCAGCAGAGGTGACATCCTCAGGGAGCTCCAAGGCCTTGATGAGTAGGAGCCAAGGAGGGCAAAATGGCGGACACTGTGGCTACACAAGTGATTGTTGAAATCATCTGGGGAGCGGTGGGGGTATTTTCTTGGTAAAGGTGGCTGAAGAACTAATTTTATGGATTTTCTTCTGACTCTGTGTCTCTGTAGACTGGAACAACCTGGAAAACACAAGCTATAGTCATTAAAAGGATGTTCTACAAAGACCATAGAAGTTTGGAGAAGAGGAACAAAAATACCCATGATCCTATGACCCTCACATGATTATCTTCATTTTCACATAATCTTATTAAAAGGAAAATAAACCTAATGGGGTCAGAGGACCGTTTCACTTTGCATGGATCATGGTCATTTTCCATGTGCCTACACCATCCCGATACTCATTAAATAGCTGCTTAGTAGACCACTAGCTGGTTGTACATTCATTTCTTCAACAACTGCCTCACTGTGGACCATTTAGATTATTTCCATTTCTTTGATATTCTGAGTAAATGCAACAAAAACCATCAACATCCTTCTTTTTCCTTCTTTGAAATTGCTCTATTCTTTCTGGATTTTAACTTACAGCAAAAGAAATACGGGTGGATGTGTGTGTGTGTGTGTGTGTGTGTGTGTGTGTGTGTGTGTGTGTGTTTGGGGTGGGGTATATTTAATTTAATTTTACTTTATTTTATTTTTAGAGAGGGAGGGAGAGAGAGAGAGAAAAAGAGAGAGAATCTTAAGCAGGTTCCACACCCAGCACAGAGCCTGACATGAGCTTGATCTCACAACCCTGAGACCATGACCTGAGCCAAAATCAAGAGTCTGATGCTTAACCGACTGAGCTACCCAATGCCCCTGGGGGTGGGGTGCATTTTAAAGTATACTCTCCATGTTGATCTCCGTGGTTGTTATGCATGTTGTCAGCCATTTTTTGTGTGCATGGTTTCCAATTTCTCATCCTTACACCTGTCTTGGAAGGACATGGCAGTGTCAACTGAGCCTGCTTTACTTCTCTGATTTTTAAAACAAATGTTCTGATGAAATTGCTTCTAAAACCAATCTATAACCTGACTAACAGAGATCCAGAGATATGTTCCCTTATTGATTAATTAATTAGACAAATATTTATTGAGCATCTACTATGTGCCTGACACTGTGGTAGGTACTGGGAATACAGCAATAAAACAGACAAAAATCTCTACCCTAATGGATCTGACATCCTAGTGGGTGAGACAGAACCAATAAACAAATAGATAAGTAATGTAATTCCAAATAATGATAAGCCTGAGAGGAAAAGTAAAGCAAGAAAAAGGATAGAGAGCCATGGAGGAGCTTTTTAAGAGAATGGTCAGGGCAGTCTCTGAGCAGATGATGCTGGAGTCAAATGAGCTGAAAGGTCTAGCCATCCTTTTTGGAAGAAGAGTGAGCCAGGCATAAGAAGCAGCAGGTGCAAAGCCCCTGAGGTAGGAGTGAGTTTAGTGTTTCCAAGGAATAGCAAGGAAGGCAATGAGGCTGGAGTGTAATGAGTAAGTGAGGGGGTGGTGTTAAGAGTTGAGGTCAGAGAGGTGGGACTGATAATGAGGATGTCTAGGGGAAGGTCTGTCCAGCAAGGGCTTTGTGTATGGTGGAGAATTTGGGGCAGATACTCCCTCATCTGGAGCTCCTGATTCTGGTTCTGTGGGAGGGCACATCTTAGAGCAGTAGAAAGATACAAACAGATCATTTTAATAAATCCTTTCAGAACCCCGAACCCGGGGGAAATTAGTGAGGCAATTTTTTTTCTCTTTTTTTTGCTTGACCTCTGCTTTATTTATCTTCAGGACTCACAATAATTTGAAAATGCTGAAAAGAAATACTCAAGGTACCTGGAAATCTAGCTAAGTGGTCAAGATTCTTTCCTCTGGCTCTTCAACCTGAGACAGAAAAGAAGGATGGTGTTTTTATGCTTCTGTTTGTTAAAAAAAAATGAACGTAGAATATCTTTCTCTCATCTTCCCTTTCCTATTATCTGTGATTGGCTGAACTTGAGAACAAAGACGCCATTTGGGCTCTGTCGGTTGGGGTGCATTGTGTAAAGGTTTTCTCACTTTGTAGGAGAGAGACGTTACAGCAAGATTTTGCTAAAGCAAATGTTGGGATAGTGAATTCTGTCCACTCTGTGGCTGCTGGTCTTGTTGAGACTTGAGTGGTCCCTGGTCAGGGCAGGCCAGGTCCGGCCTCTTAAACCAAGGTCTAGAGGTCTGAGCAAGCACAGGAACCTGCAGGGAAGTTCGCTCTGTCTCAGCCTGGCGAGGAGCTCATTCCAGAGATGACTACGGTTCCGCCACTAATTCAGTGTGTGATCTTGTGTGAGCTTATTATCTGTAAAATCGGAGTCGGGGTAGGGGAGGGTGTGTGCTGGGCAAGAATGATAGCCATTGGCCTTCTCCACTTGTGAATTCCAATGGATTGACACAAAGGAGCCCTTAGAACAGCCTTCATTAGCAAAGCGGGGAGTGCACGCAGCAGGAACACCTGCAGGAAGATAGGGACTGGGGCAGAGGTCCTGCCAACTGAAGGGGTTCAAGAGGATCAGCTAAAGAAAGGGGGATGGTGAGGGGCACAGGAAGGTGGAGAGAAGTGAGTGGGGAGGAGGCTGGAGGGGAGGATGTGGAGGGAGGAAGCGGGCATCATGGCTTTCCCATGTGTGTGAGTTTCCCAGGCTTCTTTGAAGCAGAGCTCAAGGAGCTAATTCAGTCTCATTCAGACTCATCCAGATGAGTCTCCAAGCCCCTTCTCTGCCAGACTCTAGGCGTCTGCTCTAGACGACCTCATAAAAAGTTGGGAACCAATTGCTTCAACGTTGGCACAGCCACATGTGGGCAGAGCGCACGACATGTCCCTGAGCCTCTCTGAGCTCCAGCTTCCTCTTTGGAAAGCAGGGTCACCTTGCTTGTAGTGTTGGGACAACGTCCTGAGCTGGTGCTCACGAGTCACCTTGTACAGAGTCCTGCCCCCCAGGGAAGGTCAGAAAATGTGCTTTTCCTTTCCCTTTCCTGCATGAGGAAGAACTGCGAAAGACTTTGAAACAAGCAAAGGGGATTAGTGGGTGTCCTTTCAGTGGAACTCTGGGCATTGATCCCATGCTGTTGAAGTCTGTGTTTCTGCCTGGGCTGCTTTGTAAGCCAGAGAAAACTGACAGTCCTGCAAATAATTCTTGTCTATAGAAACCTAAGCGAATATTGTCCCCGAAAAATATAACTACTTTCTGTCCTGGATAATAGATTATTCCAAACATTACATTTTATTGGCCTAAAGATACAACCCAGTTTTGTGTCTATAAGTAAATTCATTTCAGCATTCTTGACTGCTTCTATGTGTCTGTCCTTCAGATTCCCCTTTGAAATGATATAACATCTTACTGGTCTCTTTAGTTAAATGACATCTTTGATGTGTGTTCATTTATATTTGTATGACTCACGTCTTTGTCTTTGAAAATGATATTTTACCACCCACTTCCCTGATGATTTATAAATCACTAGTTCAGATCAGACCTTTGTCACCCATTCCCCACTGCTGATTTAATATTAAATTCCAAGTCTTTCACTATCCCCCACCCCAACACACACACACACACACACACACACACACACACACACACACACGCAACCCCATCTATACCCAAGATCCCCTACACACCCAGGGGGGGAAAAACCAAACCAGTGGTTTTTGCAAGATGTGTGTGTTCTGCACTAAAAACATATGCATCAGGTATTTGGCCAGCGCTTGGACCCCTGAGATACAAAGCAGTCTTTAAGACCAAACTGTAGGGACTGAATGAGGTACTGACCTCATGAGGGGACAATATAATGTGCTGTCTATGCAGAGTCTAAGTTTTACACTGAATGTTAACTTCAGTTCAAGTTAAAGAATTGCAAAGTCCTCTTCCTCTGAGGACGTTCCTGGCATCCTCTTTCTACCACCAAGGAAGCTGGCACTAAGGGCCTGCATGCTCGCCCTGGGCTGAGGATGGCCCATCTGGGACCATTATAGATTTGCCAACATTCTTTCCAATATCTGTTCCTTTGGGGCTGCATGTCCGGCTGCATCAGGCCACCTGGGGCCTTTGCTGGATAAGAACCTGAGGTTCCTGGAAGCCTTGGCAGGAGGCATGGCAAGGCTGCACCGTGGGTGGCTGGTGTCAGATTATCTCTGGGTGCCCCCTTGAAATAGTTTCTTTTATGGATCTCTACGGAGACCCAGTGGAGGGACTGGCCCAAAAAAGGAGAGCTTCTGCTCCAGATAGCTGCTAGAATCACCCAACATGCCCTGAAATATGTCTCTGAAATATGGTGAGACCCAGGGGACTGTAATCACAGGCTCCTCTCTAGACCACTGCCACCCCAAGTGTGGTCTAGGCCCCTGGTATCACCCGGGAACTTGCTCAGGCCCAAGGCCAGACTTGTTGAATCAGGATGTGTGGGTTACAAGATTCCTTGGTGTTTCATATGTACTCCAGAGTCTGGAAGGGGGGGGGTGATGGAGGTCACACTACCTGGGAGCGATCAAGTCTGTGAATCTCATTAGCTGGGGAGCTGTGGGCCAGTCACTTCCACCTCTCAAGGCCTGTTTCCCCATCTATAAAAGAACAATGACCTCTGTGCCACGGGGCCGTGGAGAGATCCAAGGGATGTGAAAGCACTGACCAGCCTTGCCCCATAATTTGTTTGAAGGCCAAGAGAACCCGGAAAGAAATCCTGGTGTGGGATGGGGTTGGTACATCCTGTGGGGCTGGGCAGAGGGAAGGAAGGGTCCATCCCAAGCTGCCTTTCTGGTCTTTATGCAGACAAATGAGCGCTCACTACCAGCAGGGCACATTCTCTTTTTGCAGTGGAGCCCAGCTGGGGCCAGGGCTGGCCAGGGCTGGGCCATGCAGCTGACCCGGAAGGCCCTTTCACTGGCCACTCTGCCCAGCAGCAGAGAAGTCAGCCTGATGCCCAACCCTCGTCTCTCGAGCCCTCTCCGGAACCATCTACCGCAGGGATTTGTCCTGGGGCACCATGTATCCGGCTTCCCCTCCTTGAAGGTCCTGAGGATTAAATGGAGCGCTTTGTGCTCGATAGACACAGGGAACGAGGGGGCAGAATGAAATCATTTTAATAGCATAGCAACGCTTTAGGACCATGTGTCACAGACAAGGAAATGTTTTGTCTTCCATTCGTACAATTCTGATGAGGCGTGAGGTTGCACTGGACAATCTTACAGACATATGTTTCACATTGAAAACATAATAAATAGATACTTAAAATGTCAAACTTCAGAGACAATGAGTTATGAGAGTGATTGTTTTCTTATTCTGCCTCCTCTGAGCCAGGAGCTGGCTTCCTGGCGTGCTGACAAAGGTGGGGTCCCTTAGGAGGGGTACTCGTACTCCTCAGCACTGCGCCGGCCAAAATCCATCCAGCCCATGTAGTCCCGGTCGCTTATCCTGTGACTGGGGTCCACGTTCTGCAGGTTCTTAATGACGGACATTCGGCCAGAAGGAGCTACAAGGGCCAGGGGAAAGGAAACAGGGCCATTATGTTTAAGAGCATCACTAATTCAATCTGTAAAGGAGAACAATGGAAAAAGCCAGACAATATGTAACATGCACCTTCTTAAAGGTATCAAGGAGCTATCAAGTAGTGGGACTGCTGGACCAAAATCTAAGAGAAGGATCCAGGTCTGTGTAATCAGAGAGGGTAATATTTACTAGCCATGGGTATGGCTTCCAATCTGTAAGGATTTAAGTGGATTCACTGACTATGGTACCTGCCTCGCTTTCCCTTCTCCTAGGGGTGTTTTCTCTTACGTAGCTGGCTCTCAGCAGAGGCCCAGCAAGGATTTCCTTGGTACTTACCCATTTCTGAAGTTCGCCCCTTAGGATCCCAAGCATACTTGAGTACTCTTGTTAAGGTAACATAATTACAATATTTTAATGTTAGAATGGTTTTTTAAAAATGGAGTCAAGTCCCATTGCTAGACAAATACTGTTTAGAAATTAATTTGAAAGCTACCTTCTTTTTAAAAAATGATACTGAGAAAAAGGCACACTGTCAGATTAAAATCTTATGTCAGTAACACTCAATGAAGAATGGGCAGAGAGGTAATAAGCAGGTTATTTCATTTATTCCTTTTGACGAAAATGCAATAACAGAATGAGCAATGGGCCTTTGGGGATGGGAGTGAAGTCCTCAGGAACAGGATGATTCTCGTGTGTAATTCACACTGAGGGAGCAGGGACATGAAGAAGCAGTTTCTTTGGAGACATGTGACACAGTCCTGGCCCACAGATCACAGACAGTGGCCCTCTGGATATGAAATCAGTATAATGCCTTCTTCTGTGCAAGCTAAGGGACAAGAAAGGTCCCTCAGGGACCTCGAAGGGCAAAGCCCAGGGACTGGAAGAGCAGAGTGGGGGGAGATCGCTCCTCAGGGCCACTGTGTCCACCACTGCGTGTGATCTGGTATTCAGCCTTTCTGTATGAGGCTGCCCTTGCCGACTCCTGCCCACAGGCTGCAAAGAGTCAGACCATGGCTTATTTATTGGCAAATGACCTTGCAGGAGCAGTCCCTTTGTCTTATCGGATGACCAAGTAGAGCTAGCTACGTTAAAAACCAGAAACGATTATACAGAGCTATGTCCCCACCACCCCCACCTCAATCCCTTCCCAGCCTTGGAATCAAGGGTCAATCCAGCACATTCCAGCCCCCTTTGCAGATATCTCCAGCCTATGCAAAAGGAAAACAGACCTGGCTATTTAATTGTTCAACATTTTCAGGTGAAATATTAGTCCTTGCATTCAAAAAAACCTTGCCGATCCAGTTACTTGTACACAGTTACGGAAATAAGGCCCATCCTTCTGCCTGCTGCTGATGAATGCCCCCGCCAAGGGCTGGGCACAGGTCCAAATTCCAGTTAACGAAGGCAAAGTGGAAGCTTCGATGTGTGCAAGCAGCCCGGGTTGTGTGGGGGTATGGGGGGCACGGCGTTCAGCCCTGATAACTATGCTAGTTACACACCTCCGTTTCCCCATTCCACAGGCAGTTCTATGCCTTTATCAGGGTCCTCACTCACTTCCCCAGTGCCACACAAAGTAGGAACTACAACTGGTTTACAGAAGTGAATTGAAGGGGCTGGCTCCTTTAACCTTTAAAACCCTGAATGGGCAGTACAGCTGGGAAGCCGAATGGCTTCCAGACCATCCTGCAAGGGCAGGGCTTGAGCAGACTGTGAAATATGCAAAGTCACGTACATTACACATTCTCATAGAGCACTCCCCCCGCCCCACACCAACAAAGGGACTCACTAAGCAGGGCTTGTGTGAGGACTAACAGATGGTAAAGATGTTACAGATGTAGCATTAGAGCTTCCATGTGCAGGCGTGGGGCAGGTGTACCATAGATGCCCCTGCCCCCAACAGAACTGTTTCTCCTCAATCACTGAAAGTTCTGCAGACAATTCCTAATGAGAACTCTTGAGCCCTCCTCAAATACTACATTATCGTGTTTAGAATCTTCAAGCAAAAGTACTATAGTTGAGTAGATATCCAGTATGATCTCAAAATATGTAAAGTAGTCAAAGAAACTATATGGGTATAAATATTTATTCCTGGTTCATATTTGTCAAAGAGAAGAGTAGGATTGTTTTCCACCTAGTGTTCATCGTGGGTGTTGGCAGCTGAAGTCCCCAGGGCTGCCATTCCCACGTGGGCTTGTTTGGCACAACATTCTAAAGGCAAAGGGAGAAGGTGGCTGAGAAGAGATGCTAGGAAGAAACTTCCAACTAAGATTTGTAGTGTGAAGCCACTGTCAAGTGTCAGTTCTGGGGACGTAGTTTGGAACCTGGCTTCTTTCCCAGACCTGTTTCTGGTGGCTCTTTCCTGAAGGTGGGGAGGCGGTTTCAGATTATAGCTCAATGAAAAACCTGTGATGTTTCAGACTGGTCTGGCTGAAATTCAACCTATATCCAAGGACAGATACTAAATTACTTTGACACAGACAATCAATAGGAACTCAAAAAGTTTTCAGACTTTCTCTGTCATCTGACTATTTCCACATCTCTCAATTTAATTAGCCAGAAAGCAGAACAGAAGATGGTAGCTGGGACAATTTCCCAAAGAGAGGACAAAATATAACAAATCATCTTCTGTTGTTGTTGTTGTTGTTGTTGTTGTTGTTGTTTTTCCTTCTGAATTCCCCTGGTTGAAAAAGTTCCAATCTTACCTTCATATGAAACCATCGTAGACTCTGGAAAGCCAAGCCCATCATTTTCTCCTTGTCTAGTTAAGCCATGAGCTAAGGTTCAAATCCAGACCCTGGCAGATGTGAGGGTAAGAGAGCCTCCTGGGAAAGGAGCCCCCCCCCCTTCCCAGCAGCATTTTCTGTGGTTTATTGTCCAGCTGCGTTGGTCCAGGTTAGCACACTGCCCCACAGCCAGTGTGTTCACCATCAGTGTCCCTGTGAATCAAGCTGGTGGGAAAAAAAACCTGCCCCAGTCCCATTCATGGTTCCCAAGGACCCTAGAGATGCATGGGCTTCCCTCTGAATCACACAAAGCTAGAAGGGACCTAGGGGGAAGTCCAGCCTCATCCCTGCTTTACAGATGAGACAGGCCCAGAGAAGGGATAGGGCTGTCAGTGTGTCACCCAGCTAGTGAGCCCCCGGTAATCACCTTATTCCTGGAGACAGACTTTGATGCTGAGAAACCTGGCTTGCGCACTCCTGCTGCAATTGGGACCATCTCTCCAACAGCAAAATAAGAACAAACAGGTCTCTTGAGTAATCATTCTACATCACTGCCAAGGAGAACTCAAAACTGCCACTGGTTCTTTCCTCCTGTTACATACTTTGGTGAAAACTGACACATTGTCACTGCTTTTTCAACTGTTGCAGCCAGAACTCCAGAGCTTTCTCAGCATCGATCCCTTCCCGCTAGGGGTTTCCAAGTGTCACTGTCTGGGGGGCTCCTGGCTCCTCTGCATTTACAGTACTGGGTATTCAGTAGATTTGGAAACCACTTTAGAGTCAGTAATTTGCTCAGTAATTATCTTTTAATGTCTTCATAGTATGGATTTGAACTTAAACAGCAACACGTGCCAAAAACTAGTTTCAAGAAAGCTTTTTAAAAAAGGTTTTCCTTAATTAATGAAATCCTCCACATTCGCTCTCAGTTTGCTACAAAGGATGTCCAGAAAACCGTACTGTCCGGCGCCCCGCAACTTCAGGGGAAAAGAAAGTGAAAAACCTTTCAGCTTAACGCGTCGCCTTGTGTTTCCTTCCCAGGGGTTACCCATCTCCACCAGCCAGACGCCAGGAAAGAGGGTCCGGATTGGGAGGTCCGCGCGGGGTCAGAAGTGAGGGTAAGGACCCTGCAGATGAATGAGCATCCGTACCTTTCCGGGCCTGCTGGATGTACCTGGCCAGCAGCGCGCCCAGGTGCGCTCGGGGCTCGCCGTCCACCTTCTGCACTGCCCTCAGCTGCCTCCGGGGCGCCTCCTCCTCGCGCTGCGCCCCTGGGCCCGCCGGGTCCGCCGCAGGTATGGGCTGCGCCAGGGCGCCCGCCGCCAGTACCGCCAGCAGCACGCACAGGCACACGCCGCCGTTCATGGCTGCAGAGAGCAAAGCGGAGGGGAGTGAACGAAAAGGTGGTGTGTGTGTGGGGGGGCATCGCGGGCTCTCGCGGAGGCTCCAGGCACCTAGGGTACGGACAAGGGGGCTCAGGCCAAAGGCGCGGGGCTCCAGGCCCGCCTCACTGGTGCAAACACGAGGGCTCGCGAGGCGCCGACGTGAGCCAAGTGGCCACAGCACGCGAGTCCGGGCACACCCCGTTTGTCTTTTGGGTGAACCACACCCGGTGCCCGGGTAGCGAACAGAGACCCTGTCTTCTGCCCTGGCTAGCAGAAGAAATGTCTTCTGTTTTCCTTTCGTTTCAGAAAGTGTTGTTAAAGCGTCTGTCTTCTAACTGGAAAAGCAAGATATTAAAGCTGGGGAAATATCCTAAAGAGAAGACTCCGTGGGAGAAACGAGACTCTCGATAGCTAAAAAGCTTTCAGTGGGGGAAATAAAGGGTGAAAAAAGAGAAGCACAGCTTAAAATGAAGGAACAAAAAAAGAAAAGCCATATTTATAAAGTTTTTTAAGGTGCATACGGGAATTGGCTTTAAACTACCATGCAAAACACAGGAAGGGCTTTTAAAAAGTCAGAAATATGCACTCAGTCTTCTGTCCTTGGCAAAGCGCCACCGTGTTTTAGATCCACCACCAGATACGACACCCGCGTTTCTATCCCCAAAGCCTTGATTTTTTCTGCAATATTTAGAAAATGAATTTAAATCTTAAAACCTCTTGATAGTTTATTTGAAGAGATTGCGAAGTACACTGCACCTCTGTGTAACATCAAGCAAATCCCAATTTGCATGCTAATCCTAGCAGATAGATATTCCAGCGTTGCATACAGAAGAGAACAAAGCAGGCTCTTGGAAGTCTCTCAAGCAGCCCTACCCACCCAGACCTCCCTGTTGTTTCTGACTTCAAGAAATGTCTTTCGAGCTGTTGGGAAGAAGACACAGAAAACAGAAAAATAAAATGGAAGGGGCACAAAACTGAAAAGAGCATTCTCAAGCCAACTTGACACTTGGATCCCCCGCGGGAGATCGGGGAACCTACCTTCAGAGTAGGACGCAGCTGGCTTCGCGTTTCTACGGGAGTGGCGGGGAGCCGAGCCAAGTTCAGGTGGGCCGGCAGGACGCCGCCTCTTAAATAGCCCCTCCCGGCGCTGTCAGCCAGTCATCTGTTTACCCAGCGTTGACGCAGACCGGCAGCAACACGTGCTCAGAGGGCGGCCACTGGGGCGACAACCGATTGAAGTGGCTCCTGGGAGAGAGGGGGCAATGGCCCAGTGGAGCTGGGTTAACCCCTCCCGGCGGGTGTCGGGTGTCCAGCCCCTCTCTCTGTCGGAGGAGCTTCCTCTCCCAACTCTGTCCCGCTCCCTCTCCCTTTCCCATTCCAGGGTGGGAAACCTAGGTGTCGGGAATCTCCTCCAGGATGGTGTCCGCTTTGGGGACCGGAGGGACCGGAAAGGAAACCGGGAGCGGGGCGGGGGGCGGGGGGCGGGGTTGACTGGACAGGGCTGGGTGTTAGCAAAGTGTAATTCGGCGCTGGAGGGGGTGTTGGCCCCCCTCGGAGCATCGCAGGCAGCTCTGGGTATTTTTGGACCAGTGAGGGGGCTTCCTGGGGGAGGGAGGGGTCTCCACTTTCTTCTCAGATCCATGAAAAGCCCTGGAGGTTCTCCAGGACTCTGAGGGCAGGTGTTCCCGGTCAGTGAAACGGCTCCGGCCGCAGCTGGCTCTTGGAGTCCCGGGCCTCCGTTCACGCAGCCGTAAAGTGAGGATGACACCCCAGGACTTTGCTCAGAGTTTGGGAAAGGGCTGTGTTTTCCTCCGGGCCAAATTACTCCTGATCGCGGCGCATGCGGCTCCTGGTCGCCAAGTGGCGCCCGCGAGTGTCCCAAAGAGTCCAGTCTCCGCGCTCCCCTTCCGCAGCGGCATCGGCCCCTCCCACCTTCTTCCAGCCCGGGAGCACTCACACCCCGGCCGGATCCCCGCCCCAGCGCCGGCTGTTCGGCTTTGGCTTGAGGACCGCGCCCTGGTCACTCACCGCCCGCAGGGGGCAAGGGAGGCGCCGAGGGAGGCGCCCTGTGTCCTTCCCTATGCCTTCGCGCCCCTGGCTCCCGAGCGAGGCGACCGGTCTCAGTGCGCCGTGGTGACCAAACCCGTCTCAGCCCTGAGGCCGTTTGGGTGGGTGCTCAAGTTCTCCGCGTCTCCGCGAAAGGCACTGCCAATCCCATTTCCCAGACGGCAAACCGAGGCGTGAAGAGCTGCGCCTAGCCGCGGCTCCACTGCCTGCCCCTGGGCGCCTCGCGCACGTGCTTCCCAGTCCGAGACCTTCGGGTCGCATCCATCCCTCCTCCCGTCCCGGAACACTCCATTCCTTCCCTCCTTTCCCTCACGAAGGATTTGGAAGTGCTTCTTTCAAAACTGGCACCTGTGCTCAGCAGTGGGGTCCCGAGATGGCCGGACCGCGATGACTCTCGCAGGGAGTCTGGGGGG
>NW_024424453.1:47411248-47502674 GCF_017311325.1 Ursus maritimus | reverse complement strand
GGGGGTTGGTGGCTGGGGGAGCTTGGCGGGGAGACACTTCTGGTTGCATCCCCTTTTCTGAACTCTAGAGGCAGCTGTATTTCTGCAACCTACAGGCAACATTTTTGAAACAGCGGCAGATAAAATGTTTTCCAGTGGTTTTCCCACGAGGCTGCTAAGGGTTGTGTAGTACAGTTGGAGAAACTAGTTTTATTTGTGACTGTGGCCAAGACATTTCTGGGAACATAAACTTGTTATAAAACAGAATCACCTAAAGGGCAGAGTTTCTGATTCTAAAGTGGGGCCCAAGAATCTGCATTTCCGACAAGCTCCCCAATGATGCGCCTGCTAGTGGGCCCTTGAACACACTTCGAGAATCACTGCTATAGAATTTCACTATGGTAAGCCAGTGACTTAATGCCCTTCCTTCCATCCATTTAATTGGTAAGCGTTTATTGAACATTTGCTTTGTGCCAGGCATTGGGGATGCAGTATGAACAATGGTGACAATATAATGGGGGAGCAAAAAAAAAAATTAACAGACACCCCCCGATGATTCTGATGTACTGGGGGGACTATCAGGATGGAGGAGGTGGGGGATGATCCCAGAGAAATGTGTGTGTGTGTGTGTGTGTGTGTGTGTGTGTTTAAAGATTTATTTACTTATTTGAGAGAGAGAGCACAAGCGAGGGCAGGGGTCGGGGAGGGGCAGAGGGAGAAGGAGAGTGAGGGTCCTCAAGCCGACTCCGCACTGAGCCCAGAGCCTGGGCAGGGGGCTCCATCCCAGGACCCTGAGATCATGACCTGAGCCGAAATCATGAGTCGGTCACCAACCTACTGAGCCACCCAGGTGACCCAGAGAAATGTTTTGATGATGGATAGCGAAGGAATGAGGCTCCGATTTTAGAAAGAGTCTGGTTGTGATGCCCAAGGTGTTCCAAGCGGGGAGAGGCTGTAAATCGGGATCTGTGAGGAGGGCCAGGACGGATCAAGATAGATTTACACTGAGGATTATAATGCATTATGAAACCTGTTGGTTATTACGAAACATACTGAACATTATGAAAGTAATGTGTTCATCAGAGATAATTCAGAAAATCAGTGAAAGTAGAGAAAAGAAGAAAAATTCCATCATCCCGGGACAGCCACTGTTAACCTCTTGGTGTCCGAGAAGCCTGTAGAGGCAATGAAACTAGGTGACTAAGGCTGACCTTGAGGCTCCATGTTGTGAGACAAGGGGGTGGATGGAGTGTTACCCAAGACCGGGAATTCAGGTGTGAGGGCAGGTTTGGAGTATGGGGGTGAGGTAGGTAACAAGTCTAATGTAGGATTGAGCTCATTGCTTGTGCATGGATGGTCCAGGAGCAGGTTGAGAATGAGCCCTGGGCTCAGGACAGAGAGGCACTCGAGGTGTGGACCAGAGTCTTCCGGTGGGGGTGGCCGCCAGCCTGGGAGTCACGGGGAGTGCCTAGGAGGGCAGAAGCGCTAGGCACATCCTGAGGAGCAAGACCAAGAAGGAGAGTGGAGAAGAGGGGCTGGTAGAGAACCAGCAAAGGGGTGGCCAAGACACCAGAGTAAAAATGCTGGAAGGAGAAGCCAGAGGTGACAAGGATTATCAGCAGCTGAAAGAAGTGTTCCTGCAGGGGACCTTTATAACTTGCAATAAAGTTGCAGCCACTTCACCCCTAGAAATGGGATTCTGAGCAGGATATGTTATAGAAGATCCTCCGGGAAAATAAAAAGTTAAAAGGCATCTGGAACTCCATGACCATAGTAACAAGTCTTCCTTCTTAATGGGTCAAAGGGTACTAATAACACTGACCATTCTAAAGCAAGACAGGCCCAGGCCCCCGCTTTTCCTGTTAATGCATATGCATGTCTGCATTAAGGAGAGTCCATTTATTCACTGAAAGATACTTGCTTAATGCCTCTTAAGGCAGATGCTTTTGATGTCCTTCGTCACAACTCCATGTCCCACCTCTGGCTCTAGCTGGGTTTGGACTGGGCAGCTTTGAGCACCCAGACAATGTTCCCCTTTCAAGCTTCTAAAGCACCCCTCTGCAGTTCTCTGCCTCAAAGCTCAGCCCCGGCAGAGGATCAGTCTGGAAGTAGAAGGGTCTTAACATCCCAGAGGACAACCCTCAACTGGTGGGGGATAAGAGCCCATTTCCCATCCTCTGTATGGACTGTTTCCAGAAGCTTCTGGAATCTTCTCAAAGTTCCTTTGCTTCCAGCAATGGCCTTGATAACCTCTCTTTAGTTGACTTTTCTTTTTTTAAGATTTTATTTATTTATTTATTTATTTATTTGAGAGAGAAAAAAAGAGCACAAGCAGGGGAGCAGCAAGCAGAGGGAGAGGGAGAAGCAGACTCCAGGCTGATCGGGAGCCCAATATGGGGCTCAATCCCAAGATCCTGGGATCATGACCTGAGCCAAAGGCTGACGTTTAACCAACTGAGCCACCTAGTTGACTTTTTCTCCTCCACTCCCTTATTCCTCTCGTTTCTTCACTTCTTGTATCTGGGATCATCTCTCAAATAAACCACTTGCCCCCAAGATTTTCTCTAATTTCAGAATAATCCTACTGAAAGCATCAACTGGCCATTCATCACTGCTGGGATACAACAGGGAGCAAGACAGACAAAATCCCTCTGCTCATGGTGCTTCCATTTCTAGTGGGGGAGATAGATAATAAACAAGAAAAATACTTGTGTATGCGGTAGGTCATTGATGGGTGCAAATGATTCTGAGAGAAGTAGATTGAGTAGAGGGTATGGGCAGAAGATTTGCAGGAACATATGCAAAACCTTGCTTGAGGTCCCTCTGTTTAGGCTCTCTGATATGTAGACCTCACTATGTATATTAGGGAGAAATGGTTTTGCTTTTCTGTACAAATAAACACAAGGGAAGTTGTAATGACATTTTACCCCGTTTGGAGGTTGTTTTTGTATTTCACCAAGCATGAGATGGTAATTAAGTTTTACCCTAAGCCCATCTTCTTGTCTCAGGAAAGGAAACAGTGCCCTCTCTGTCCCCCACCTGCCCACCCCTCACCCCCTTACCACTGAGAGAGGCTCACCAGCTGGGGCCTAGAACTGCCCATGATGTGGAAGTTCCTTCATGCCATGCAGGGGGCTGACTGAAAGCATGACAACCATATCCAGATGTGGCGTTTGAGAGGGTGTAGTGGTGAGAGGAAACTTGTGACTGGTTTTAGAAGCTAGAAATTTCCATCTGGTTGTGGTGAAAAGAATTAAGCAAAGTTCCATTTAGAGTTGGGGAGGCATCCCCAAAGAGTGGTCCTTGCAACAGATGCGATCATTGCAATGTAGGATTTTTAGCCATGGGAGGTATCTCAAAGACATACATCCATTCTGCACTTGTAAAAAACTCAGCAGAGTTTCCAGGAACATTCTAGAGCCTCCCAATTTATTATTCAAAGAATTTAAACTTGTTTTTTTTATAATGATTTTTTATTATATTATGTTAGTCACCATACAGTACTTGTTACAAGCAATTCTTTTTTAAAGGAGGTCAGGAGACTATTTGCTCTGATTCAACATGTATTGGTTTGAAGGCGTCTTTTTTGGGTCTTGAGTTTTTTCCCCTGCAACACGTATTAGAAATGCTGTTATTTGTTCTGGAACTTTTCAAAGACCCACAGAGCCAGTGTTTCTGCTATCACCTGGCATGACTGGATTGAAAAGAAGAAAGTAGCTGTGGTCATTGTGAGCAGGTCTTCCTTTCCTTAATGAGTTCCCTTAGAATGTCTTGTCTCCGTTTCAGTGCTTGCAAAGTCAGGGCTGAGACAAGCACCTGGGAGCAGGGAGTTTATTTGGGAGTGATCTCAAGGAAGCAGGGATGAGGGGGCAGGGGAGAGAGGGGACAATCAAATGCATGTTGAGGAGTGGGTTCCTGCTGTGGGGGCAGTCCCACTGGGGTCTCTGTGAGATACCTTGCGGAACAGGTCTCATAACAAGCCTACCTGAGGCTGGGAGGACAGCCTGGGGCATTTACCCACCAGCTTCCGTGCCCCATAGGTTGAGGGCTGCTCCAAGGCTGTCAGCTCCCCCTTCACTTGTCAATAGACCTCCCTGCTCCTGGAGGGCCAGAGAAAGTTCTCAGGTCGAGAAGAGAGAAGCTGATGGCTGAGGTGGGAATAGCTACCAGAGAGCCAAGGGGACTAGCTGGGCTGCTATAACAAAATACTGTACATAGACTGGGTGGCTTAAACAATACACATTTATTTCTCACAGCCTGGAGGCTGAGAAGACCCAAGTCAGGGGGCCCCCATGGTTGGCTCCCAGTGACAGCTCTCTTCCTCTCACATGATAGAGAGAGCAAGCTCTATGACTTAGTTCTTGTTAGTGCACTAATTACATCATGACGGCCTCACCTCCATGACCTCATCTAAATCTAATTACCTTCAAAGGTCCAACCTCCTAATACCATCACATTGGGGGTTAGGGTATCCACCTATGAATTTTGGGAGGACACATTTAGCCCACAGCAGACTGCAACAAACCTGCATGGAAAAGAGGAAAAATGCTCTTTCACTGGCATTTCTGTAAGGTTAGTGGAATCCCTTAATCTGGGGAGGAAGGACCTCTCATTCAAGGGTCCCAAACCCAAGCACCAACAGGTGAGCGAAACAGACTGTGGGTATGAAGAGCAACACCAACATCACAATGATAAATGTCAAATGACACTTGTGGGTGGTAGTTAATCCCACTGGGGAACCCTCAGGGCGAGTGTAGGACTCGCACTTCAGAGTTATCTTCTCCCAGTGGGTGAGGGAGCTGGGGTATTTATACACCAACTCCAGTCAGTCCCTAGTTGTGGGTGGTTCCCGGAAGAGGGGCATTAATTCCCTAGTGCTCCTGGCCCGCCGGGCGTGTGGGCCAGAGGGGTTTCCGGCTCCCTTAGGGCAACAGCTGCAGCTGCTAGTTTTGGAAGCTGAGCCCGCAGGCACTATTAAGGTCAGGCCCAATGGGTGATGGGTGGGGCAGGGACACTGCAGATTTACTCCTCTAACACTTTACAGACACTCAATATTACAGCTTACCATATTTAACCTGAATTTTCTACAACAGTGCTTGGTACATAGCAGTTGCTCAATAAATCTGTGGACTGACCTCTTCATCTATATGGATATCTCATTTGCCAGAGGACAGGAACCGACTTCTGGATGCATGCTAAGTGATCAATAAACATTTACTGAGTAAACAACTCTTAGTGCAATTGACTGGATATACAAGGTGTTTGGTGGTGAGTGACAAGCCATTGGCTGCCTCTTGGCTGGGTCACTGACTCCCAATTTTTTTCAGCACCATTTCTTTTTTCCAGGGATGTAAGAGCTGCCAGAAACAGGAGGTGGCCTCAGCAATGGCTAATAGGAATGGGGAGAGGTCAGCTCCCAGCCATTGATCTCCATGCAGAAAAAGTCTTTGCTTTTCAAACTAACACTGAAAAGCCAAGAGGAAAGGTAGTTGCTGGGGAAACCAGTTGCCAATGTCCTCAGGCCTGTCCCTTGGCTCACTTTCCTTTGTAGAAGGTTTAGAAGAAGCCTCTATGGCCATACGCGGGAAAAGTTAATGAACAGACTTAAGTTTTTTGACCAGTGGTCTGGAGTCTTTGAAATCCTGCCAGTCCAGCTTCCCTCTGACTCTGGGGCCCGTGTGACAGAGGACAAGGGTGTGTTCCTGCAGTGGTCTCAGCACCCAGCAGAGACTCGGTCCATCTTACCAGCCCATTTGGTGCCCCAGGGAGGTAATTTCCTCTCCTTTGAGTTAATGCCTGGGGCCACAGCTGGTCCAGGATGCCCTTATTGAGGAAAGCTCTTAGTTTTCAAAAATAAATTTAAATGGTTTGAATAGGTATTAAATGCACGTATTTCACAACTGAAAAGGTAGAAAAGAGCATATAATGAAACTCAGTCTTCCCTTCACCCCATCCTTCCACCCAATTTCTCTTCCTTAGGGGCAAAGAGTGCTTCTAGTTCATAGTAAATTCTTCCAGAGAGTCCATGCACATACAAGTACATCAAGTAAGTGTCTCTCTCTCTCTCTCACACTCACACACACAAGCACCCACGCATGCACGCAGATCATGTCCCAATAGAAGCACGTATTACATAATGTTCTCTACTTCACCTTTTTCACTTAAAATATATATTGAGTTCACTCTGTATTGTTGGCGTAATTCTACCTCAATATTTATAGAATATCCCTTTTATATGGATGGGCCATAATTCATCTAGCTAGTGCCCTGTTGATAAACATTTAAATAGTTTCCAGTATTTTCCAATTATAACAGAAGCCCCGTGAATATACATCATTCTGCACATGCACCAATCTACCGATGGCATGAATTTATAGAATTACAGAATTAAAGGGTATGTACATTTAACATTTTGATAAATATTGCCAAGTTCCCCTCCACAGCAGTTGTTCCCAACTGTCAGGGACAGTGTATTTATCTCTTCTTGCTTATTAATTCTTCAGCTCCAGGTACTCGGCCAGCTCCTCGGCCACACTGCCTGAGAGCATTAGCTCCGAGTTGGTGGAGAGCTGACCTCACTGAATGACTGGGATTTAAAGTTTGAGTGATGGTTCTGTTTGAATTCCAGCACATGTAGGAGGCAAAGGTAGGCAATGCTTCTCAGTGTGGCTGGTACTGCCCTATAGGTGAGGTTTTGGAAACTTATGGGGACTTCTTTTGGGTGAGCACAATAATATGGGTGCCTACTGGCATTGAGGGGAAGGGGACCAGGATGCTTGGTGTCTGGCAACCCCCTGGAGAGACAAGCACATGATGTTGAATGACCCACTGGACATTCGAGTAGGTAAATAAAGCCTGTCTATAATGATGCAAGCCTAGGGGGCACCTGGGTGGCTCAGCTGATTAAGTGTCTGCCTTCGGCTCAGGTCATGATCTCAGGGTTCTGGGATCGAGCTCTGCATGGAGCCCCACGTTGGTGCAGAGAGAACATAAGTATGCATTTCTTCCTCTTGACCATGCTACTGAGCAATGGGCTTGACTACGTCATCCAACCTGTACTCACTCTTTGTGGACAAGCCTGAGATTCAAGGCTGGACAGGAAGTTCCCAGATTCCAGTGCGGAGGTGGGCAGAGATTTGGGGTTTTAGAAAAAGCAGGTTGGGCTACTTTGCATAGGGTGAAATTTGAGCAATGTCCAACGGGCATGTTGGTGGGAACGGTAGCCCAAAGAAAAAGAGGAAATCATTTCATGCTAAAAAGCAGTGGTATTTGAACTGTGGGGATTTGTCCCATAAATGTAAAAGTTCTATTTAGATTTTCATTCCTTAAGGAATAGCACAAACCTGTAGCGTGTGCAGCAAAATGTTAAAAATTGGCAGCCCAGAAATGAGGGATATGTGCATATATTTTCCTAGCACCCGGGATGATGAGTGAAGGAAAGAGTTTGTTTACCAGCTTCTGTGGCTTCCCTGGAGATGGCTGGCAACAGACGGGCCTCCAGCTGAGTGGGGAGCTTCGGGGTGCTGGGCCCAGAGGCTGCCGAGGACTTGTAAAGGAGTGAGAATATGATCTTATCTGCCAGATTGTGTTTCTTATGTAAGTTTCTGGAGCTGGGAGTGGAAAGGAAAAAGAGATTCAGTCTTTGAGCAAGAATGTTGGTTGATGGAGTGCCTGGGTGGCTCAGTCGGTTGAGAGGCCAGCTCTTGATTTCGGCTCAGGTCATGATCTTGGGGTCCTGGGATCGAGCCCCATGTCAGGCCTCACGCTCAGTGTGGAGTCTGCTTCAGATACTCTCTCCCTCTCCCCCTTTGCCCCTCCTGCTTGTGCTCTCTGTCTCTAAAATAAATAAATAAATAAATCTTTTTTTAAAAAAAGAATGTTAGTTTATATTTTGGGTCCCTGTCTTAATTTGGGTCCCCCCGCAAAACAGACCCTGAGACAAAGACCTCGCTGCAGGAAGTGTGGGTGGGAGGGTATCTCAGATTGCTGAGCTGAGAAGGTTGGAAAATGAGTCTGGGAAGAGGGAAATGTCAAGTAAGTGTGGGTGGATGAACAGGTTACTGATGAGGGAGACTGAGGCTCAGTCTGGCTTGGGCCCCTCTGACTAGCTGTATAGGAAACACCTCACAAGTGCCCCACCAGAGCATTAATCCAGGATTCCTGTGTCCTCTTGTTTGAGGGTTGTGTGATGGGTTGGGGGCAGGGACGACCTACCAGAGAATAGAGACGCAGCTAGTCAATGCAGACAGCCACCAGCCTATATGGGAACTGTCCCCAGCAGCTGCGGGTGTATTCAGATGGGCAGAGGGACTATGTGTGAAGCATCAACAGTGTCCCCTGCAGCTCCTAAGTGCAAACCTGAGAACAGACCCTGTTACATTCAGGAACTGTAAAAACACACAAGTCTTCCTATCTCGTTCTTAATCTTTGGGGAACATGTGCACCAATGGGTACAAATATTTTGCCTGGAGGAATGTTCAAGAAACATGTCCTCTTTCTCATGCCGAGTACTGTTCTCTTTCTTCTCTGACCCTGGTAACTTCGTAAGTCGTGGGTCTCCCTGCCGTGGTTTGTGTAACCCAGAGTGAGCCACTTTGGTTTCCTGATCCTGTGTTTGCACAACTGTCCAGTCGAGTAGGAATCACTTCCTAGAACATTGTGAGCTCTTAATGGGATAAACCTTAGTGGAGTGAGGTGAGGTCTTCAAGACAAGAAAACTTGCATTTTTAGCCTTTTACCACATTCAGCTCTTTTTGGAACAAAAAGGCTGGTGTCAGGACGAGATACGGAGGAGGAGACACTCATGGGAGGATGGAGTAGAGGAGAGAGGCGTTTTGGGATTGTGTCACTTACACAGATCCGTGCCAAGCCTCCTGAGTTTTATCACTTACTCCCTTTTCCGAGAACAGTGGCTCCATTGAAGTCAAACCACACTAAAAGCTCAAGTCCGCTAAAACGGTCAGGTGTCGGGAGGTTTTTCCTGGGCTCGCCATGGACGACCCTTGTATAACAAGATGCTAATTTTAAAGAGAAATCACGCATGCAGAGAGCAGGAGTGATAGCTCAGCTCTTTCTTGGCAGCCCTGATTGCCGCAAGAGTTGCCAGGCTGCTAAAGGCGTTCGCTTGTGCTGTACACACAGCTGGGAAAATCAGAAGCGAGGAGCTGGGCTTGTCACCAGCCAAAGCCCTGGAACTCACAAAGCAATCTGCTCTCCTTGGGAAGGTACAGATGGGTCGAAAGGATTCATCTAGAGAAATGAGGCTGGCTTTAGGATATGGCTGTGCTTCTTTTTCTTTGATCTATAGCTGTTTGCTTTCTTGCTTTATTTATTTTATTTTAGTATTTGCTTATTTTTTTAAAGGGACCGTGCAATAGACACTGTAATGGGAAAGAACTTACTTTCACAGGGCAGACCCTCACATACTGATATAGATGTTTCATCAGATACCAGGGGTGCCTTGTGGGCGGGGCTGACTTCCAGCTCCCAGTCCTGTGACTCTTTGCTGGAGCTTTCTCTCTGGTGGTGGGAGGGGCCTGCTTTGCCCTGTGGAGGTGGGCTTCAGGAGCAGCCCTCAACCAGTGACTCATGGGAAGTGGTGAACAGTTCCCAACTCTCTCTCCTAAGCCATGTTCTACGATGGCTGCCATCGGTCCCTGACAGGGTTCAGCCCCATTGGTGGTACCATGCTCGGCAATGCTCCTTTCACTGGCTGCTTTCCTTGCTCTGTCTCACTTCCTTCTTTCCATTCCTGTGTTGTCTGTGATCCCCTCCCAAATAAACCACTTGCTCTCAAAGCCTTTGCTTAGGTCTTCTTCTGGGAATACCCAAATTATGAGAGTTGAATTTTCAGCTTCCATCAATCTGAGTCATATTCAAGTTAAAAATATTCCTCATGCTTATCCCTCTCATGGGCAATAAACTCTCTGCACCCCGAGTGGCTAGGCGTCCTGCACAGTCTTGGGATGCTGTGGTAACTAAGGGAGTGCACTGGCCTCGAAGAATTTACTTCTCCCAGGGGCTAGGGGCTGACTGTGGACCCGAACACTAGGATTTATCTTAACAGGTTGCAGAAGCTTCCTTTTGCATAACTTGGCAAAGCATTTGCTGAATGCACAGTGGCCTCACCCGGGCATCAGGACTCTTGTCCAGTTTTAGGACCATCAAACCACATGAGAAACCCTAAGTGTACATTTCCTTGAGTCTGAATCACTTATTTTGGACAAGTCATTCTCAGTGTAGAGTCCACTGATTGATCCCGTCCTTCAGAATCATGAGTGGTACTTACTAAAAAGGCAGAATTTGAGCTTCAACTTAGACCTACTGTATCAGAACCTCTGAAGGTGGGACCAACATGTGCTTTTTGACAAACTCCTGAAATGCCTTGGCTGAACTCCCCGGAAACCAACCTGAGTAATGCATCTGGTAGGAGAGTGGGGGAAGCAGGGCAGGAATGGGGGAAGCCAAGGCAGGGTGTATCCCAGACGGAACCCCATAGAACCACACATAGAACCACACATAGTCTCCTCTCAATCCGGCAAGGAAGCTCTGGCATTTAAGTTACATCTCAGTGATGTCCCTGCTTGAGACAAGGGGCTGAGCTTTTGTTCTCCTGCACCTGTCAGTCACTGGCTAGGGCAGGCAAGTTCGCTGGCACTTCCAGTTCTCTGGAGGTGCCAGCAGAGAGACTCTAGTAGCCTGAGCGCAGCCCTCTAGATAGAGTCATGAGTGGAAGCCATTAGAAGCTGGGGCAGGGGAGCACAGTACCCACAAAAGGGATCCAAGGGCACCTGAGTAGAACAGAGACAGTGTCCATTTCAGCAGGTGATTCTTTCTTTCTAATGTTTATTTTAATTCAGTTAATTAACATATAATGTGTTATTGGTTTCAGAGGTACAGGTCTGTGATTCATCAGTCTTATATAACACCCAGTGCTCATTTTATCACACGCCCTCCTTAATGTCCATCACGCAGTTACCCCATTCCTCCACCCCAGCAACCTCTAGTTCATTTCCTATGATTAAGAGTCTCCTATGGTTTGTCTCCCTCCCTGGTTTCGTCTTGCTTTATTTTTTCCTCTCTTCCACTATGACTCTCTGTTTTGTTTCTTAAATTCTACATATCAGTGAGATCATATGATAATTGTCTTTCTCTAATTGACTTATTTTGCTTAGCATAATACCCTCTAGTTCCATCCATGTCATTGCAAATGGCAAGATTTCATTTTTTGATGGCTGCATGATATTCTTTATCCACATCTTCTTTATCCATTCATCTGTCGGTGGACATCTGGGCTCTTTCCATGGTTTGGTTATTGTGGACATTGCTGCTATGAACATTGGGGTGCAGGTGTCCCTTCAGATCACTACGTTTGTATCTTGGAGGTAAATACCCAGTAGTGCAATTGCTGGGTTGTAGGGTAGCTCTATTTTCAACTTTTTGAGGAAACTCCATACTGTTTTCCAGAGTGGCTGCACCAGCTTGCATTCCTACCAACAGTGTAGGAGGGTTCCCCTTTTTCCACATACTTGCCACATCTGTCATTTCCTGACTTATTAATTTTAGCCATTCTGACTAGTGCGAGGTGGTATCTCATTGTGGTTTTGATTTGTATTTCCCTGATGCTGAGTGATGTTGAACATTTTTTCATGTGTCTATTGGCCATTTGGATGTCTTCTTTGGAGAAATGTCTGTTCATGTCTTCTGCCCATTTCTTGATTGGATTATTTGTTCTTTGGATGTTGAGTTGATAAGTTCTTTGGATGTTGAGTTTGATAAGTTCATTATAGATTTCGGATACTAGCCCTTTATCTGATAAGACATTTGCAAATATCTTCTCCCATTCTGTCAGTTGTCTTTTGGTTTTGTCGACTGTTTCCTTTGCTGTGCAAAAGCTTTCTATCTTGATGAAGTCCCAATAGTTCATTTTTGCCTTTGTTTCCCTTGTGACACTTACACAGGACTACAGTGAATTCCATGGAGTGGAGACAGTAGGAGTGAAAAGGGGGAGAAGATAGGTGCAGGGTTATGGCTCCATTGGATAGTTCCAGGTGTCCTTTTGAGATCTCCCCACCACTGAGCTGTGCAAACATGCCTTTTCATTCTTCCTGGGGGTCTGCTGGGTAAGTTTTAGGGCACTTGCATGCGCACACACATGCCATTAGATAAGCACGATTGAGTGATTCCTTCAAGCCTCTCTCTGCTGGAGGCAAAGGAGGAGCCCCCATGCTTACTGCAAAGTTCCTCCCCTGGCCACAGATACTCCAAAGGACATCCCAATCCCAGGAGAGGCTCATGTAATTATTTGAATAAGAGAGAGTCACTTTACAGGCCATTATTTTATTTTTTTTTAAAGATTTTATTTATTTATTTGACAGAGATAGAGACAGCCAGTGAGAGAGGGAACACAAGCAGGGGGATTGGGAGAGGAAGAAGCAGGCTCATAGCAGAGGAGCCCGATGTGGGGCTCGATCCCAGATCGCCGGGATCACGCCCTGAGCTGAAGGCAGACGCCCAACCGTTGTGCCACCCAGGCGCCCCTCAGGCCATTATTTTTAAGCAGCTGCCTTGGTGTCAAGTACTAGGACAGTCCTGGGAAAACCAGGATTATTACTATTTCTTTTGGATGGGGAAGGAATTATGTCTACATAAAATAAATGCATTTTTGAATCTTTATAAAAGGGCAATAAGAGCAGATGGAAATTTAGGAAAGGGTGGGATGGGATGCCAGGTGTTGCTAGGCCTTGCTGCTCATCTCTGGCCTTCTGTGTTTGTCCCCTGGCAGCCACATCTCAGGGACAGTCTTGTGAAGGACTTGTCATTGAGATCCATGAAGCCTCTATGCAGCCAGGACCTGATCACTGCTGGGAATGAAAATATGCTCTTCCTTTCAGGGAGAAGTGACAAATGCTGGACCTTTATCTGCGGCAGCGACCAAAATGTCTGATGGTTTGTTGTCCAACTTGGAAAGCTTCAGCAGTGGAGATTCTGGCTGCTGGATTATTTGCATGTCTGTCCAGGTTTAGAGGCTCTGAGTTTCTAGGCCAAATCAAAGGTGACTTTTTCCCTCTCAATTCCTATAGTTTAGGTCCTCATGGGTTCTCCCCTAGGGTGTTATCATAGCCTCAGGATCCAACCCTCCCTCCTTCCTTCTCTCCCTCCCTCCTTTCCTTCTTTCCTTCTTTCCTTCCTTCTTTCCTTCCTTCCTTCCTTCCTTCCTTCCTTCCTTCCTTCCTTCCTTCTTTCCTTCCTTCCTTCCTTCCTTCCTTCCTTCCTTCCTTCCAATATCTGTTGCTGTGCAACAAATTACTGCAAACTGGGCTGTTCAGAAGCTCTTTCTGGTAGTGACCTCCACATTTTCCTGACTTCACAGTTTCCTCACCTCGCTGGCATCCGTCCTCTCTCTGGACCTGAGATCTGGGACCAAGCCAGAGTAAGGGAGTCTGTGGAAGACTGTTTCTCTAACCAGGTGCCCTCCATTTTAACCCTGGGCCCTGTCCCTTTCACTGCTCCCCGTTGACTGAATTTTCCAATGGAGCCTTTTACACTCAGGGCCCATGCGGCCCAAGCATACCCCGGGCATAATCTCATATCCCCCTTTAAATCTAACATTAGCTTAAGGGATTCAGTGGAAATGGGAAGCTGGTAACCCACAGACTTTGTGGGATATTGCCGAGTCAGGTGTGGACCAAGTCTGCTGTGTTTGGAAAATGAGGTGCCTACAACCTGACCTTCTCCCCCTCCTCCAGGATAGGACCCTTCCTGCCAATTGTGGGCTTGTTCTGTACTCTGAGGTGTGAGCTTAGCATTTATTCTTAGCATTTATTATAAGCATTATCTTAGCCTTTATTGTCAGACAGACCCTCGGCTAGAGCACTGTTTTACTTGAGATGGCAGGTTATACTTGAAAGAGATTTGAATGGAGAGGCTGGGGAGAAAGGGGAAGACAATCTTTGAATCATAAAAGCACAGGCTTTGGTGTCAGACAATCTCAATTTTAAATTCCTGCTTTGCCCCTATTGGATGTGTGGCCTTGTCTGTGTTACTCTGTCTCTCTGATTATCAGTTTTTCATCTGTAAAATGAATAGCATAATGACACCTACTTCTCTTGGTAGCTGTTAGGACTAGATCAGGCACACAAAGTCCTAACATATAACACATAACCAGCTCATAACATATGCCAACTACTGCCACCATCACTGAAGATTAAAATATGCTTTTTGCTTGTTGGGATTTCCCAAATCTTTTAAACAAATTTTCTAAAGAATTGGAAAAAAAAAAGATGTTGCACTTCCAGGGTTGGCTCTGGGATATAAACTCACATCTTGCCTAGATAGCTCCCAGCTTTAGAAAAGTTAAATGGCTAAATACTCTAAAAGTCAGTTTTAAAGAGCCTGTATCACTCATGTCTGTTTCCAGGGTTGAGGGTGGGAGAGAAGGTGTAGCACTGTGCTCATCTGCGGTATCCTCACAGGACCCAGCCTAGAGCCTGGGAACTGCCTTGGTCCTGCTTCCGAGAGAGGCTGCAAGTCCAAGAGCATCGTTTTCCCCCCTCATCCTTAGGACAGGACTTCTGCAGTAGTCGCTGGGCCTGAGAAGGTAACCTTCAGGTAACATCAGTCCCTGAAACAAAGGGTATGCATTTAGGATGATTTACGCTCTCCCAGCTGAGTGTGTGTGGTGAGAGCAGGGGATGGCTTTCAGAATGCCCACACTGTAATTACTTTCATTTTATGAAAAGTATGCTTAAATTGTAGTCCAATTTGCAAAACTAGGCCAACTAACGGGTCAACAGTGATGCAACTTTGAAGTGCGCTTGAAGCTGTCAAAATGGGAACAGCAATTAGAAGGCCTTTTATGAGCAAATTATTTCCTTTTGGGCATAGTTTTATGTCATATGAGTATTCGTGTGTGTGCATCATTTATGTGCACCATATTTTATCCATTATACAAAGTAGATATTTTTTCACATTTTAACATTTCTGTAATCAGGACGTGTGTTACAATCTGTGGCATCTTATAATCGCTGGAGACTAGGTGGCCTGTGATTGTCGTTGCACACAGATGCACAAACTTGGCCTTGGTTATTCACATTGGTGCCATGTCAACTGAGTAATGTGCATCGTTGGGCTATGCATACTGGCTTCTTTTTTAGAAGGTTTTATTTTTAAGTAATCTCTACACCCAATGTGGGGCTAGAACTCATGACTCCAAGATCAAGAGTCTCATGCTTCACTGCCTGAGCAAGCCAGGCACCCCTATGCATGTTGGCTTTAAACAATATTTTGAATGACTTTGGAAAGATTACACTACAATTGACGTTGAAATGAAAGGTTGTTGTGTGCATAGAAAGGCACAGAAACGGTAGTAAAACCTAGAGATGTTGTCAGTGAAGCAAATAGGCATTGTTAGAAAAATTATTGCAGTTCTATATTTTTCTCAGCAAACAATAGTCAAGTCCTTTATATAGGTCATAATAAAGGAAGATACCCACATCAGACAAAGCTGTGTTACATTTTGTATTAAGATACTTAACAAAATGATTGCCCAGTACCCTCTACGCCATGTAACTGAAGACAGGAGAAATTGCCAAATTCCTTAGAATAGATGAAAGAAATTTCAAAGCAACAAGGGGTGGTGTGATTGATATACACATCATAAAGGATGACTATCAAGGAATTATGTTTAACCAACAGCATTTTTTGCTTCAGTGTTCTTAAAATAATGGTGCATTTTACAATCAGTAGAGTCTTAAAGTCTATGAAATAAGATATATTGGAAATGACACATAACTAGGTCACTAGCAGCAGAGGCTGGCTTTGCCTAGAAAATATGTTTGGCATATTATAATGCTTAGCAAATAACAGGCACATACTGCCCCTCCAATACACACTTCTTTTGTTCATTGTCCCTTCTTGTAAGCAATTCTAAAACTAGATAAAATAAATAAGGCAATTATTTTCAGTACAAGACAGCAGGCCATGAAAGACTTGACTATTGAGAGAAGAAACTCATATTTTCCCTTGGCCCTATGCCTGGGGATGCTTTCCAGACTCCAGCAGAAAAGTTGAGTCCAAGTAGAACATAAGGGTCTTGCGGGGTGGAGGAGTCAGAGAATGTGAACTTTGGAGTGGCTGGGTGGCTGAAATCAGTAGAGCAGGATGCCAAAGAGGAGAGATTGCACAAGGGGAAGCAGTCTGAGCTATGTATGTGCAAGGTGAGACTCTGCTGGAATGCAGAGAGCTAAAGAGATACAAGAAGGGGTGAAGAGTTGGGAAACATTGAGATTTCTATGTAGTCAGAGTTCAGAGATCTTAACTGAGCACTTTGAGCATTCAGCTGAAACCTCAGACCTTACTTTAGGAGTAAGGAAAACATCCTAGATCAAGGGCCATATCTCTAGGACATGGACACAACTGGGTGGCTTTAACAAAGCCTTAATCAAAGCCTGACAAGATCAAGAAGATCCACCAGTAATTTAGCCACTTGTCAGAGCAAAATCTAACACTGTTTAAAGGAAAACAGCATAGTCCAGACTTCCTACATGTTTCGTCTACAATGTTCAACACATAATAAAAAATTATCAGATATGGAAAGCAGGGAAATAAGACTCATACTCAATAGAAAAGGGATCAAATAGAAATACACCTCAAAACAACCCAAATGTTGGAATTAGCAGAAAAAGACTTAAAACAATGATTACAAGTCACTTTCAAGACTTAAAAGAAAAGGTTAATGGGAAATAGTGAATAGAAGTGTAAGAAGACAAGGACTTTAAGAGTTGTTAAAATATGTGTAAGGATTAAAAGGAAAAAATCGACAGAATGAGTGAATAGATTGGTAAGATGGAAATGGAAACAAATAGAAACTGTAAGAAATGGCTCTGGGTTACCAGGGAAGTACTGTGTAGTGCTGCAGAGTATAAGCTCTGGACCCAGAATGCTTGGGTTCAAATCTTGGTTCTTTCCCTTAGCTGGTGAGACTTGGAGCAAGGTACTTATACCCTTGGACCCTTAGTTTTCTTATCAGTAAAATGAGGATAATGATAATGATAGTGCCTACTCTCTTGGGATATTGTGAGAATTAAATGAGATAACTGTAAAATGCCTTTCCAGTGGCTTACATATATGAAGAACTATTTTTTAAATTATTTCAAATTTTATAGAACTCCAGTACATTATGCTTTTTCTAGAACTGAAGAAAGGACTTATAATTTGGAGTCATTTATGGACACTCATGTTTCACTCATGGGCTTAGATCATACTTTGACAAACAGTTAATTTAGGTACTTTATTGTTTTATGGATTGAACTAGGGAAAGTAAAAGCAATGGCAAAATATCCATGGAAAATTTGTTCAGAGGTTTTGAATTTGTTAAACTTCTCATTTCCCTCCATGGGGAGATATGAGGATAGAAATTGAGTGGAGGGGCGCCAGGGTGGCACAGCGGTTAAGCGTCTGCCTTCGGCTCAGGGCATGATCCCGGCGTTATGGGATCAAGCCCCACATCAGGCTCCTCCACTAGGAGCCTGCTTCTTCCTCTCCCACTCCCCCTGCTTGTGTTCCCTCTCTCGCTGGCTGTCTCTATCTCTGTCGAATAAATAAATAAAATCTTAAAAAAAAAAAAAAGAAAGAAATTGAGTGGAAAGTAGTGATGGTGAGGGAATAAGTAAGATACAGAAAAAAGAAGGAAAAATCCACCAATAAAATCTGATTCTACCCCTTCTGTTGGTTTTAGTTCGAAAACACTTAAAGTCATCTTCAATATGAGGGGGACTTCTTATTTAAAATGTAGATCCAAATTCTTCTCTTTTTCCCCCAGGTGTCAGGGCTGTGGATGATTATTTGTTTCCAGGTGAATATTTCAGTTTACTGTCTTCCTTATTTCATGACCTTGGGTGACTGGGAAGTTCCTTGAAATTAAAGTTGGTCACATTGTTTATGCTCTTCATAATTTAAAGATGGTATCTGAGACTGTGTTCTGGCTTTAGGGATTAATAAAATAATATTAGGCCACCTTATCATACCTTAATAAAATTTCTGACTGTTGAGCCAGGCAGAAATATTATTTTGCTGGAAAAACAGTTGTTTTCAGTATTTCGCAGTTAAGCAGACATTTTCCAACAGGGGTAAATGAAATAAACCATGAAGGTAGGTGTGAAGGTGCCATTTTCTTAAATCTTCTTTTTAACTTCCATCAACTCAATGCAACTTTCTTAATCACCCTAGACCATCATACATGTATCCTAGCTTTCCTTTTAGTTATCTTTCAATGTATTATATATATTTTTAGATTAAGGTATTGTCTGTCCAGCTCCTGAGAGCAGGGACCAAGAAATGAATTCATACCACACAAAATAAAAATAATGGAGTAATCTGAAAAAGACTTTATGCTAAGAATTCTCAGGAGATGAAGAAATCGTTATAAAAATAAGAAATTATTGAACAAAAACAAACAGAA
This sequence comes from Ursus maritimus, assembly GCF_017311325.1. Classification (NCBI taxonomy): domain Eukaryota; kingdom Metazoa; phylum Chordata; class Mammalia; order Carnivora; family Ursidae; genus Ursus; species Ursus maritimus. The sequence goes on along the minus strand of NW_024424453.1, from coordinate 47,484,235 downwards.
ATGAAACAAGACCAGGTAGATATGCTAAGGAATCAATTAGAAATCTTAGAAATAAATATGGTCAATGAAATAAAGCTCAATAGGCCAAACTCTAATATTAATCAATTGGAAGTGAGTCATAAAGAATGAAACTAAAAGCACAGAAAGAGAGAAGAATAAAACACACACAAAAAGAAAGTTAGACTGAGAGTCTTTAACAAATATCTAAAAAGAGTTCCAGAAGAAGTGAGTTAGAAAGGAGAAGAAAAGGTAATACTCTAAGAAAATGCTGGGAACTTTCTAGAACTAAAGAAAGGCATAAGTTCTTGGATTCATAGTCAGTAATAAAACCAATGTAGGATAGATAGAGATAAATCCACATATAGCCACTTTTGAGAAAAACTGAAGAAGATTAAGGGTAAGAAGAGAATCTTAGAGAATAAAAATCACCCACTGACACCTTATTTCTTCAGAAATGTTTTGGCTATTGTAGATTCTTTGCATATCTGTATGAATTTTAGAATCAGCTTGTCAATTCTACAAAAAAGGCTTCAGGGATTTTGATCAGACATGCGTTGAATCTATAGATCAGTTTGAAGATTACTGTCCAATCTTGAGAGAAGAAGCGCTTGAGAGAAGAAGCTTGGAGAGATTAAAATACTTGCCCAAGGTCATGTAGCCAATATATGGCAGAGGTGGAACCAAGGAGGTGAGGGGTTCAATGGTAAAAGCAGAAGATTTAGCACAAGGTAGACTTACTTTTGAATCACAGCAATATCAGCTAAAATTTCCTTTCTTTTAGGTGGAATAACACTGAATAAAGAAGGAGGGAAAGAATCTCAAATTGTGGGTTTTCTGAGAACATAAACCTCAGGCACATAATAGAAGGTGATTACAGGTGCCCCTTTCCTCCATGAATGTCTATTACTATATATCTAAGCCTTACAGGTCAAGGCCAAGAATGATGACATTTCATTTGTCAATACATCACCCCCGCCCAAGAGTTATTTTCTTCTCTGTGAAGGTCAAGTTTATCTCCGCTCTGAATAAATTACAAGTTGGCATCATTATTTTCCTGTGAATGGAGAGGGCAGTCCAATGGCCTTTCCTCCTGCTGCAGAAGCAAGATAGCACAGGCAAAGGAAGGGCATTAGCCTTTCCATCAGAGTTGAAGAATCTCCTTTCCTCCAGATGAATGAGAACCAAGAAGTTTCACAAAAGAGAAGACAAGTTCTGTGACCCTCCAGGTGGAGAATGCAGCCATCACAGAGGACTGAGCGTGAGACAGCAGAGAGACAGAGACAGAGGTCAGACAGCAGCCTTCAATATCTGGATCCATCTGTGCCTGAGGAGACCCACCACTGGATCTCCAAGTCTTAGTAGTCAATAAACTACAATTCTGTGTGGGCTCTTTTTGAACCAGGATTTGGTCACATTCAATTAAATCTGAACCTGACTTTTAAAAACTCGGTCTTCCCTTGTTTACCTGGGTGAATGGAAGAAGAAATATTTTTTCTTGGAAAATGCAGCTCAGATGTGGATACATGTGTTATTCATCTTCTCTATTCTGCCTTGCCTTAGAGCTAAATGTGATGGTGCCTTTGCTCTGGAAGGCTCTGGAGTTGTTCTGAGATGCTCAGTGTTCCCACAATCTCTCTTCACTGCTCCCTTTTGAAGGGGATAGAGGAAAAAGGCTGGTGGGGACTGATGTGGAAGGAGAGCCTTAGGTCACCTTCCCTTTAAAACATAGCTGGATGCTGCCGGGAAGGAGACATTGGGTGAACCCCAAAGCACCCCCAAAGCAACAACCAGATTCAGAATGGACAAGTCTTAGTCATGGTCTTGAGGAGATCTTGGTGGGGGTGGTGGTCCGTATACATAAAGTCGAATGTCCTCTTCAGAATATTCATCTATGAGATGTCCATTGTATTAAGCAAGGTCTGCCCCTCCAATGTCACAGAGCAGCCTACACACAGCTGAATGACAAGCATGGCAGGAACAGACTGTAATTAACTTAATTTCTCTGAGCCCCATTGACAGTGAAGTGATCACATCAGGGAACTAACACTGATTTACACAGCAGGGCTTGTGTGAAGATGTTACTGCAGTTATTTCCAGCCCTGAGGATTGGAGGGACATGGTGTTGACCGAGGGATCTGGCTTTGTAAATTAGTAAGCCAAGGCTTCTGAAGTTAGGCTGGATCTGAAAGAAGTTGAACTAGGAGCTAAAAAGAATTCATTAAACAACTTTACTGAGGTATAATTAATGTAAATAAACTGCATATATTTAGCATGTATAATTTGATCACATTTGACATATGCATGCAACCTTGAAGCCATCACCATAGTCAAGATAAGGAACACCTCCATCTCCCCCAAAAGTTTCCTGGTGTCCTTTCCTCCTTCCCTCCCCATCCCCAGGCAACCACTATCTGGTTTTGTCACTATAGAGTTGTTTACATTTTCTGGAATTGCTAATAAGAATTTTAAAGTAGGTTGAAAAAAGTATCTAGATAAGACAGTGCTGCCTCCTCAAAACAGGTGGGGGAATTTCCCCTGAGCTACTCAAGTTGCATGAGGAAACTGCGCACAGCCTAAATTTCTGGAGTTTGAAAAATGAGCCGTATGCTAGCCCATGGAGGCATGTGATTTGGAAGTTTTGCAATAGGAGTTAGCTAAGTAGAGCCAAGGTGGATGAAATGGAGGATGAGGATGGGCAAGGGAATGATCCTGGCACCTCATCTTAGCCAAGATTGGAACTAAAGGAACGAAGTTGAAACTGAAGCACAAGGAATGTGGGAGGGTGCCCTTAAATGCCAATGTCTGTAAACAACAGAGCCAATTACTAGCAGAAATGGTGAAATTGCTCCTTGGGGCATTGATCATTATTACTGATTTTTTTTTAAAAAATAAGATAAGTCCTTATCTTGATGAGTTGAGGTAGTCATGGTCTGTTGAAAGGTAGAGGAATGGACTAAGAACATCTTAAATTCTCATCCAGATATGATTCATTCATAAAATCTTTTTTTAAAAGATTTTATTTATTTATTTAAGAGAGAGAGAGAGAGCATGTGCAGAGGTGAGGGGCAGAAGCAGGCTCTCTACTGAGCAAGAAGCCCAATGCGGGACCTGGGATCATGACCTCAGCGAAGGCAGACGCTTAACCAACTGAGCCACCCAGGCACCTCCTCAATCATAAAATCTTTAAGTGTTGTATAGAAACAGACTTTGAGGGGTAGCTGATGTAGCTGAGTAGACATTTAAAAATGTCTGAGCCTAACTTGATCAGCTCCACTTTGAGACTGTAGCAGTAAGCCTTTGTGTTGAGACGGGTCAGCGCATTCAGGTCCTCTGATGTGGGACATGGGTCTGTTCATGCACCTGCACCCAGGGGCTTGCCCTGCTGCTAGCCTGGGGCTGGTGGTGCTGAACGCATGGCCCACCACTGCCATGGAGTAAGCTATCTTTGGGACATAATTTTAGACTCAGAGACAGAAAAAAAAATCATTAAAAACAGATACAATTGACATCTACAAATACATCATGCTCATTTTCCCCTCATCCCTTCTCTCCCAGGCCATTAAAACTTAATGGATGCCATTCTGTTATTGAACAAATATCATCTCTCCTATCTTGGAAGTCTTCAATGTTTCAGGGCTACAGGTGATCAATATGTGCTACCTGAAAAAATCATGCTGCTTATCTTTTACAAAACCATACTGCAGTTATAGTAGACATTAATGTCAAATGAATTGGAAATCCATTTTTGAGTGCCTCTTCATCTGTGGAAGTAGAAGGGCACTGGAGGAAGTACCCTGAAATCATTAAAGATGGGAAATCCTCCCCATTGTGGTTCTCCTCATGGTGTGAAGCAGATTTGTACATGCTTGCCTGTTCCCCCAGCAGAACCTGAGTTGGGGGCCATACTGTATTTGTCTTTAGCTTCCTAGGCCCTAACCCAGTGTCTAGCCCATAGTAAAAGCTAGATAAATATTAAATAAAGGAATGAATGAACCAGAGTTACTACTGTTTAACATTCATATTGTTTCTAGTTTTTTCATAAAAGAGATAAGGGCCTAAAATCTTCATAAAACTTTGGGTTCATTACTCCCTTAAAGCATAGTTCCATGAATTGGATTATTGGATGAAAGTATGTCAATGTCTTTTTATCTTTCTTAGGTATTTTATGTCATTTTAAAAAGTGATTTTGGAATCAGTGTACAATTTTAGCATCTCTAATAATGGGATAACCAGACTTTTTGTGCCTTCTGATGTGACATGATATGAGGTCCACAGTGTAATCTATGACATGCTCTTCCCCAAATTTTAACCTAAATTTAGAATTGACTTTTAGTCTTAAAAGATGAGTCATCCTATAGGACATCTGACCATGTCTCTTCAATTGGTCACCATCATCAAAGAATAAAAAAGAGGAGAGTAAGGTTATTCTAGATTAAAGGAGATTTAAAACAGCAACAAGTAGAATGGACCTTGATGGCATCTTTATTTAACCATATTAGTTTCAAAGTCATTTAGCAGGCAATTGGAGAAATAGAAATATAAAATAAATATGATATATTAAGGGATTGTTACTAATTTTGTTTTAATTGTGATCCTGATACTTTGATCATGTAGAAAAATGACCTTTCATTTTAGAGATGCATACTAAAGAATTCAGGGATGAAATAGCATGTTGTTGTATTTTACTTAAAATATATTGGCAAAAATGAAGGAAATATGGCAGTATGTTAATAAATGCTAAATATAAGTGGTGGGTTTATATGGGGGTTTACTATACTCTCTCTCCGTGTTTTGGTATGTTTAAAACTTTTCATTGTCTTCAACATTTGGATTCTATCTCATGATCTAAGATGGATGCTTTAGCCCTGGCCTTCACATCTGCATCCCAGAGAGTTTAAAGGCTCAATGGATCTGCTACCCATTCCTTTTAAAAGTATGAGTTCGGGTGACTTACATTACTTCTGCCATCACCGTATTAGCTAAGACTAGATCGTATAATTTCAGAAAACTGAAAGGAAGGCTGGAAATTTTCAACTAACACTCAGGAGTCTCTTATTAAAGAAAGGAAATGAGGCTGGGTATTGATAGTTATAGCATTCTCTGCTATAATCCACCACTCAGGCTACGCAAATATCCCTATGCACCCTTTTCCGCATACATGGAACACGCTCACCCGATTCCAGAGAGTAACAACCATCCATCCCTAAGTCCAAGTTACAATGCCTCCACTTAGAGGTCCAGTAAGCTCCTCAAATCTAACATAACCAAAAACCAGTTCTTTTTTTTTTTTTAAGATTTATTTATTTACTTGAGAGAGAGAGAGAGAGCATGAACATTGAAGGAGGGGCAGAGGGAGAGGGAAGGAGGGAATCTTAAGCAGACTCCCCCGTTGAGTGCTGGGTTCCACACGGGGCTCAACACAGGGCTTGATTCCAGAACCCTGAGATCATGACCTGAGACAAAACCAAGAATCAGAAGCTTTACCAACTGGGCCACCCAGGTGCCACCCAAAACCCAGTTCTTAACTCCAGTATCCCAAATTTGGATCTTAACTGATTCTCCCCACCTCCGTTAATGACAATCCCATTCTTCAGGCTACTTATGTCAAAAAATTTTAACTGATCTTTTTTTCTTCACATACAACATCCAATCTATAAGCAAGTCCTTTTGCTTGTTCTTTAAATGTATGACCACTTCCCAGTACTCCCTGGTCTAAGACACATGAATGTCTTACCTGGATTATGCAATAGCAGTCAATGTGATCCTTTAAAAGTTCAAGTTGGATCACATCATCCTTCCATTCAAACCCTATATGTCAGTCTAGCTCAGAACTCCCTTTTCTGCATAGCTGTAAGTTACTGTGGGCCACCAGAGACATTTCTCAAAAGATTTGGAAGGCTGATGGGAGGGGACAATCATGTTCCTTTATACTGCGGAGGCTGATGCAGGACATGAGGCACTCTGGTGGCTCTCACGTGTTGTCACCAATCTGCTGAGTAACCAGGTTGGCACGGAGCTACAGCTGGGCTCCCACTGCATCTGGTTCTTCAGCTCTTCTGCTTCCTGGGTCAGATGCATGGCGTTTCAAAGCAATGACAGAGAATGGATCATTAAACCGTTTTAGAGCATGGAAAATACAAAGTCAAGTCTTTACCTCATTCCTTATACCAAAATAATCACAGATGTCTCAGAAATTTAAATGTAAAATGTTATATTATAAAAATGTATTTATTCATAAAGGGGTGAAGAAGACCTTTCTGAGGCAGAAGTCAATACATAGACACCATAAGATATAAGATTGATATATTTAACTGTTATAGATTGAATTATACACCTCAAGAAGGTGCAGGGATGTCCTAATCTCGGGAACCTGTGAATGTGACCTTACCTGGAAATAGGGTCTTTACAGATGTCATCAGGGTAAGATGAGGTCATTAAGGTGGGCCCTGATCCAATATGTCTGGTGTCTTTATGAAAAAGAGAAGAGACACAGAAACAGACATGCACAGAGGGAAGATGATGTGGAGACACACAAGGAGAACCCCGTGTGACCACAGAGGCAGAGACTGGAGTGATCTATCTATAAGCAAAAAATGCCAATGGTTGCCAACTATACCAGAAGCTAAAAGAAAGACATGGGACAGATTCTCCCTTAGAACCTTCAGACAGAGCATGGCCTTGCCAACATCTCGATCTCTGACTCTGGCCTCCTTAACTGTGAAAAAATAAATTTTTTTAACTCATCCAGTTTTTGTTCCTTGTTATGGCAGTCCCAGGACACTATATAGACTCCATAAAAATTGAAAACAGTAGCTCAGAAAAAAAAAATCACAAATTCAGGTACAAATGAAAAGAGTTCTAGCAATGGCGGGTAAAAAAGTTGGTACATCCTCTCTTCCAGAAACAACTATAAAACTGGACAAAATAATTATTGCAAAACAATCATTGTTTCAGGGCTTTGGAACAGACCAAAGGCACACAACAAATTGAGAAGCATTTGTTTACTAAAAACTGCTGAATTTGGCATAAGAAGAGTAGGAGTCTACTTTTGCTTAAAATGGAGTTTTACGTGATATTCAGCAAGAGAGGAGTGGAGATGCTGTCTCATGCGGTCATTACCATGCCAGCAGTTCTCATTTTAGCGAAAAAATTAAACACCCAAATGATACATGAGTATATTCTCATTGCAAAATAGCAAAACTAATAAAATGAAATTCTACCTTGATTCTATTATCCTCCAATCTCATTCCTCTCCTTCGACATTACTGTAGTTATATAGACACAAATAATTTGCTTTTGTATTGGTTTTGATATTTAAATAAATAAGGTCATACTGTATCATAAAACTGTTTTCTACTTGCTTTTTACTTTTTTTTCAGTTAGCAATGTTTTTGGAGAACTTCCTAACATACATGTTCTTCATCTTCATGACTGAATGGAATTCTACTTTACTGACATATCGTGTCCCTAGTGATGGGCATTTACCCTCTTCATGCAGGTGTGTAGAGTACTTTTCTCACACTCGGACCTGGCGGTTCCAAGTGTTCGTGGGTGTTTGATTAAAAGCTACAACCTAACTGTCCTCCAAAAAGCTGCTGTACCCTTGCCATATATTAGATATTATTAACATTTAATTTTTTTGCCAGTTAGCAGGAAAAAAATACTTCATTTAAAAAATACGTCATTTAAAATGTGTGTCAAAAAATAATCTGTCATCTAAAAATGGATTTATTTTATCTCCTATGAATCTATAATTATTTCAACATAAATAGTAAAAAAGTTATAAACAAAGGAAAAAATACTTTTTTTTTTACATTGTTTTGCCATTCTCACAGCAGTGCTGGTATTTCTTGTTCATTACATAAGCATGTTTTCATCCCTAGAGAGAAATATTTTAGGCCTGGGGCCTGTGACTCATAGGCGCCCCTCACCCCTGCTCCCACTTCTCTGGGCCCAACACATTTTAGTGAGCAACACGACCTAATTTCTGGGCAAGGAAGTCAGAAGCCTCTCTATTAACTTAGAGACTTGAAAATAAGGAAGCCCAAGACAGAAATGAAGATGTGTCCGTGATTTTGTTATTTGTTGAGTCTTGTGATGGCTTACTTACTGATGGCATTCTCCTCCACCTTCCACCTCCGCTTCCCCCGGGGACCACCTCCTCCAGATAGTTCTCTCCATTCGTGTCTGCCAGCCCTTCTTCTCCTCTGACTCCTTCTCTGGCTGCACACAAATCCAGTCCCTCCCACCTGTAGTGTCCTTCCTGGAGCTTTGCTTCACTCTCCAGCAGATGATGGAGAGGCAAACTCATGAGGCAGGCAATCCCAAGTGCAAATTCCAGGCTTGCCCCTCACCGACGTTGGACCAGCCACTTTTCTGAGCCTCTGTTTTCCCTTCTCTCATTCAGGACGGTTCCTCCCTCCAGGACTGGGGGTACAGTCAGTAGGGACATAATGTGGAAGACCCTTGCTGGGTGCTCAATGTGATACTAGTAAATGATATCTCCCTTTCCCTCTCCCCCACTTCTGCCCCTTCCCCTTCCTGCCAGCATCCTCCATCTCCTCTAAGAGCATCTATGGAGGCCCATCTCCTTCTCCTCCCCCCACTGCAGTCTGGCCTACATGGCCACATTTCTGCTGATGCAGATTCTTCATGGGGCTCACAGATGACTTCCTAATTGCCAGACAAGACAGATTTTTCCTCAGTCTGCATTCTGCTTGACCTCCTCACAGCATTTCACCTACTCCCCCCCTCTCTCCATTGGCTTCTAGAACAGAACACCCTCCTGGCTCTCCTCCTAACTCGAATTGTCCTCCCTCGGCTTCTCTTCTTCTGTACATTCACCCGCCTTGGATCGCCAGCTTTGAACCTGACTCTCTGTGCCTTTCAGAGTGACCTCATTCTCAGCCAGTCTTCTAGTCCTCCTGTGTCCTGGCTATTCCTGAATCCGCATCTTCAGCTCTGGTCTCTTTCCTGAGTGCCAGACCCGAGCTTTAGTAGCTTCTGGATGGATCCTCTATATGAATATTCCGTAGACTGTCAAGCTCTGTCCACTTTCAATTCTCTTGCTTCTCAACTACTGTTTCCTCCCTTGTACAGGACACTCCATTTGTATTGCACTGCTTCGATCCATCCCCTCCTCTCTCTGTATCAATCAGCACCCACCCCAGGAGGTCACCCTTCCACCCCACACCGTGAAACATGTGATCAGATTTCCTGAGTGGTGTGCAAGGAGCTGGACGATACAATGCAAAAGAACTGGGAGTTAGCTTCTTGTGGGGTAATTTTGGAACAGTGAAAAATGGGAGGCAAATGGAATCCAGGCAGATAAATTCTTCTTTCTCTCCTGTGGCTCACGCCAATGTGAGGCACCTGCTTGGGACCCATCATGCATGCTGGGCAAACATCCTGATGAGTGATTTTGTCCTGTTGGTTCCCCCTAAAGCAGACCCAGAGGCAAGGCAGGCATAGAGATAATTTACTTGGGAAGTGATCCCAAGGAACAGAAGCAAGAGATAAGGGAAGTGAAACAGGAGGGAAAGTCAATGCAAAGATGCTTTCAGTTGGCACCACTATGTCTAGTGACTGGTGCTCAATGCTGTGGGATGGTCTAAGGAGCTTTGTGGAATGCGTCTCAGAACAGCCCTTCTGGGTCGTGAAAGGGGAGCATCTATCCATCAGCTGCCATTACCCCATAGATGTTAACTCCCGGGTCCTCCCAGGTTGTGCATGCGTGAATGCTAAATGAGCTCCCCCAAATATTCCCAGCCTGGCATGAGAGCAGCACCGGGGCAGGAGGAGATACTCTCAGGTTGTTCTTGTGTGAAATTGGTTGGGACCCATGTAGGACTTGCTGCAGAGGTGGCTAGAGTAGGAAATGGGACCGAGAAGATAGGAGGTGGTGGTAAAAATTGTCAGCTCCAGGGACACCTGGGTGGCTCAGTCAGTTAAGCGTCTGCCTTTGGCTCAGGTCATGACCCCAGGGTTTTGGCTCAGGTCATGATCCCAGGGTCTTGGGATTGAGCCCCGCATCTGGCTCTGGCTCCCTGCTCAGTGGGGAGCCTGCCTCTCCCTCCGCCTCTGCTGTTCTCCTTGCTTGTGTTTTCTCTCAATCTCTCTCCCATTCTCTGTCAAATAAATAAACAAAATCTTAAAAAAAATTGTCAGCTCCAGACCCATGCCTCTGTGTCTCTTTATGGCTCCTGGTGGAGCTGGATGGTCAGTGCAGCGATACACCCCCTTGCCTTACAGCACCTCAATTCCCTTCTTTTGCCTCCCCTTTCCCCTCTCACTCACTCTCCTGGGCTTGCCCTTCCCAGATAAAATGTTAGTACTTTAATCCTTGCCTCAGACCCTGATTTCCAAAGGACTCGTGATGAGGCAGTCCTAGGAGACTGGATAGTAAGTTCACTTAATTGCTATGGAAATTATATTAATTAAAATGAATGTGGAACAGCCTGGCTATTTATGGCAGTACTAGGGACTTATGAAAAGAGAATGACCAGCTCAGGGCAATCAACTTCCAACTCCGAATATACTTTTTTTTTTAAGATTTTATTTATTTATTTCAGAAGACAGAGAGAGAGAGCATGAGTGAGAGTGAGCATGAGGGGGAGGAGGGAGCAGAGGGAGAGAGAGAAGCTGGCTCTCTGCTGAGCAGGAAGCTAGAACTGGGGCTCGAAACCAAGACCCTGGGATCATGACCTAAGCCGAAGGCAGATGCTTAGCCTGCTGAGCCATCCAGGCACTCCTCTGAATATATTTTTAAAGCCAGAGAGCCTCTATAGCAGCTTTTATTTTTATTATTTTTTTAACTTTTTAAAAACAATTGCTTACAAATTTTAAAAAATTATATTTAAGTGTTACCTACAGAAAAGTGCACAGAACTAGAGGAATTTCTGTCAAGTGAACAGAATCATCTGGCCAGGCCTCAGATTTAATAAATATTAAACTATCAACACCCAGGAGCTCTCTTTATGTTCTCTTCCAATCACTGCCTGTCCCCAGGGAGGGAATTATTATCCTGAATTCTTTTTTTTTTTAATTTTTTTTATTACATTATGTTAGTCACCATACAGTTATCCTGACTTCTAACACCGGTATGGTAGCTTTAAGGAGATCCCTATCGGCTGCAGTCACAGATCAGATTGTGCTGAAAATCAGACCCGGGATTTGATTATGATGACAGAGCTGCAGAAAATACCTGGGTTGGAAATATTTTGGTGGCGAAACCCAACAATCCCGAGTCCCCAAACTCCCTTGGCAAAAGCAACCCCCTCCCTCTGCCAGAGGAGAATCACCTCCCCTTGCCTGGAGACCATGCTGACTTCACTTGAATTGGAGCTTCCCAAAGAGATACTAATTCTCTTCCTGACTTGCTCCCAGCACTCCTCATGTCCTGGAGTCAGATCCCAGCACAGCCTGGATGGGGAGTGTAGCGCTTACACCTCAAGGACATTTCTAAAGCGTGCTGCTCTGTGTAAGCAAGAGTCCTGGCATGTGTGGCAGCCGATTGTATTAGCGTTTTTGTGGCTGTTGAAATTAATTACCATAAACTGAGTGGCTTAAAAGAACAGAAATGTATTCTTTCACAGTTCTGAAGGCTTGAATCAAGGTTGGTTCCTTCTGGAAGCTCCGAGGAAGAATCTGTTCCGTGTCTCTCTCCTAGCTTGGTGGGGGGGGGGGGGAGATGGCTAGCAGCAATTCTTGGCATTCCTTGATTTATAAGTATCGCTTTCCAATCTCTGCCCCATTTCCACATCACCTTCTCCTCTGTAGGTCTCTGCGGTTTCTCCTTTGCTGTCTCTTACAAGGACACTCAGTCATTGCATGTAGGGCTCACCCTAAACCTAGGACGATCTCACATTAAGATCCTTACTTAATTACATCTGCAAATGTCATGGTTCTTGGACCAGCGAGAGCTTAGGAAAGGCACTGGGGAGCAGAGTGCTTCCAGCTAACCCACAAACTGATCATGAGGAGAAGAATCAGCTCAACAACCACAGTCCTCCCCCCACCCCCCAGTTGGCACACAGACCTGCAGTTAGCAGCAGAGCCCCCAGAGTAACCCTAGCCAGCACAGCCTGGAATAGAGGTGCTCAGCCAAGCCCATCACGGGTCCTCTGCACCCCCTTTACCGTGGGCACATGAGTGATCCTAGATGATGGCCGTATTTAGCCCTTGAGTTTTGAGAGGTTTCTTTGGTAGCAATGGCTCACTGATGCAGAGGCCAACATGTATCTCTCAGCAATCAATAAAAAATAGAAGTAAGGCTTAAAGGATTTTAATAACACAGTAATGAAGCTTGGTATAACAGCTATATAAAGAACTCTGTACCCAACCTCAAAGAAGACACATTCTTTCTAAACAAATGTGGAACATTCTCCAAAAAATAAGCATATGTTGGGCCTAAAAGCAAATTTCAACTCGTTGCAAAAAGAAAATCTTTACAGGCGAATTTAGTCATCAACAGATGAGAGCAAAAAAGAAAAAAACTAAGGTCAACCCCAACCCCCAAAACTATTCATTTGCCTGCAAGAGTAGTAACTCTTCCAAAATACTTGAGTTGTAGGGAAAAAAAAAAACAAGTGGAACTTACAGATAAATTAGAAACAAGTGACAAGAGGCACTACATATAAAAATCTGTAGGGTGCAGCCGAAGTCACGCTAAAAAAAATTATAGCTTTAATACACTTGTCAGGAAATAAGGTATTTAAAAAATAAATGAACTGATCTTTCAACTTAAGAAGCTAAGAAAAGAATATCAGCACAATCCCCCAAAGTAAGTACATAATAAATATAAAAGTAGAAACCAAGAAATGAAAGAATAGAATCCATATGAGTAGTTTGTTTCTTTTTTTCTTCTGGAGAGAGGAGGACACAAATAAAATAGACACCGTGCGACAAGTTCAATCAAGACAAAATCAGAAAAGACACTAATAAACAACACTGGGAGTGATAAAGATACTGTACTTGCAAACACAGTAGAGTTGTTAAAGTTGAAGGGAATATTACATACAACTTTATAACAATAAATTTGAAAGAGAAAAGACACATGATTTTCTAGGAATCAAATGCTCAGGATTGGAAGAAGAGGGAGGAAATTTAAAGAGACCAATGAACACAGAAGAAATGGGAAAGGTGGTCTAATATCTACATTAAAATGTCCTCAAGCCCAGGGGAGCCTGCTTCTCTCCCGCTCCTCTCCCCTTATCTTCTCCCCCCTTGCACACACATGAGCTCTCTCTCTGTCTCTCTCTCTAATAAATAAATAAATAAATAAATAAATAAATAAATAAATCTGGGGGGAAAAATGTCCCCAAGCTCAACCAGACCTTTGAGGTACTAAAAATTCCCATATTACATAACCATGTAAAAATCTGGACGTCTTTCCAATATATATTCTAAGACTAGCATAATCCTGATACCAATATCAGAAAAAGGAAGGAAGGTGGGATGGACGGANNNNGGGAAAGAGGGAAGGAAGGAGGAAGGGAGGGAAGAAATCTATAAGCTTAGCTCACTTTATAAAGATGAAAATTAAAAAAAAAGCAAATTGAATGCAGCAGCATATTAAAAATAAGACTTATACTAGCTATGCAAATACGATTCAACCTTAGGAAAATTTTAATGCCAGTCGCTTTATTAGCACATTAAAAAGAGAACCATATGTACATTTCAATAGATTACAACAACTTTTTTTTTTATAAAAATCAACTCATTCCAGAAAGGGAAACTAAAAACACTCGAACTAGAAATAGAAGGACTTTTTTTTTTTAAGATTTTATTTATTTATTTATTTGACAGAGAGAGAGAGACAGGCAGTGAGAGAGGGAACACAGCAGGGGGAGTGGGAGAGGAAGAAGCAGGTTCCCAGTGGAGGGGCCCAATGCGGGGCTCGATCCCAGAACGCCGGGATCACGCCCTGAGCCAAAGGCAGACACTTAACGACTGAGCCACCCAGGCGCCCCTAGAAGGACCTTTCTTAAAATGGTGAGAATCTGCCAGAAAGTGCATCTGAAGCACCAGGCAGCTGGCAGGTGCTCCTCCCCTGCTCCCAGCCCCAGCCCAGGACATCACTGGGCTTCCATCTGGCAGCGGGTCCCCTAGGTTTCTCCCCAGATGTGCTTTCTCTCACTTGTGGTCAGCTCATCTCTTTGTCTGGTCTCCTCTCACTACATCTCAAAGATATTCCCAAGTATTTCTGGCATGGGGCAGTATCCTTTCCTAGCCTTCAAGTGGTGCTGTATTTTTTTGTATTGCTGTGTTTCTTTGATCATTATAACTGAAATTTGGATAAGGAGAGGAGCTTTAGAGGACAAGTTTAGAGGAGTCATTCGCAAAATCTAGTATAAATTAGAATCATCTAGGAGTTTTAAAAATGAGGAGTTCTGGGCCCATTCCAAGTAATTTTTTAATGTAATTTCCCCCTGATTATATTAATAATCTATATTCATTGTAGACTTTTTAAAAATACTAAGAAAATAAGATCACATACTTGGTATCTTTTGAAACATGACTTTTGGCGAGTTTCCACAGCCACAAGGGGATGACTGTTTTATGTCATTTCTTTCTGTACACATGGGTGTAACACAAGATTCCCTCCCCTTTACATAAATCTTTCTGGGATCGACAGGAGAAGCAGGTCCTAGCACTGTTAATTCAACACTTGAATTGGAATAGACACGTGTTACCCCAAGTTTTCTAGATAAGCTGTGTGGGAGGGATTCCCTGACCTTCACAGATGCAGTGGGGGATTCCCCCCCCGCCTACCCAAATTTGGGTGCTCTGGGTCTACAAGCTTTTATGAGGCTACCTCTGTTTTCCTCCTCACTTGTGAAAGGCAAAATGGGTGACTACAAGGTTCTTAGCTTATAACACTAACCTCTCATATGGCTGTAGATGTTACCTTACTGCTGTCTGGAATGGAGTGTCCTAAAAGGGAAGTTGGAACCTTTTGTCCCTTATGATTTGCTCTTATTGCTTGAAAATTTAGCCTTATTTGGATAAAATGCCTATTGGTTTGACAGTCAAATGATATCAGAACTTACTCCAAAAAGGTGACCCCCATTTATTTTGGAGGCTCTCCAAAGTGTTGATATTTCTTATGTTCACAAACTGACATGTGGCATGCCCCTTTGTCTTCCTTTCTATTTGTCTCCATCCACTGCCTGCCAAGCTGCCTGGAGAGACTCCCTGGCTGTCAGGGGCCATCGTTCATGATCCTTGAACTTGCTTTCTACTCTCCACACCATCTTCCGGGATATGCTCCGCTCCTTCAAAAACACACAGAACTTGATTTTTGTGACATTTGCCTATTTATCTCAAACTTGCCTGGTTTTGTTTCAAAGCTGACTAATCTCTAAAACTACTGGGAGCAGTGGAATGAGCCAGAAGTCACTGTACCTGGGGACAGGTGATGACACTCACAGTGAGTGAACTAGAACCAACAGCACGTGAGCCCCATGGATGAATGAAGTTGAAGGTGGAATGAGACAGTCTGGGGAAGCTCAGTTATAGAGGTTTGTCCCATTTCTATCTGGGCAACTGTGAGCCTCAGTCACAGTCTGTGAGTTGCTAGGTGAGACCTCCCTTGCCTGCCATGGGGAGAAATGTCCTTGCTCTACAGGCAGGGAGTTTAGGAATTGAGTTACAGGGATAAGGAGCATGACTTCACACTAACACACCTCAGCAGGGGTGATGCTGCTTCACTTCCTTTTCTTTCATATCGTTTTTTTAAAGTAATCTCTACACCCAACATGGGGCTTAAACTCACGACCCTGAGAACAAGAGTCACATGCTCTACCAAGTGAGCCAGCCAGGCACCACAGTCTTTTCTTTTTAAAAGTGTAGTTCAGGGGTGCCTGGGTGGCTCAGTCGTTAAGCGTCTGCCTTCGGCTCAGGGCGTGATCCCGGCGTTCTGGGATCGAGCCCCACATCAGGCTCCTCCGCTGGGAGCCTGCTTCTTCCTCTCCCACTCCCCCTGCTTGTGTTCCCTCTCTCGCTGGCTGTCTCTCTCTGTCAAATAAATAAATAAAATCTTTTTTAAAAAAGTTAAAAAAAATAAAAATAAAATAAAAAGTGTAGTTCAGGGCACCTAGGTGGCTCAGTCAGTTAAGCATCTGCCTTTGGCTTAGGTCGTGATCCTTAGGTCCTAAGGATCAAGCCCCTGCAATCAAGCCCCGAGTCTGCTTCTCCCTCTGCCCCTCCCCACCACCCCATGTGTGCTCTCTCTCAAATAAATAAATAAAATCTAAAAAAAAAGCATAGGTCTGTATGTGATGAAAATAATAAAAATAATAAGCCTTTATTGTAGACATTTTGGAACACACAAAAAAGCATCAAAGAAAACAGTCATGACCCACCATCTAAAGATGACTGCTCTTAATTTTTCGCATGTTCTTTTATAATTTTTAATGAATATACATGATAGATGTCTTAGAAAAGTGTGATTGTACGTGATGTGAAGTTTTCTCTCTCGCTTTTGTCATTTCACATACCTTCTAGAACCTGATTTCATTTTTCTGAACTGGAAAATCCCCTCTCTGGCTTTCCAAGCTCTTTTCCAGAAGTCGCCACTGTAGCAGTTTGGTACCTGTTCTTCCAGATAGTCTGTGTTTATACGGATATGAAAAAAAAAAAATCTTTGAATGCATCTAGCCCCCTTTAAAACAATAAATGGAATTCTGTTGTATGTACTGTTTACTTTTGTTCACTTAACAATGTATCCACCTACTTAATAATTATTTTCTTGGTGCTTCCGCTGTGCAGGCACTGAGAACCGCTCACACCTTCCCAGAGCATGGCAAGGAGCCCCTCCTTTGGAAATACGAGTACAGAGAGTTCCATACATAATTTATTTAACCATTCATCTACACTTCCAGGTTGGTTCTAATATTTTTGCTTTCACCAGCGATGTTTCTCCCATTTGTCTAACACTCTGCTCATGGCTCAGATGATGAAGAAAGTGGCAATTAATTCAGCAGATGGGTTAACTACCCTCCTATCTGCACCACCTGTCTTCTGGATACACCATTTAAAAGATACTAATTGCTATTGCATCTAAGTGGGGTTTGGCACTGTTATCACTTTTATAAAGTCAAGTACTTTCATGTTAGCAATAAAGGTTTTAATGGATTGGGTGGAATGATTCACAAGCTCCCTGGACCCATCTCTAGCCCTTTCTCTTACCGCTGGCCAACTAGTGACTATTGTCCCCACCCCATCTCTTCCAATATTAGTGTGGGAACTGACATATTTATTCCATTTACAACTTCAAAGGGCATTTTTTAAATGAATTACATGGGTAGGTCGTATTATTTCATATTACGTCCATTTTTAATACCTTGCAATGTCTTCAGTAGTAACTTGCAGTTACTGAGAAGTGCAGAAGAAACTGTGCTCCGTGTCACCTCTTCAACAAGTTCGTCCCTCCTCCCAGCCTTTTCCGACCCTTGCTTCCATGTACTCAGCCTAGATAGACCATTGGCTTGCCCACAAGTCCCCTCCTGACCTGCCCTAGCTACTGCTCCAGCCTCAGGTAGGAAACCCCCATGCTCCCCTGCCCGGGGAGGGGGGCAATTGAAACCACAGGTCCTGGAAGGAGCCAGGAGCACCCTAGAATTCTCTCCTTTCACACAGCCTGTTTCCTTCACTCTGTATAAGTGAAGCAAACTCCTGGGCTAATTCCTCTTAAGAATATTCAAATTTACGGGGTGCCTGGGTGGCTCAGTTGTTTGAGCCTGTGGCTCTTGATTTCTGCTCAGGTCATGGCCTCAGGTACCAGTGGGCAGTCTGCTGGAGATTCTCTCCCTCTGCTCCCCCCCTCTGCGTGCTCTCTCTCTCTCAAATAAAAAAAAATAAATCTTAAAAAGAATATTCCAATTCACTACTGCACTGAAGTAACCCAGATGGTGTCTAGCAGGGAGAATAGCTCAGTCCACTTGAAACAAACACAAGGATGTCCTGTCTCAGGGGGTGTCAAGTTCTAAAGCCAGTTCATAATGGGGTAAAACCCTCCATTTAGATAAACCACAAAACACTAAGTAAATACTTGTACTAAATACTACATGGTAGGTCAAACGAAATTACATGCGGCAGAGAATTATTTGACCATTAGGAGACAGGTACAGATGTTCAGGTGAAGAGTGATGGGGAAGTCATGCAGGGCTGTGTCGTGTGGGGCAGGTCATAGGGTCCTGCCACAGTGTGTGTCAGAATTTAACATTTAGTTTGGCCAACAGTCCTCCACTTAGAGCCCGCCCCAATCACAAAACTGGCAGGGAAAACGTTGGTCTGGTGGCTACAAATGTGAAAACTTCAGACAAAGCCCAGAAAACAAATTCCAGTGGGTTCCTTCTGGAGCAGGATCCCCATGGGCATTGTTCCTTGAATTTCTCTGCCCACACTTGGCGACCGTACAGTAGGTCATGCTGCAGGATCTACTCCTATGCAAGAAGTGACCCCTTCTCCAGAACCTTTGCCTCTTCTCCCTGGACACTTGAACACTGAGTGCAGCCCTCAGGCCTTCCGGGCATTGCTTTTCTATTCTCTTAGCTCAACAATCCTAGAATTTCCATTATTAGTGCCAGCCACGTCTGATGTTGTCTTATGTTCCTCCAAGAGAAGAGTCTTCCTCTAATTTCATAGAGATATAATTGAAATACATGAAATTGCACATATTTAAAACCTACTATTTGTTCAGTTTGACATATGCATACGTCACTATAATCAGGTCGGCAAACACTTCCATCAGCACCAGTATTGACACTTTTGACGAGTTTGCATTTCTGCAGTGTATATAAATACATATATATAATTGCATATAAATAGGATCAGACAGCATGTACTTTGTCTAGCTTCTTTCATTTAGCATGATGATTTTGAGATTTGCCCATGTTGTTGTATGTATGCATGGTATGTTCCTTTTTATTGCTGAGTAATACTCCGCGGTATGGATATACCATCGGTTTTTATATATTCACCTATGATGGACATTTGTGTTGCTTCCAGGGTTTGTTTTTGCTTTTATTTTTATATTACATATAAAGACTTGTTATCAAATGTGTAAGTCTTTGTGTGGGCATATGTTTTCATTTTTCTAGGTTAAATACATAGTTGTAGAATGCTGGTTTGTATGGCAAGTGTATGTTTAAGGTTTTAAGAAAATGTTGTGCTGTTTTCCAAAGCAGTTATATCATTTCACATACCCACCAGTCATATGTGAGAGTTCCAGTTGCTCCATGTTCTTGTCAGCACTTGGTATGGTCAGTATCTTTAATTTTAGCCATTTTGGTAAGTATATGGTATTTTGGTTTTGATTTTCCTAATGAATAATGATGTGAACATCTTTTCATGGCTCATTGGCCATTCATATATCTTTTTTGTGAAGTGTCTATTTGAATCTTTCTCACATTTTCTTACTGTTTTGTCTTATTATTATTGAGTTGAAGAGTTCTTTATATGTTTGGATGCAAGTTCTTTGTCTCATACATGTGCTGTACATATTTTCTCTCAGTCTGTGGCTTGCATTTTTATTTTCTTATGGGTGAATTTAAAAAAAAAGGTTTTATTTTGATGAAGTCCATTTGTCATTTTTCTCTTTTGTAGTTTTTTTATGTTTTAAGAAATCTTTTTAAAAAAAGATTTTATTTATTCATTTGAGAGAGAGAGAGAGAGAGAGAGAGCACAAGCAGGAGGAGGGGCAGAGGGAGAGGGAGAAGCAGACTTCCTGCTGAGCAGGGAGCCCAATGCAGGGCTCTATCCCAGGACCCTGGGATCATGACCTGAGCCAAAGGCAAATGCTTAACCAACTGAATCACTTGGGCACCCCAAGAAGTCTATACCAACTCCAACATTGCAAAAAATTTTCTCTTAATGTTTTCTTCTTAAAGTTTATAGTTTTCAGTTTTGTGTTAGGTGTTTGATCCATTCTGAGCTAAATTTTCTGTATTTGTGTGTTCATTTTCTGTATGTTCATTTTTTCCCACATGTTTATCTGGTACATACAGCACCATTTAAAGAAAAGACAAGATAAGGTTTTGAGATGTAACCACTTTCCTGGTTACTTTTGTTTGAAGGTATTCCGTATGGTTATGTGTCTTAGGAGACATAATGCATGGGGCTGGACATTATATCTCCGGAAAAATTTGATTTGGATGCGGTGAGCAGAAGAGGGCTGTCACCTCCTTTGTTTTTGATAGCATACTTCTCCTAATGCAGACTTTTACCAGACTACCTGTTTTTGTTGTGATTGTTGTTCTTTGTCAACCATATAGGTGACTGACCCATATTGAGTTTGGATGCAACTAGGAACCTTATATCTTGCTTATGAGCTCAGTCTTTCATCAGATCACCTCTATCCCAGCTGAATTTTGTAATTCAAGTCTATACTTTCATGTAAGCATTAAATTTTATCTGGCTTTCTTTGGCCCATGCTTTCAATCTATTGATCCTAATTTTGTTGAGCAGGAGTTTGGTGTCGTCCACAATTTCCATACCCAGGCCTCAGTCACCCATGGCATGCCAGTCACCTGCAACAGGCACAGGAATTTCACAACGTTCCAAAGAGTTATGCACTCAATCTTTACCTTTGAGGGGCTTAGGGTGCACAGATGAACAAATACAGGTCCTCAGCTTGGGAGCTGTTTGTCTAAAGAGGGAGGCAGGAATGAAGCCATCCATTGCAGTAGGCTGTGGTCCGTGGCAATAGAGGGAAGTATTCTAGGGACACAGAGAAGAAATAGCTAGTCATCATGGAATAAGGAAATATCACAGAAGACTGCCAAGTATTTCTAGCTACTCTAATTCCCTCCCTTATGGTAACACTCACTTTGAAGACCCTTCCTCCCCATCCCTATCCAAGCCATGGAGTAAGGACTGGCCTCACCCTCAGCTCCAGGGAACATTGCCCAACCAGCAAATTCCAGACCCCAGGCTGCCAGCCTCAGCATTAGAGCAGATATCATGGAAGGCAAGGAGAAGCCAGAAGATTTCTCACTGATACATAATTGTATGTACTCTTCTCCCATCTGTTCCCCCTTTTCCTTCTCCTCATTTAAGTCAGCTTGGTGTGCATTGCTTCAGGGGTGGCATGTGGCAAGTCAGAAAATAGGCATACTCTGAAAATCCTGCTGGTGTTGGCTTTACACTTAGAAGTGAATTCCTGAGAATTATCACAGTCAAAGAAACATAAAAGGAGACGGATTCTCCCCAGACTGAAAATAGATTGCTCCAGACTGGGCAGAAGAGAAGGAAGAGTGAGGCTGTGGTCCCAGGAGTGGATGGGGCACAGTCCTCTTTCCTGTCAGCCCGACTGGGGAGATGTCAAGACCCGAGAGAGAGATACATTCAAGATTGGCTCCTGGCACAGTATCACCAAGAGCTGCCTGGCCTGAAGCAGTCAAAACGACAATTGTGGGCCTGTGGAATAAGGACCAAATAACTTTCCCTACCCCAGTGCCTCGGCACTGTGCAAGACCCAGGATCATGGGGCAACCAAGAGGGTGAGGTTTCCCAGAAAGGATGGACGTTGTTTTTCCTGCAGCCCAGCAGAAGAAGGGGACTTGAGTGAGAAGTTAAGTAGCGTCATGGAATATAAAGCAAGTTTTAATTCTTGAATTCTTCGGTTCAAGAGATGAAATTTACACTCAGCACACACCGAAGGAGATTAAACTTCTCTTTTCCTGTCCCTGCTCCGCACCAGTTCCTTCCCTTGCAGGGTGAACAGTCATACCTACAGCAGTGCTCCATCTGGTTTGCACTTGCTTACGCATGCACACCCTCAGACTCCCCTTGTGCTCTGCAGCCCTGTGCTCAGGAAAGCAATCTCCGACCAAGCCCAGTGCCATGGTGGAGAGAGGCTAATCCTGCCCTCCCTGGACACCACTGGACACTTGCTACAAGATGGCCTTGGAACAGATGACCCAAATAATGTTCTAGGACCATTTTTTAAAAAAGATTTTATTTATTTATTTGACAGAGAGAGAGACAGCCAGCGAGAGAGGGAACACAGGCAGGGGGAGTGGGAGAGGAAGAAGCAGGCTCCCAGCAGAGGAGCCTGATGTGGGGCTCGATCTCAGGACTCCAGGATCACGCCCTGAGCCGAAGGCAGACACTTAACAACTGAGCCACCCAGGCGCCCCTAGGACCATTTTTCTGAGTATCAGGTGTCGAAAGATAATTATTTAGGTGACTTAAATAAAGATTAAAGGGTTTATTCAACTGATACACATCAGAGAGTGCCTGAAGGACAGGTGAGCCCAGATTCAAGTAGGGTCAAGGTTTCTATAGGATAGGGGAAAGCTGAGTATGCAGATGTGCAGTTTCGGTGTAGGCAACAGTTTTTGACTTCAAGGGAAACTCAGTTTGGAGGTTGTTCCTATTTTTGTGCCCCTTGCCCAGGATCATTGGTGCAATCCTAACGCCATTAGAATGGTATATTCCAAGAAGTATTTCTGCAAGTTCTGTGGCTTATGGTCTACTCAAAGTTTGCAAGGTGTAAGGTCTTGCAAACAAAAAGAAAAAGGGGCAAGGTTAGAAGGCAAGGAGGACACTAGGGGCCCCCTATTGTGCAGGTTTTCATTTGTATACTCAAGAATCACAGATTACATCATGAATGAGAGAGTGTAGGCAAGAACACTGTGGAAAGTGACTGGGGCTCCCCCTCCAGCAGAGTTCTCCTACCCCGCTATTCTTAAAGGCCATCCCTGTAGACCCTCCCATTGGCTCTACATTCTCACTCTGCTCAGGAAACATCCTGTCCCTCTGCTCAGACATAGGGGCATCCTTTGTGGCCATCTTTATTGGGACCCACAGACAATGCTTATCCCTGTCAGTCCAGGGACAGGCATAAAGATCTCAGGACTCTGCAGCCCTGTATCATCCAGCCTTACCCTGTCAGCCTCCCTTCACCTTCCGGGCCTCCCTTCCATGGCTTAGCCTGCCCCATCCCTCTGGGTGATTTTGCAGTATCTCTGTTATCCAAGCCAGCTTCTTGTTTCTCCAGTGTGTTCCCCAAAGCTGGCACCCTGGGCCGTTCACTCAAGCTAGTTGGTGGCTCTCTCTGCTGACACTTCGATCCCTCATCTGCCCTCTTCTACCAGCCCTTCCCCCACTCCTCTCTTCCTGGGTATTCTCCATCAAGGGTGTGGTGGTGCTACATGGAAAATCCCAGTTGCCCTCTGGCGGATGTCTACATTAGCCTGGTCCTTGTTTCTAGGGATGTTGGAAAGGTAGTTGTGGAAATGCACCTGTAGGAAGCCCAGGCACAGAACTTGGAAATGCTGCCTCCCCCTCAGGCCATGGAGGCCTCCCATCTGCTAGAAGAGGAAACACCACCTCCTTTTCCAAAACATATCTGACAACAGTGTCCCCATCTCCACTTTAATTTGAGTAGCATATCTTCTGGGAGTAGAGGACAATTTTTGGATTCCCTTGAGCTCAAACAGATATTCCCCTGGCTGTGTATGGATAAAGAAACCTAACCCCAACCTTCCCGGATGAGGGGCATAGAGGTAGTGATGACTGTGACATTCCCCTGCTGCCTTGTCCCCTTCCTCCCTGGACAGAGGTGTGAGCAGGGCCCCAATAGCACACAAGGCAAATTTTTAAAAGGCACCCCTGCTGGGCAGGCATATTGCTAAAAGCACCCCCTTTGAAGAGCTGAATTACAAAAAGGAGCCCCCTCAATGACAGACTTGCAGCACAGGCAGAATTTCTGTCCACTCACCCCTCTGGGCGCCTTTGTGCCCAGTACAATCTGCAGAATCCTACTGGCAACCCGGTGGGAGACAATGGCTGACATTCAGCATAGCCCTCTTTCCATGCTCCAAAAGCCCACCGTGCACCCAATCATGGTAAAGTTCTGACTGTACATCAACTCTGGTTGATACAAATAATTAGCCACTCCATAGAGAGCACAGTGTTGATAATTTACTTAGCATCTCATCAGGGTGAGGTCCATGTTGATTAACTCAGTTTGTTCCAAGTTGCTCAGGACCCCTAACTCACCAGCATGTTAGAGATGGCCCACATCTCCTTACCACCTTCCACCCTTTATCTTGATGTCTGTCTTTCAGTGTCTAAACAAACTGCCTCTTCTGCCCTAGCATAGCTGTAGTGGCCTCGGGAAGAACAGAGTGTCAGACTCTGGCCCTGGAGCCATTTCTCCCCTCTTACCCTGAGCCCCTCCACCGGGGTCGACTCAAAGAAATTTCCTTCCTTGAAGAAGTTCTCAAAAACCTTATCACTTTAGTTTCCTTTATTCAAGTTTTCTTAAAGCTGTGATTTCTTGTGTTTGGGGTTTCTAGTCTTTTTTCTTTTAAGATTTATTTATTTATTGGACAGAGAGAGACACAGTGAGAGAGGGAACACCAGCAGGGGGAGTGGGAGAGGGAGAAGCAGACTTCCTGCTGAGCAGGGAGCCCGATGCGGGGCTTGATCCCAGGACTCTTGGATCATGACCAGAGCCGAAGGCAGATGCTTAACAACTGAGCCACCCAGGCGCCCCTGGGGTTTCTAGTCTTGTCCATTTTTTTGAAAAATCTGGGTCTTAGGGACAGACAATAATGTTAACGTTAATAATGACAATAATAGCTACCAACTGTTGAATGATTACTTGGTACCAGATATTGTGTTTGGTGCTTTGTATTCTCTTACCTAATCCCCCTGAAAATACCCTGAAGTAGGTACTCTCTTTAGCCCGTTTCACAGGAGAAGGGATTCAATAGGTAGAACTTGCAGCTAGTGTGGGGCAGGGCCAGAGCTGGAGCTGTGCCTGCCTGACTCCAAAGTCTGGCCTCTCCCATGGCAGCCTGTCCTCATTCTTCAGGGAACCTGGGAACATGGCATCATCTGAATCCAGCCAGGACTTGTGCCCGATATTGAAGACATCTACTCCTGGAAATGTTTCTTTAGGGAAGCTCAAGCGTTCAAACAAAGAACTCATTTTTTCTCATCACCTGCTTACATGTTAGATTGTTGTTGTTAAATTTTGCCTCTCCCAACTTGAGTGCCATCTCTGCGAGGACACGAACTTTATTTTGTTTCCTGCTGTGTCTCTGAGTGAGGTGGGGCCATCAGAGGATTCAAGAAAGGAGGGAACACAACCTGACACACTTTTCAGACGACCTTTCTGGTGGCAAGGGTACTGGCAGGGGGCACTTGTAGGAGGATGTCCCTCGAATCCAGGCAAGATATGAAGTGGGCATAGATCTGCATATGTTCCATGAGGGTGATAACAGGGTCAGACTGGCTCATGTAGTGACAGGAGATCTCACAGGATTTACTGGCTAACTCAAAGTGTGGTGTGAGGAAAAGAGAAATCAAGGGTCCTCTAAGGATTTTGAGCTGAGCAGATGGAAGGTTGAAGCTGCCATTTCTTACAGTGAGATGGGGGTATGATGGGTTTGGGTGGATGTGCCTTTCAGACATTAATGCGTGGACAGAAGCCTGGCTAGAAGCTGGAGGCAAGGGTTGGGAGCTCAGAGAAGAGGGCTGGGGAGGAGATAGAGTTACTGGCATCATCAGGAGATGGATGGGGTCTAAAGCCCTGACAGAACCCAGTGGCATTGTCAAGGGAACGGTGGATGGAGAAGGAGCCCAGGGCTGAGTCTGTAAAAACCAAGGCCAAATTCCACTGGCCACAAAGCACAACCTGAGCATCTGAAAGGGTAAAATGATGGAGGGCAACATTGAGTTTATGATACTCACAAAGGCACAGACTCATTATCACCGTCCTCTCTGCCTTCTCTTGTTTGAGTGTTCCTTGTTTCTCATCCCAGATGGAAGCCACAATGCTTCCCATGACTCAGCCTCAGAAGTTTCACACTCTCCTTCATTCTCTTCAATAGCCATAAGTCACTAGTCTCAGTGAGGTTAAAAAAAAACCCACAAAAAACAAAAGACAAAAACCCCAAACCCCAAAACTATCACACTGAGGTATTGTTGAGAGTTCCTTGCCGAGATGCCCAGGGGACTTTGGCTCTATAGGCTTGCAGATTTACAAACTGGTCTAGGCTGCAGGTAAGGATTCATTATAGAATTGATGGGTAGTAAGGAGGGCACGTATTGCATGGTGTGCTGGGTGTTATACGCAACTAATGAATCATGGAACTTTACATCAAAAACCAGGGATGTACCATATGGTGACTAACATAATATAATAAAAAATATTATTATAATTAAAAAAAAGAAATGAGGGCATGAGAGGTTTAGGAGGACAGGAGGCTTCAGTGAGGCAGTTAAGGCTTTGGAGTTAAAGCAATTGCAGGTTATGCCCAGTTCTAGGGTGTGGACTTGAAATTGTCCCTAAAGCATCAAGTTGAATCATATGCAATATGATTTTGGAGGTCAAAACCAGTAGACTATCAAGATTTGCATATGGTCCAACTTGCATAAACATTGGTGAAAGTCACTAAAGTTGATTTTCTGATCTTGGTTTAGACCAAAGAAACTTGCTTCTCTATTCTCTGTCCTAACAAATGGACTAGCTATTTTTCTCTTTTCACTTTTTTTGTGTTCACCTTCCCTGACTGCTCATTTGTTTTCAGAATTCTGGCTGTCATGTTGGTCACACCATGACTTTCTGTATGTCAGTCAATCCATGTGATTGATATCTAGGAGATATCCCTCCTAAACTGGGAGTCAGAAAAAAAATTTAAAAACCATTTCCTTAACAAACATATTAAAAATAATTTGAAGTGGCAGCAAAATGTATCTCTGGTGTCTGAGCCAGCATTAGTGCATAAACTTTTGAGAGTTCCTGCTAAGCTGACTATTGCATTTGCTGGAATATTGCACTAATGGGAGGAAAGGCATTCTCATAGACCAGATACTAAATGAAAATCATCCTGAAGAATTACCGTAATATCCTTTATATATTATAATTTTATGGACTGACGCGAGCAGCTTTTTTCTGTCCATCAAAGTCTTTATAAATGGCGTGGAAAATAAGTACCCCACGGCTGGCATCTATTAACAAGATGAACATCCTGGGCACACTATTTCATAACTCCCACTGGCTCCCCAGAGGTATAATTAGGGTTGAATTTTTCATGAACACAGACACCATCTTCTTTGTCCACCGTGCTGTGCTTTGTGCTTGACTATTTCCAGCACTCCTCTCAGGAAAACACAAAAGGAGAGAAAAGAGTCACGTACCCAGCAAATGGAAGTGATTCTGGGGCTTGCTGTAAGGGCCACTCAGGTCCTACCACGTTGCTGGGGGTCTCTTTAAGATCCAGCACTGCCTGCCCTGATTCATGACAAGGTCAGATGAAGACAACACAGTCACCTGGAGCTGAATCTCCCTAGCAGGACTTCCAGGTTTGGGAAAGAGAAAAATAGAAAAAGTCTTCCCTGTTTAGTCCTAAGTAGATCTACTGACTCCATTATTTTTAAGTCATTAAAAAAAAATAGTGACATGGCTACGATTTGTTTTTCTGGACCTAACTTGTTCTCCTTCCTGGCTTATTCAGTGGGTGGTGTCTGGTCTGATTTGCAATCATGTTTGAAATGCTTTGTCAATGGAAATCATCAGCCATTGCCCCCAGAAGAATCTCCGTACAATATAAGTCTAGTTATGCCATTCCCCTGCTTTAAATCTCTCAGCGTGTTTTTTTTTACACTTTTTTTTTTTTTACACTTACGGGAGAAAGTCCAAGTACCTAACACAGCCTGTGAGGTCTTCATCATATGTGCTTGAGTGGTCTCCATCCTCATTTCCCGCCTCTCCCTTTACAGGCAAGCTACAGTCCTGACACTTACAATTCTTTACAACTACTTACAATCCTCTAAAAATGCCTTTCTTTTAATTCTGGAAATTTCCACAATTCTGGAACATAATTCTTCATCTGGCTAAAAGAATACTTCAAAAGTTAAGGCACGTTCTGATAAAGTAGACATGTTTCAACCCAAAGTTCAACTTCTTATTTAATGGGGAAATACTGAAGACAGTCCTGCTGAAGATAAGAACAAGGCAAAGAACTATTGCCACTACTCTCCAGCATCAGAAAGATAAAATATCCGGGAATAAATTAAATAAGAAATGTGCACACCTTGATATACCGAACTCTACAGCATTCCTGAAAGTCGAAGAAGTAGATCTAACAGTGAAAGATGGAATGGATTCCTGGACAGGGAGACAACATCATAAAGATTTCAGTCCTGCTCAGGTTATTTAAAGAATTTAATGTGATCTCTACAAAAACACCAAGTTTTTTTCCCTTCTGGAACTTGACAAGATGAATATAAAAGTTTCTATGGAGAAATAAAGAGGCAAAATTTGGCAGGAAAACCCTGAAAAGAAGAAAAGTACTGGGGGATTGAGTCTAGCCTTAGCATATATTTAAACATACTGGAAGTCTACAATATCTTTTTTATTGAAGTATAGTTGACACATAATGTTATACTAATTTCAAGTGTACGACATAGTGATTCAACAATTGCATACATTACTCAGTGCTCACCATGGTGAGTGTAGTCACCATCTGTCACCATGCGAAGTTATTACAGTATTATTGACTATATTCTCTGTGCTGTGCTTTTCATCCCCTGGATGTATTTATTTTATAACTGGAAGTTTGTAGCTCTTAATCCCCTTCACCCATTTCGCCATCCCCCCATCCTCCTCCCCTTTGGCAACCACAAGTGTGTTTTCTGCAGTTAAGTCTGTTTCTGGGTTTTTTGTTTGTTTGTTTGCTTGTTTGTTCATTTGTTTTGTTTTCTATATTCCACATATGAGTGAAATCAAATGGTATTTGTTTTTCTCCAACTTATTTCACTTAGCATAATACCCTCTAAGTCCATCAATGTTGTCCCTAAAGAAAACAAAAACTCTAACTTGAAAAGATATATGCACCCCGATGTTTATTGCAACATTATTTACAATAACCAAGATATGGAAGTAACCTAAATGTCCACTGCTAGATGAATAGACAGAGAGAGAGAGACAGCTAGTTGGAGGAGCCTGATGTGGGGCTCGATCCCAGAACTCCAGGATCACGCCCTGAGCCGAAGGCAGACGCTTAACCGCTGTGCCACCCAGGCGCCCCCAACCTCAGTATTTAAACTGATATTATATTGGTGCCTGAAAGACAGACCAATGGAGCAAAATAAAAAGACCTGGAGTAGACCTTATGAATATATGAAAAACCAGTGAATTATACATTTAAATGGATAAATTTTATGGTATGTGGATTATACCTCAAAAAAGGAAAAACTCTGAGATACTATTTCTCCTCTCTCACATTGTCAACCTCCCAAAATTCAGCAATACACCCTGTTGATGAGACGTAGAGGGGCATTGCTAGAAGAGATACAAAAGGGCATGAGCTCTCTGGAGGAGACTATGATAGTATGTGGCATTTTGTCCTTTCCCTTTGACCAGCCATTCCACCTCAAGATATACTCCCACAAATGTGAAATATCCCATGTATAAGTTATTCCTTGTAACATTATTTGTAGTAGAAAAATACTGCAAGCAACCCAAATGTCCATCAGTCTGAAGCCAGTTGGGTGAACCATGATGCTTCCACAAAACATAGTGCTACCCAGCTGTAAAAAAAGAATGACGTCCCTCTTGTTCTCATATGGAGTGACTGCTAGAAAAAGCTGGCAAGTGAAAAAGCAGGTTCAAGTAGGAACAATATTTTGCTACCCTTTTCTGTAAGGAGTAGAGGGAAATGAGAGGACAAGTAATTATTTGCTTCTTTTTCTAAAAGACATACTGCAAAGGAAAAGTCAGAGGCGAGAAAGAGGTTGAGGTGCCTGAGGTAGAGGGGAGACTTTTCTGGGCATTTTTTGACATTGTCTTGAATGTCGAACAATGTAAATGTCTTACATATGTTTTAAAAAATTCAGTGAGAAAGAAAAGCAAACCCCAAAGTAGAGACAGCCTGGGTGATAGAAGTTGGCAGGAAGGAACAATCAGGTGACGTAAACACAGCGTGCTGGCTGTATGCCTTAGTGGATATACTATCACAACAAAAGGACAACAGAGAAATCTTACTTCTTGTCCTTCCCGTGTTAAGAATGCAGTTAGTATTACTATTTTGGAGCTGTTTGTGTGTGTGGTGGGAACCAGAGGCCATGATTCCCCGGGGAAGCAGTTCTGTTGCTAACACCCAGATCCCCAGATCTGCAGTTCTAACACTCACTTCTGGCTACAAAGTGCCAATGGAGCTGAGCCCACCCTTCATTTTCTATATTGTCACTTACCCGCACTCACCTTAGATGATGTGGACAACGTCTGCATCACCCTCCATCTCTTGATCATTCTTTCACAATTCCTCTTTGGGTCCTTTTGTCCTCTATTACGATGGAATTCCTCTGTTCACTGTGCCATTTTTAAAGCCGTGTTTCTATTCTCTTCAGTACTTGCATGTGTTTCTTTTCTTTTTCTTTTTAAGGTTTTTTTTGTGGGTGGGTCTTTTTCTTGATAACTTGCTCTTGCTTGATATGATGATGTTCACTTGTTTGACTGTGCTTCCTCTGGTGTCTATTCCTCTGTCCGTTTTATCAGGGCCTCTCTTGGGTGCGCTTGATTTTCTTCAGGTGTTTGTTGAATTGTGGTTATGTGTTCATTTTTGGGTTTGCGCTGACCTGAAAGGTGTGTGTGGCATTACTTACCACAGTCTATCATCATGGACACAGGCAAGGGTGACATGCAGCTCCCAGGGAGGGTCCAGGTTTTTGGATGTGGGGGCTACTGGCTTCTTGAGTCACCAGCTGGGAAGGGTACTGCTTACCTTGACCTAAACATCTACACTCCCTGCTCGCTCCTGGTCAGTGACCCCCTGTCATCTACTGCTGGCACAAGCTGTGGAAGTTGGAAAAGGGGCTCAACCACCTGGCTGCGTCTCCTGCTAGATCCCATCTAGAACCCTCCAGATCTCTGAACTTGCCTCTCTCCAACTTGGAGCTCCCCCTTGAATGCCTTCCTCCTTTTTAGGAGTCCTCTCCTTTGCATGTTTTGGGATTTGGTTTCCTTCCTCAGTCTGATCCCATCTGCCTTCTGACTTTCAGGCATCCCTCATAACGTCCACGAATGGCACCCTCTCTTGCCTTCCAAAATAGTTATGAATTTTTTAAAGATACACTCTTTTAAATTTCTACAGATTTGTATGGAGATACTGTAGTGTATGCATATGGTTCTCTTGATCTGAGGTTACTTTTTACACTTATACTTTTAAAAAGTATAACCAGGCAATTAGGCAATTAGGCAGCATTGACAAAGATGTCCTTGGGTTCCCAGAGCAGAGATACAGAAACTGCAAAATGAGGATCTGGACTATTTCCCATTAATGATCCTAAGCCTGGAAGGAAGGACTCTAGGGAATCATTGTGTTCTTGAATCCCATTCCTGTCACAGGCTCATCTATTAACTACTGTACTAACAATGACTTTGCTACCAGCTGGTGACTCTACTATTGGCTGGAAAACATCCAGATGCACACCGCTCAGAAGCTAAATCAATCCCATTGATTGTAGGATGATAAATGATCCTGAGGCACAATCCATATACCTGATAATTGCCACTTTATCAAAGGAAGACGTCTTTAAACAAGCTTTAATAAGAATGTTAAATGTTATGCAGGTAAGGGCTTGAGAATTCCAAAAGGAAGTAGTCACGGCTATGGAAAGAGGTCGAACTTATTTGCAAAAAGATAGGGAGCTGTGTGAAACTGCTGTGTGATTTTCAAATTGCATTTGAAAAGAAGTAGAGATAACAAGAGTACCCATACTATTCTGCCTTCCCCAGCTCCTCTGAGAAGGAGCAACAGACAGCATCCCCCACCACACACGGGCTCCTCCTGCCTGGCTTCTGACCCTACAGAAGGGAAGAGTGGAAACCTAGCACTAGGGAATTCTTGGTTCCATGTGTGGGTGGCGTTGGGGCCTGGGTGAGCCCCAGGGGCCTGCACGTGTCTGACGCTTGCTTACCTCATTGGACTCCATCCCAATTTCTCCTGCTGGGCAGGCGGGCCCGCCCCTGGTGGAGGACCACAGTTCGCAGGAAGAAGGGCAGTTGTCACATAGAAGTGCTGCTTTTATTTGGAGCATCAATCTTGTCAAAAACTGCAGGAAAACAAAACCCTACAATTTTACATAAACAAGCAAACAGACATATTATGGTGTAGAAGGCAATCTCAATGTTAATTTTTAAGACCAAACATGAGATGTCAAAGAAATGTTAGAGTAGTGGAGAGTGGCTTTAGGTTTTGTCTTCACATCTTTCTAGTATTTCTTTTTTCCTTGTATCACTTTCCTGAAATGTTCACTGGAAGAGTTTGGGAAGCCATTCTTGTAAGGGCAGATACTATAGACAGACTCCCTCAGTACCCCACCACATGCCTCCCTCTTCAGCTAGCCTTCCTGTTGTGCAGCTCCTGGAAAATTAAAAACTGCATTTCCCAGACTTCTTTGTAGCAAAGC
Source organism: Ursus maritimus (assembly GCF_017311325.1). Taxonomy (NCBI): domain Eukaryota; kingdom Metazoa; phylum Chordata; class Mammalia; order Carnivora; family Ursidae; genus Ursus; species Ursus maritimus. The sequence goes on along the minus strand of NW_024424453.1, from coordinate 47,451,802 downwards.
TTCCTATGTTTTGTGGAGCTAATATACCCATTTGATACTATCTGAAATCAAGGGCCAAGACCATCTACTTGATCCTCCTTTGATCTGTGAAGTCTAGGACAGTGTCACGTGCTCTTCTGCTTGGCTAAGGACACCCACCTTGCCAAGATGGTAGAAAGTGCATGGGTAGAGACCCAGTCCCTATCATGGCACCAAAAGCTCTCTTTGGCCTGGCCCCTGCCTACCTTCTTGAGATTATCTATCCTCCTGTAATTTAAAGAAATACCCTGAATCCATTCGCTTGAAAGTATCCAGGCTGTGAGTCAGTTGTCATGATTCAGGAGAGGAATGATGAGGGCTTTAACTCTCAATGATCCTCAGATTGGAGACAGTGAATAGATAGATCCCAGAGGTGTTTGGGAGATAGACTTAACTGAGCATGGGGTGACACCAGCGTTTCTGGCCTGGCCAATTCCCAAGTCAGGCAATGTAGGAACATGTTTGGAGGAAAATTGTAAATTGAACACTGGAAATTCTTTTTTTTTTTTTATTAATAATGATTTTTTATTATATTATGTTAGTCACCATACAGTACATCCCCGGTTTTCGATGTAAGGCTCGATGATTCATTAGTTGTGTATAACACCCAGTGCACCATGCAATATGTGCCCTCCTTACTACCCATCACCGGTCTATCCCATTCCCCCACCCCCCTCCCCTCTGTAGCCCTCAGTTTGTTTCTCATAGTCCATAGTCTCTCATGTTTCATTCCCCCTTCTGATTACCCCCCCTTTCTTTATCCCTTTCTTCCCCTACTGATCATTCTAGTTCTTATGTTCCATAGATGAGAGAAATCATATGATAGTTGTCTTTCTCTGCTTGACTTATTTCACTTAGCATTATCTCCTCCAGTGCCGTCCATGTTGTAGCAAATGTTGAGAACTCGTTCTTTCTGATTGCTGAGTAATATTCCATTGTATATATGGACCACAACTTCTTAATCCAGTCATCTGTTGAAGGGCATCTCGGCTCCTTCCACGATTTAGCTATTGTGGACATTGCTGCTATGAACATTGGGGTGCATATGGCCCTTCTCTTCACTACGTCTGTATCTTTGGGGTAAACACCCAGTAGTGCAATGGCTGGATCATAGGGTAGCTCAATTTTTAACTTTTTAAGGGACCTCCACACGGTTTTCCAGAGTGGCTGTACCAACTTGCATTCCCACCAACAATGTAGGAGGGATCCCCTTTCTCCACATCCTCTCCAACAATTGTTGTTTCTTGCCTTGTCTATTTTTGCCATTCTAACTGGCGTAAGGTGGTATCTCAGTGTGGTTTTGATTTGAATTTCCTTGATGGCTAATGATTTTGAACATTTTTTCATGTGTCTGTTAGCCATTTGTATGTCTTCATTGGAAAAGTGTCTGTTCATATCTTCTGCCCATTTTTTGATTTGTGTATTTGTTTCTCGTGTATTGAGTTTGAGAAGTTCTTTGTAGATCTTGGATACCAGTCCTTTATCTGTTGAACACTGGAAATTCTAAGCTGAGTTTTGTGAAGAAAATCTCAGGGTGGAGATGTCTAGTGGGCCAATGAAATATAGACCTAGAACTTGGGGAAGATCTTAGTCTTGGGAAGTGGACTGAGAACCATGAGCACATGCAAGTTCAAATTAAAGTTCTCCTCATGGAGAAGAAAATGACCTGGCGCACCTCTTGGTGTGCATTTGCCATAATCATTACGAGTGAATAATGCTCACCTTGCATTGTCGGGACCCTGAGCTCAGTTTATAGCTCAACTGTGTGAGTGTGAGTGGGAGTGCGTGTGTGTATGCATATTTTCCCCTAATATATATATCTTTCCCCATATCTATCTATCTATATAGATATGGATATAAACGAAGGGACACGTAGTTGTAGTAGCATCTTAGTACATTTTCTCCAAAACCACTCTTTTAAAATATAACTGCCAAAGAAGCACTAAGTCCAGAACCTGAAAAGAGCAAAGAGGGGAAATGAAAATGAGAAAGAATGTCTCCAGGCATTGCTCTATTCATTTCTGATATCCACATGGGATCTATAACGTGCAAGGTCAGAGAGAGGGGATGGCCATTTATCTAGCGTACCTAGAGTTAGCTAGCCTAGGTGTGTGCTCCAAGTAATCCTTCCAGTAACATGGCCCTACAGCAACCACCATTTGATTGGTCTATCAATCAATTTATCAATCAACAAATACTGTGAACACTGAGTCCAGTGCTTGGCCATACAGAGCAAGGGCAGCCTAGACCACGGGAGGAGACCAAGTCCCACTAGAGCTAGAAGCAGCAGCTGTGGTCTGGCTGCCTCTCTTCCTCCCCCAAGCTCTGAAATCTGCAGGCACAGTTCAAGTGCTCCAGAGGGTTTCGGATCCCAAGAAAAAACTCATCTGGATGTTCCCAGGGTTAGACTGTCTTTAGGAAACTTTACCAACCCCCCTTCTATAATAGCCCTAGCCTGTCAACAGCCCATTCCCAAATTAACCACTAAGTCAAGGGAGCCCTTGTTATGCAAACACACTTCACACAAGTTTCTCAGCTGGCCCTCACTCCAGCCAACCACACTGCTGCCCTATTCCCCTGCCCCACCACCCCAGCTCATGGAGAAATCCCGAAGCCACAACAGTGACCAATAGGAGGCAGCAAGTTGGGATTGTTTATGATTATTTTATTGTTCATCTTCACTTTTTATTAGAGATTTTTGAACACATACAGAAGTAGAGAAAATAGTATAACAGTTTCTCATTTAGCCCTTACCTGTACCCATCCTTTGTTTTTAAGCAAATTCCACGATTATCACTTCACTGTAAAAGTCAGTATATGTTTCTAAAATATAAGAATTCTTTTACTAGAAGTATAATGGTGATACCATTATCTCACCTAAAAATGCTCAATAATGATCTAATATCATCAAATGTTATTTATGTTTATTTTACTAACTGGCCCTTTTCTACAAAAACAAGCATTGCCTCTCCATCTCCTTTCTCTGTCCCCTCCTGGCCCAGAAGCAGCCCCTTGTTGCTGAGGTAAACCCTCTCCACCTGGGCTGGGGATAGTGTCCGCTACGTCCCTCCCCATTTGACTCTGGTCCAGGGACAGCCCTCTATTCCCTTCGTTGAGGTTGTTTATTACATTTAAGGGACATTCTGAGTTGCTTTCATAGCTCTCAAGCTGGATGAAAAATAATTCTAACAAATTTGAAATTCCAGCTCGGACTTCAAGATTCCTCCAGGGTATTCATTATTTTATTTTCACCGTGGACTATAAACATTGGGTCCTTTACTTAAAAGGCACCCTTGGGTTTTGTTTTTACCAACAGCCCAGTAGGCAAGTCCAAATACTGAAACACAGAACCAACATTATTTAGAACAGCTTGTTAGCAAGAGCCTCCTGCAATCAAGCTGGGAAGCCAGTTGAAAAGAAAGCTTTACCCAGTGGCCTCATTCACTCAATTGAAACATTTATGGGGCATCAAGGACATGTGGATTTGGCGTTGCATAAGGGCTGTGAAAAATGTGCTTTCAGGGACTTTCTACTCTAGTGGAGAGGTAAGACATTTGCACAAATCAGATGACTAACACTCGTAGGCAGTCTGGGGGCTAAAGGAGCAGCTCAGATCATGAACCAAGTATGTCCCCTCGAGCTGCAATGGGCTAGGCAGGCTCCTGGTTAACACTCGGGGTTTGAGCTCCAATCTGTGGGGCAAGTTACAGAGAAGGGCAGAGCTCTGTCGGGCAAGGTGGCCGTTCTGAAGATCAGATGCCAACTTCTGAATGCAGGGCTCAGGGCCAAAGTCACAGCATGTATTGGGGGACATGGGGTCCAGGTCCAGGTGGGATGAGAGCCCTTAGGAGAGTCACACTGGGGTGCAGGCCAAACTGGCCTCTCATTCCCCAGCCACCCAGGACCACCTGCCTGTAACGGGTTGCTCTTAGCTCAAGGGAGAGTCCTTCCTTCTGTCCTTGAGTGCTACCTGGTTCCAAGGCCCCTGTCCTCTTCCTGGCGTCTGGGGACCCAGACCTTTGTCCAGATCCCTAGGTTTTTGTTTCCTAGTTTCCTACCCGAGTTTCTTCATTCCTGCTTTTGTTGAATCCCTGGATGCAAGACCGGATTGATTTTTTTCCTCCCTTTTCTCCCACCCTTGACTGACCTTGGACTCCTCTTCTTGCCACCTGAGCTTTCCTTTTCTCTCTGTTTCTGCCCTCATCTTGAGCCTGACCACTGCAGCCCAACGTCTACCTCAGATCCTCACTTCTAGACAGAGCCAATCTGCATAATTCAATTTTAAAATGAGGCTTTAAATCTGCTCTAAAGTGAATTTCAATAAGATGATGGTGTTCAGCTTGAATAATAAAATGGGATTATTTCATAGTCACTGCATGGCCAATCCATGGCATCTGTGACAGCCACCTGTGTGCACCTGGCTTCTCATGCCACCCTAGGCTTATGTAGAGTGAAATAAGAACTTAATACTATTATTTCAAACGAACAGGAAGGGAAGTATTTTTCATTTCCTTTCTTCATTAACTCAGTTTGTAAAAATAGGAACCCCTGAGCCAGAAAATGTCTTAGATGTCTTCCAGCTTAAACATTTATATGTATGGTCTAGCTTTTAGCAAATTGGATAACTTGAATAAATTTCACATAGCTTTTTCAGAAATAAACTGGGTTTTGTGTAACTTTTTATTCCCAGATCCAATGTTTTGTGGTTTTAATGAGGTCACTTACTCTACACGTTGTGTCTGAGGGTCTAATATGTATTCAAACAAGAGGTGGTAGAAATTGGAATCTCTGTTCCTGCTGCCAAGTCAGCCTCATGTTGCAGAGTGACCTGGGACTCCAAGTCCCCGAGATGCTGAGCTCCCAGCCCTGCTCAGCCCTGGGTGAGGAGGGGTCTCCATGGAGATTTTCTCTGGACCCAGCACATCTGTGTGCAGAGTTGGGCACCTCTTTCCCACCCTGGGGTTTATGTAGCTGAGAAGATTCTGGAAGTCATGTTCCAAAGTAGAGTTGGATTCAAAACCAAGGTAAGCCCTACAAAACCAGGTTTCCCATCTTGCCGTACAATCAGATATTTTCATTTGTAAGTGGGGGAAATTCAAAATTTATTGAACAAAACAAAGGGATTAATTGGTTTACATAACCAAAAAGTCCTGGGAGTGCCTGGCTTCAGGCATGGCTGAATCAGGGGTTCAAATAACATCTACAGGAAACTTTCCTAACCTTTCTTGTCTCTGCTGTCTTTTGTGTTGGCCTCATTCAGAGATAGGCAAATCTGGCCACTAGCAGTTTCAAGTTTTTACTGTCCCAGCTTAACATCAGAGGAAAGAGAGCAACTCCTTTTCTGGGGGGATGGGGGGTGGTCAGAGATTTCTCGAGATATAATTCACATATTAAACAGTTCCCCCACTTCAAGTTCACCCATTTATATAAGCCAGTGGTTTTTAGCATAATCACAGAGTTATACAAACATCATCACCATCAATGGGGAACATTTCATCATCTCAAAACCAAACCCTGTGCCCCTTCCCCCAGCTCCCACCCCAGCCCTAGACAACGTCCAGTCTACTTTATTTCTACGGATTTGCCTATCCTAGACATTTCCTATAGATGAACTCATACAATACATAATTATTGTCTTTTACTTAGCATAAGGCTTTTGAGGTTCATCCATATTGTAGCATGTATCAATATTTTCTTCTTTTTTCTTAACTAACAATATTTCATTGTGTGGGTGGACATATTATTTACCCATTCATTAGCTGATGAGCATTTGAATTGTTTCTGGGTTTTGGCTATTATGAATAATGCTGCTATAAACATTTGCATACAGGTTTTTGTGTGGACATATGTTTTCATTTCTCTTGTGTGTATAGCTAGGCGTGGAGCTTCTGGGTCATATGATAATTCTGTGTGTAACCTTCTGAGGAACAGCTAGACTGCTTTCCAAAGCAGCTGCACTGTTCTACATTCTCATCAGCAGTGGGGGAGGGTTCCAGTTTCTCCACATCCTCACCCACCCTTGTTACTGTCTGTGATTTTGATTACAGCCACCCTAGTGAGTACGAAGTGACATCTATCTCACTGTAGTCTTGATTTGTGTTTCCCTTGGAAAGGAAAAGGGGTAAGGGGACTCGTTGGGTGTGAACATCAAAATTCCAGACAGGAAGTTTGAACTTAGAATTAATTGAATATTTACACAAAAGAGACATTCAAATTAGAAGGGGTAGAATTACCTTTAATTGGGAAATGTAAATGTTTTTTGCCCTCAGAGATAAATGACTCTAAAGCAAATTGTGGTGAAATATATTTAGATATATCACACACACATGCATACATATACACACACAAAAATTACATTTTATGCTTATCTGAGTTTGGGTGGGTAAACTTTGATGCAGCTACATTTGACACAAATGATATACCAGACACGTGATTATTATATCATTCAAATATCTTATTTTATAGATTAAAAAAAATACAAGCTGAGATCCAAAGCTGTTAAGGGACAAAAATTGGAGACAGTCCTGGATCTTCCAATTTCCTAGCCCGTGCTCCCCCCTCCCCCCACTACATGCCCATCCTCAGAATCCTTGTGTGTATGCTGTTCCCGGTTGATATGAGTTGAGTTTGATTCATTTCTAAAGTACCAAGTTGCACAGGAATAAAAGCCTAGGATGATGGCTGAAACAAAGTGATGATAAATGCTGAATCGTGTAGGGGAAATGTTCCTCATTTTTCCTGGGTGGGTAATCAGCTCACAGGGGCCATCACATGCATGAGCTCGGCTTTGGGTCTCCAGGCTCATGCCTGAATGATGGATGAAGACTGTGGATGTGCAGACTGCAGGGACACTAACTCCTCCAAAGCAAATCAATGCTCAGCTCAAGCATCATCTAGAAGCAGCTGTTTTCTGGGGCTTGAAGGACAGTTAAAATGAATCTGTGACAAGAGGCAGGCTTATCTTTAGGGTTTGGGGTCCAAGGGTGAGACCAAAATAGGAACAGCACCTTATGTTCTGCAATCTCCTGGGTTTCTTAGCAAAAGAGGAAGCAACGGCTAAAGCAGCCATCAGCCAGGAGGCAAGGATACCTGCCCCACTCTGTGGAGTTTACTTGGTATGAGTGTGCACTCTACTCGTGCCTCAGAATCCCCCTCCCAGCCCCGCACACTCTCCTACCACATCTGGAGAAGGATGGCTTGCAAGATCCTGAGGACTCTTCAGGGATAGGCCACCCATCTCTGGAGCCTTCCCAAATAAGGGGAAACTGGGATTTCCCGAATCCGAGAATAGGAGCCACTCTGATACTTCAGATCTGCCTCAGACTATCCCTCAAGGTGCCATATGGGATTTCTGGAAGGTAGCCATGGTTTTTCTGAGGGAAACAAAGCATACTGTATTTTCTCCTTGGAGCTTCGTGACCCGCACTGGAGGATTAAATGTTCTGAGAAGTCCTGATGTAAAGACCAAAACTTCCTCACTTTTAGGTAAGCCAGCTTTCCCAGCCTTATCTGAGCACAGAGCACAGTTTTTCCCCTGGAACACCAGTTAATCTTCCACTGAGAATGGTTAGTGTTGTCAGTGTCTGGCTGTCAGTCTCCTATGTCTGAATGGTTCCTGTGAGGTTAGGTTTGTTCCCTCTGTCAGCTCTAGGAGGTGGGCAGAAAGGGAAGAGGTTTATAGCCCTGAGTCTCCCAGCTGGGTCCTCTGACAACCCAAACCAGGGAGTCAGACTGCCCATTGCTAGGGTGACCACATGGCCTGGTTTGCCCATAACAGCCATACACTATTTCACCAAGCACAATTACTGATGACTCCTTTCACTGCCCAAAGTGTCACAGTTTAGATTATAAGCTATATAGTGTCCACTGCCACTGTGAGCATCAGCCCTTCCGAGGGCTGCCACCTTGTCGAGACCCTCAGACTGGAAGTGAGAAAGCTAATGAGGTCTGGAAGGTGTGAGCCCAGAAACAGGGAAGTCTTCAGAGGGCTTCTGGTAGCTCCAAGAAGGCTGAGATATCATCTGGAAGGCATGGACGGATCTAGGCAGGGAGGAGGAGGGCGGGAAGCCAGGATAATGCCTTAGATTGCTCCAAGCAGAAGATCCCAGGATCCTAATGCAGCTTTTTGCTGCTTCTACTGGATTGTTAGACTAAAAACCTATACTTGAGTATGTCACTAATCTTTGTCATGTTTGTGCTTTGAGAGTTCATTCCCCAACCTCCCACCCTCCGCTTTTAGTAAAATTCTTCAAAATGTCAGTCTGCACCAGTTGTGCTAAAGGGAAAGACCATTTCTATTGACTGCCATTTTTGAAAGCTAGAAGAGCAGCCTTGGGGCTTGGGGCTGAGGAAGTTAGGAATTGTGTTGAGAGATTCCTGTGGGGTGGTTGACCACTGGGGGCAGAGGCAGGAACAAGGGAAGTTCCATGGCACCCAGAAAGTAGGGAGCTTGGTGGGGGTGGGATGGGGTGGAAGATGGGAGGGTGTTTGGGCCAGAGGGAATAGCATAGAGCAAAGATACTGTTTTTAGTTTCTTATTACTGCTGTAAACTTAGTAGTTTAAAACAACACAAACCTACTATCTTACAGTTCTGGAAGTCAGAGGTCTGAAATGGATCTCATTGGGCTTAAATCCAGGGGTCAGAAGGGCTGCATTCCTTTATGGAAGCTCTAGAATCCAGTTTCTTGCCTTTTCTGTATTCTAGAGACTATGTGCTTTCCACGGCTCATGGCCGCTCCACCTGCAAAGCCAGAAATGGCATCATTCCGAGCTCTGCTTCTGCCAGCACATCTCCAACTCTCCTCCCCTCTCTCCCTTCTCTGTTCTTGCATTTATAAGGACTCTTGTGATGACAGGGGCCCACCTGGATAATCCAGGATAATCCCCCAGCTCAACATCCTTGATGCAATCACACCTGCAGAATCTCTTTAGTCATATATGGGTCACATAGTTATAGGTTCCCAGAACGAAAGTGTGGGCATCCTTGGGGGCCATGATTTTGCCTAACACAAGCACAAGGTATGAAAGTGTCCCTGAGGGGTGCCTGGGTGGCTCAGTCAGTTAAGCATCTGCCTCCAGCTCAGGTCATGATCCCAGTGTCCTGGGATCAAACCCCGCATCGGGCTCCCCACTCAATGGGGAGCCTGATTCTCCCTCTGCCTGCCCCTCCCCCTGCTTGTTCTCTCTCTCTTTCTCTCTCTCTTTCTGTCAAAAAAATAAATTAAAAAAAGAAAAAAGAAAGTGTCCCCGAAAATTAGGAAGAGTGAATGGTCCATTCACTGGTTGGAAGAAGTTTGTATGAGGGAAGACATGGAACTATGGGTTAGAGATACAGGAAAGGAGACAGATGTTTTCTAGATTCCCTACAGAAGGCATCAATGACAATGGACCATATTCTTCACTCAGGCAGCAAGAAGTGAGGGCAGCTAGGTGATGCCAGGGTGGCAGGCATGGGGCAAGGGCAGCAGACCTCTCTCATGGTGACATCCCACACCCGATGGGCCAGCCAAGGTGTAGGCTTATAAACTTGAAATCCTGAGGCCCTTTGCTCATGTTGGGGTGAGCACTGGGCTTGCTCGGTGATTGTCACCTTTTTTCCTTTAGTGGCAGTAGCAGAAGCCTTTTTGCAGATTAAATCCTTAGGTATAACAGATGAAAGCAGAGCTGTTCAGGTTGGCTCAGGGTGAGGGTGAACTTGAGCCAAGTTTAGAAGGCTGCGTGGTCACAAGGACTCAGAGGAGCTGGGCTGAATCAAATGGGCAGATGTGACGGTTTATGGATGGAGCTGCCCACAGCAAGGTTTGCACAGTCGGTCTTGGTTTGAGCTCTCCCAGAAGCAGATCTTGAGCTAAGGATTTGAGTGCAAGTAGTTTCATGGAAGGTGGAGAGAGCATGGGAAGTCCAAGGAGAAAGGTATTTGGGCTAGTAGGAATGTGCTTTTCAGCCAGCTACCGCAGTGAGTAACTGGAGCCAATCCTCAGAAGGAGCTCTGGGATATGGGGGCCCACAGGTGATGGAGCTGGGGTATTCACACCCGTCAGTCATTACTTAAGGGCTGGTCGAAGGAAATGCTAATCCCTGGTTCTTCCCACTCCTTCCCGGATGCAGGCCAAATGGGCTCTGGATGCGTAGCCCTTCAACAAAGATGGCTGATCAAGTCAGGCTTATGGTGTGCCCAGAAATGGTAAAGATTTCCAAGGGTGAACACTGACAGCACTGCCTAGAGATGAGCTTGTCAATCAGTGTGGGGACAGTGGAATTGCCCATTCTGCTTATTTCTCCATCACCACCCACAAGTAGGCCTCTTACCAAGGGTTCCAGAGCATTCCAGGTTCATGGTGACAGTGCCCTGCATTCTGCTCTGCGGTCATCAGAGGAACACCGTCTGCCTAGCACCCATGATGCCCACAAGAGCAACATGTTTTTCTATCACAATATGACTTCCCCACTGCGTAGGGAGAGGACTCTCTGTCTCTTGGTGTTCTGAAACGTCATTCTCTGTGTGATCAAAAGACTTCCAAGGAAATCTGCACACAGAGAGAAGCATTCCTAATTTCCGAAGCTCCTACAGGACTGGGCCAGCTTTCTGGCAGAACAGGGATGTGAACTCAATGTCCTATGGAAAACCAGCTTCACTTCTGTACCAAGAGCCTGTAATTATAGCAACTGGGCAGGGAGGGTGTTTGAAGTGATGATTAGACATGAAAAAAAAATTAAGGACCCTTTGTTTCTATGCTCATTATGCCTCTTTATGATGACTATACAAAAAAGTGCCGTTCAGACAATTAGCTTCATTAGCAGATTAGATAAATTAATGGTTTTCTAGTTTCATTCCAGGCCCCAAGCTGAGTGCCCAGAAGTTGATCATAGCTCAGTAAGGATGCACTTGTCCACCCGCCTTCCTTCCCCCACCCACCTCCTTTTCTGGGAACGTGACACCCAGGGCTGCCCATTGCAGACACAGAATGACAGAGAAGCCTCTGCCTTGGCCCATCTCCCAGTGACCTCTGGGCAGAGCTCATCTCAGGGCAATGGGGCCCAGCCCTGCTTGGGCAACCATTAGCCCCTCTGGGCTGTAGTCTGATTGCTCGGGGGAGGGGAGGTGCAGATAGATGGAGTCAGACCCCTCAGTCTGAAAACTCAAAGTCCAGCCTAATCTGCCCCCAGTCTAGGTACCAGGTCCTTCCCAGGAGAGTGCCATACTCCCTTCTTGAGGCCACCACCACTTCCTACCTGGATGGCTCTGCCCTGCTGACTTTCTCCTCCCCCACTTCTGTCTTCCGGATCCTACCTATTCCTCAGGGCCCCTCCTTCTCCTCCATGGGGCCTTTCTTATATCCTCTCAGCCTCTTTGTCTGCACCTCTCCTATGATCTTCGCCACTTAAAATTATTTTAATTTAAAAATCAACACATTAGGGGCGCCTGGGTGGCGCAGTCGTTAAGCATCTGCCTTCAGCTCAGGGCGTGATCCCAGCGTTCTGGGATCGAGCCCAACATCAGGCTCCTCTTCTAGGAGCCTGCTTCTTCCTCTCCCACTCCCCCTGCTTGTGTTCCCTCTCTCGCTGACTGTCTCTCTCTGTGTCAAATAAAATAAAATCTTAAAAAAAATAAAAAAATAAAATAAAATAAAAATCAACACATTAAAAATAAAAAATAAAAAGCAATACATTAATTCATTCTTACTATAAAACATTAAACACAACTAGGCACAATTATATAGAACAAAATAGGGAAGCCCTCCACCACTCCCTCTGCCCCTCCCAACCCCTTTCCGGAGGTAGTCACAGGGGACAGCTGACAACCCTCAGTGTGGTTCAGTGTTCGCTTGTCTCATCTTGGAGATTTTCCGTGTCGGGGCTTAGGGCTCTACTTCACTCTTTTCCGTGGCCGGTGAACACCTGATGTGTAGCCAGCCCTTTATAGACTATCGGGGTTATAGGGAATTTGTGACTAACAGAGTTAAAAGGCAGGTGTTTGAGAATGAATTCACTCTTTACCACTCCCTCTCCTTCTCCCCTTCCTTCTTTATACAAGTCAGAGGGGTTTTAAGTCCATTCCCATAATTCATTCTCACTCTTCTGCATTCTGACTTTCTCTTCATTCTAAAATATGTATGTACACAAATATTTCAATTCTGGAATATTCAAACTGTATGAGAAAAATATAGAGAGAACAATGTACCAAGCATCCAGACACATACTTGCCAATATTCGGACATCTTTTTTTTTCATATCCTTGAAAACAGAAATGAGAAAGAAAAAGTAAGTTATAGGCAAAGCCAAATTCTCTTCCCTGAGAATCCTTTCCCTCCCTGCCTGCCATGTGTGAGTACCCACCACCCTAATCGTTGTGTACTTCTCCGAGCTTGTTTGCACACTTTGCCATTGTCGGAGGGGAACACAGGATCAAGATATTTCCCTCCTGCATGGGGCATGGCGCCGATCACAGCGGTAGCCAGCCAGCGAGCAGCTGGCTCTCCCAGCTGCACCCCCTGCACACTGCTCCAGCACACAGGTCTCCATGAACCATGTAGTGTTACCTGCGTCTTCAATAGATACTATCACATTCTATCTCCTTTTTTGCAACTTGTCCTTTCACTCAACTTTACGCTTTCAGATTGATTCCTGTAAAGGCTGATAAGTCTAGCGCGTTCATAGTAACACCATGCTTTCTGGTGGGAGAAGGAGGGGACAGTGTTCCATCCGGAGCCCCTAGGGTCATGCAGACACAGCCTGTCCTAGCAGGGCCATAGCCAGGCCTAGAACCTCCCAGAGCTGAAGGTGATGTTTCCATGAGGATTGGGACAAAATAGCTGTAATGCCATTTGCTTTACTTCCTTGCAGAATTTATTGGTGGTTTCATAAAACGTGCATATGCTTATGCAGATGTACGTGTTTTATTTGTTGGGAGGGAAACAAACACTATTGCAAACAGCTGCGCTGGGGAGGATTCTGCTGCTTCGTACATGGATGGCAAGGTCCTGTGCTAGGTGTGGACAGTGCTAAGGGGAGAAGCGTGTTGCCCTGGTTAGAGGCAAGAGGGCTAGGACAGAGAAGGGAGTCCTTGTGTGCTGTCCTGGTACCAACTGGACAGCCCAAATAAGCTGAGGGCCCCAAAGGGCAGACCTGGCTGTGAATGCCCTGTGTTAATTAGTGACGACCGTCTGGGTGTTGAAAGAGAATGGGCTTGGAATTGTAGGCTTGGAGTCTGATATCTCACCTGAGTAGGGTACCGGGGTGAGAGAAACCCAGGCAGAACTGGAGTGCAGGGGAAGACCAGACTTAGGGCCTCCCTCAAAGATGTCAAGGCATCTTTTCCTCCCTGCCCCTTGTCCCGATGTCAAACCGTTATCTAGGAAAAAGCTGAGGGCAATCATTTATACTCCCCGGAAATAAATCACAGTCACTTCGTTGTTATTCTCAGGGGTATTTGCACACCTCCTCCTAGCTACGGCCTGAGATGTTCCGACCCTGCTGGGTCACGTCCAAGTACCAGGGCACAGAACGAGAGGCCCAACAGTACAGTTTCCACTTCTGCCGAGGAGAATTTGTGGCTATCTAACAAAAGCACAGATGCATTTACTTTCTAACGCAGGAATTCTACCACCAGGAATCCACCTTGAAGATGGAGTCCACATCCAGAAACACAAAACGAGCATGCCAGAGGTTTGTTATCATGACGTTATTTACAATAGCGAAAAATGGAAACAATCTAAATGTCTATCTAGAGAGGACTTGATGGAATGACCGACTTGTCTTAGTTTTCAAACTGAAAAGTCCCGCATTCCGGGAGCTCCCTCAGTCCCAGCAAACACTGTCCCCTGCAGTCTCTAAGCATTGGCTTGCTCCCTGGACCGATAAGGCGTTTCAGACTCTGCTCAGTGTTCCCTGCCGCAGCCCTAACACTGAGGAGCCCTGGTTCGTCTGAGTGGGAATGGTGCTTAGAATTGAAGATCTAGGTGCTTGGGGTGCTCACAGCTTACGTGGGTGCTATTGCTTCTAGACCCTTTCAAAGCAGAGAACTATCATACATAAGTAGATATATATATTATATATAATACATCTATATTTTTGTTTATTTTATTTAAATATAGACATATTTTATATATAATTGAGGGAGTTTCCAGGTCTTTCGGTTTTAAAACTGAGACAAGTCCCACTGTCAGGTCCTTATGGACTTTATATATATTTATGTACACATATATAAATCATGGGTTCATATGTACTCCAACTCAAACTTAACAATGCAGATTTTCTATTAAATCTATTTTATTTTGTATTTGGATCTCTTTTTTCTTACCCCAAAAATGTTTGGTCTCTAGTAATATTAGAATATGTTTAATTAATTGCTTTATTCTCTAATAAGACAAAATACATAAATAGTTTTCAGTATTTACTTCTTTGCTTTATCTTACAACATACCTAAAATTATCCCCAAATGAAAACAGCACTGTTCCTAATAAAAGTATGAAGTGAAGTTGAATATTTTCCTGTAGTTCTTTCTGCTCTTGGAATACATCTCACAAAGGACACACTGCCAGAGAACCATGTCAAACATGTCTGAAATACATTTTTCTTGGCATTGCTATTACTAATTTGTTATGCAGTTAAGTTCCTCTAGCCTAATTTGTTTTCAATTTTAAGGTTTGCTTTTTTCTTCCTTATTTAATTTTATTTTGTGAATATGCAAAAATTTTGATGTAGTTAAATCCAAATGACATGAAAAGCTATATTCAGAGAAGCCTCATTTCCATTCCCATCCCTCCATCACTTTCCCCATCCCACCTCTGACAAGCAACCACTTTTATTAGTTTCCAGATTATCTTTCCAGTGCTTTTCCAGTACTCGCTTAAAACTGAGTAGGTATGGGTGTGTAATTAATGTACATTCTTTTTCGTCCATCTTCCTTTTACAGAAGCCAACATCTTATATACGTTGTTCTGCACCTTGATTTTTTCCCCCTACTAATGATATGTCCTGTAATCGCTCCATATTGGCACATGGAGGGCTTTCTCATTCTTCTTTACACTCACATAGCACACCACGGGTCCATGGTAGCATAGTCCTCTGTTCCCAGTGATTACGTCCAGGAAGGGGGCCAGGACAGAGACGGAGGAAGGAGGGAAGGACAGAAGCAGAGGGGAAATATTTCTATATTTGATCCTTTTATTCTCTATAATTATTAATTGCTCACTGTTTCATAATAAAAAATTAATGTATTTCTTTTTTAAAAAAATTCCTTTTTGTAAGAGCAGTTTTAGATTCACAACAAAATTGGGCAGGAGGTAGAGAGAGTTCTCCTGTCCTTCCTGAAGCCCCCACACATGCACAGCCTCCCCCACTACCAACATCCACACCAGAGTGAGCACATTTACTACAACTGATGAACCTACACGGATGTGTCATTAACACCCAAGGTCCATAGTTCAGATCGGGATTCACTCGCGGTGCATTGCTCTATTGATTACAAACACTGAAGTGAAGGGAGTCATGATGAGGTATGCACCAGGGCAGGTCGTGGGAGTCCGTTTGTCCAATCTTGAGTCCACTGGCCAATCTTGAGACCACCGGAGCACCAAAAAAACAAAACAAAACAAAACAAAAATTATAATGACTGCAATTTATGATAAAACATCGAATATAAAAAGACATGTGAGTTTGTCTTAATAAGTTTTAAACGAGAGTGGGGAAAAGAAAAAATTCAATTGCCATCATTGGAGATAATTAATATATTAAGTCCTTATTCTGAAAATTGATAAAGGACAAAAAAGATATTTACCCTGCTTGTGTGTGTGTGTGTGTGTGTGTGTGTAGGAACTTTAGTTCATCCCTAGTTGATGAGAGAAAGCTCTTCCTTACAGAAAAAAAGTCAGCTAATAAACAGAGAAGAAGAGCAAAGCATCATTTTGCAACCACCTATATAATTACTGATTCATCTTTAGCCTTTATTGGTTTACATACTTCCTACGAAGACAATGTCTCCTGTGACACACGGATAGGTAGTTATTCTTACACCCTATCTCTGAAGGAAATGACACGAGTGTAGGCTCCATTTCATAGACCAGGAGACAGAGACCTCGAGATGGGATGCTGGTAAGAAGGTTAGACTCCAGATCTTGGACTCCTGATGCAGCAAACTTTCTTCTAGATGACACTGTTTCCCTGAGCTCTGGAAGCCAGAAGTCAGAAATGAAAGCATCAGCTCGGCCGCGCTCCTTTGGAAACCTGTAGAGAGAATCCTTCTTTGCTTCCTCCAGCTGCTGATGGGGGCTGGCAGTCTTTGGCGTCCTTGGCTTGTAGATGCCTCCCTGCAACATCTGCTTCCCTTGTCATACGGCCCGACATCATTCTCGGCTGCTGCACCGGACGGTGAAGGCTGTTGGAGAACGCACATTCACATTCTGCCAACGTATCACCCCAGTGATTACTTAGTAATCACAAAGGTGAAACGTGCTTTCGCAATGGAGAAATCTGGTCATTGCTAACCTCCATAGTCAATTGCTAACCTAAACAGGCATCGCTAACCTAAACGCAGCACCCCTTAACAGTGCCCCAACCTGACATTACTTGTTTCCTGAAAAGACGCAGTATGATGGACGCAACATTACCCGTGGATGCCACAAATATTCAAGTTGGATGCAATCAAGCATTTGGATGTAATTTGGATCTGAAAGAAATCCGTGGAAGTGGAAGTCACGTGGCCCCTAAGGAAGCCAGTGACATTAATCCAGAATTTGAGACATTTTACAAGACAACTGGCCTAGTCTCTTAAAAAAACCAATGCTACTGGAGAAAAAGAAGAGGATTACCTAGACTAAAATAGAGTAAACAGTAATGTAATGCATGACATTTGATTGGATTCTCATTATGTTTTGTTTTGTTTAAAAAAAGATATAAAATATGTTTGGGGGACAATGGGGGTAATTTAAAATTGAGTCTAATGTTAGGCTATATGTTTATATTATGAATATAATATTGGAGATTAAAGTTAATTTTCTTAGAAGTTATAAGGACATTATGTTTATGGAACAAAATACCCTTATTCTGAGGAAATGCTTGCTGAAATAATAAGGAGTGAAGTATCATGATGTCTGCAATTTTCTTTCAACAAAATCAAATATATACACACAGAGATAAAGCAAATACAGTAAATGTTGAGTTTTTCAATCTGAGCGGTGAGTGGAGGAGAGTTCACAGTAATATTCTTTCAACTTTTGTGTATCTTTGAATTTTTTTTTTTCAAATCTTGAGCCTTTATATATATATACCATTCAAATACGTCAGTGTTCTTTATGGGTGAAAAAAGCCACCAAACTTTTTGGACTTATCTGTCTAGTACATATTTAGGGAGACATTTACACTGAAATGCCCCCGATCATTGTTGGTTTATTTATGAATAGAGCGAGCTTAGGAGACTAGAGATGCCCAAACTTTGGGTTGGGGTAGATACACATAATGTTAGTCATTAGCTCGTCTGCAAATATTAATTTATCCAATTGTTGATACAACATGAATTGTGAAGATACCTGATAAAATAATAATGCATTTGTTAAGAATTACAAGTACTTTCACAGATATTTCTTGAATAAAAAACTGAATATCCAGAAAATAATCACACAATGCTCCAAAATTTCAACAAATATTGGGGAAAGGTATAAGGGAACATGCAAAACCATAGTAGGAGATGGAATGTTATTAATGTCATAATACCAACAAAGTACTGTAAACATTCAAAAGAGGGGGAAAAACGGGGGGGGGGATTCAAATTCAAGCTCCTGAAGAGACAACACTTTTTTTTTCCATAAAATTGAGAACTTGATATGATAAAAGTAATTAAATGTCAAAACATGGGACCAGACTATACACCAGGTGACACTTACTCTTGCCTTCCTTATTAGTAAAGTCTCCCACATGCTTTTAATGCTTCTAGTCTACCCCTTTCCAAGCCAAACTAAAAATTGGAATATGCAGTTGTAAAAATCAAGCATCAATCCCCCATTTTCAGTAGGAACTTGATTTCAGAGGTGCGGAGAGCCCCGGGGGCAGAAGGAAAGCTTACTTCCCAGGAGAATGCCAGCTAACAGACGCAGAAGGAAGGGCAGATCATAGCTTCGCCAACACTATTACAATGGTTCATTAGGCAAACTTTATTCATTGCTGCCACCATCCTCAGACGAATGGTTGATGGGGAAGTGAACATTCTTAAGTGCCATAGGATCATCTCACAGATCATTTTAGTGGGGGATTCAGACCATCGTCACTTTCACTCGACAGGCAACCTTAGGATCCTTCAGGAAGGTGTAGGAAGACGGCTCCACGGAGAGTCGTGGTGACCTTGAATGTACCCACGCAGGTACCACCTCAGAACACAGGATGAGAGGCTTGTGGGGAGCGGCCAGGAGGCCATCTCCCACCGGCCTCCCTATCTCCCTGGGGAGGCTGTCGTGAAAGAGTCTCTCCCTGCCTCCCAGGTTCTGCTGAGGGTCTTCTGCTCCACTCCTGCTGCCCCTTGCCTCCGAATCCTGGTGAGGCAGGTGTCCCCTGCTCAGCTGCAGTTTGCGCTTGGCTGGTCCGCCAACCAGGTCCTGTGCATTGCACATGATCACCTGCCCACGTCCCTTTTGGTATGTGGGCAAGGATCATGGCAAGTAATCCTGTCTAAATCAAAATGGGCTTGTACATTTACTAATCCAATCAGTTGGGCCTTAGCCTTAGCTTTGATTTATTTTATGTATGTGAGAGCTTGGCAAAACGGTCATCCAGACATTAAGGTCTCCCAAAGCAGTTTGAAGCATGTGACGTTACCCATGGCGGACTTGAGCCAAAATGTTCAACTTCAACATGCCACTGTCATCCCAGAGGGGACTGTGCTAGGTTAAACGAGATTTAAGTACATAAGCAGATGCAGTGTCAGAGCCTTGATTTGAAACCGGTTTGGATAAACCAGCTGTAAAGGGTATTTTCTTTGTCAATCGGAGAAATTTGGGTATGGTTTGAGTATTAGAGAAGATAAAAATGTATCTAAGTACAGAATCGAAACAAGTGGCCTACAAAACTGTACAGTATGATCTCATTTTGATCAAAAATTGTGTATAGAAAAAGATCTCAAAGAGTGTATGGGTCATTAGCTGCCACAATAATGCACAAAATAACCCGACCGTTTCAGTGGTGTGCAATCATAAGCATTTATTCCTCATTCTCTCAATTGCGAGTCATCTGGAATTATCTGGGTTGGCCTTGGTAGGACTTCAGGCCGGAGCTGGGTCTATGCCATGTGTTTCTCCTCCTCCTTAGACCAACAGCTACCTGAGGCAGGTCCTTCTCTTGGTGAAAGGCGAGAGTGTACATTGGAAAACCCTGCCCCATGAGCACACCTCAAGCCATTGATTGTGTCACGTCTGTTCACATCCCATTGGCCAAAGCAAGGTCTGAAATCAAGGGGCAGGGTAGTTTAGCCCACCTGCTGTGAGGCCATGACAAGGTGTGGACATTTAATACTACTATGGGGGAGTAGAGAATCAGGACCAACAATTTAATCCCCCAAAAAGTGTACACTCTGGATGAAGTGACATCAGTAATATGTAAATGGTACAAATGCAGTGTCTTAATTTTTTCATGTTTACGTGTTGGCATTTTTCCAATTTTCCATAATAAATGTATATTATATATTGAAATAATGAAAAAGTTAATTTAAAGGTTAATAAGTACACAAACAGCTACTCCGATTCTTTATCCCTCAAATCCGCATTCCATATAAACTAGGAAAATTTCATTCTGTTTAATTAAGCGTACCTAGGTTTTTGGAGGCTGCTCTGCTGGGGGGCGGCTATTACAGGAGGGCGAACAAGGAGCAGTAGGGGAAGGACACTTTCTCTCCCCGAGACACTTGACGAAGGGCCCTGTTTGTCCGTACTGGGAGGGGGGTGGGAGGTAGAGATGCAGTGTCCCTCATAGCCTGTCCCTGGAGGCTTGTCTCAGGACCTCCAGGAAGTGCTTCTGGATTAGGGGGCTTCTGGATTGTGTCTCCTACATGTCAACACTTCGACCTGACCCCTTTTGGAATCTAGCTCACAGATTCCACCTTTGGAAGCCCCTGCCCATTGCCCTCGACTCAGCAGAGCCTTGAGCACTGAGTAGGCCTGGGGCTGTCTTTCTTCCCTGGACACACCTCCTGAGTAGGGGGCGACATGGGGGAGGCCAGGCAGAAGCTGTGCTGTTTCTGCACTGGGACCCTCCCTCCTCGACAGGCCTCACGCTCCTGCCTTTGTTCCTGCTGTTCTCCAGCCTGGGACCCTTCTCCTCCCTCTTCCCCTTCTTCTCTCCCTCTTCACGTGGAAGATTCTCTACTACTTATCATGCCACACTAGTCCCCTCCTTCCTCTAGACTCTCCCGTCACTTGCCTTGGTCCCCAGAGGGCTTCGTTCACGCCTCTGTCCCAGCAGCCATGGCCTGACGTCTTAGAGTTGCTGGTGTATGTGTCTCCCCCTCCAGATTCAAACCCCACCTGCCGATATTCTAGTTCTTGGTGTAGGGCTGTGTCTACGGTCGGTGTCTGGTCATCGTTTGCTGAGTGAGCCAACAGCAACATGTGCATGGCTCGTGAGCGGACACGAAGCCTCGTGTCCCAGCGCTCAGTCCCTTCTAGCTAGCTAGTCACTCTCAGAAATAGTCAGTGCTTCTCCAGGCCCACGCTGAAGGCCCCCATGACCCCATAAAGTGCCCCCACATACGTATCCCCAGGGGACAGTCAGCTCCACACCTGACCCCCTAACAGGACTCATAAAAGTCTGATAGAAGTTGGGTATGCCAAGAGTAACCTTCCTCCCAAGGAATGTCATAATAACAAATGTAAATCCCCCTATGACACAGCCTCCCCCCTCCCATGAAGGAGATGTTCAAATCAACAGGCATTTATGAAGCACCCACTGAATGCCAGGCAGATGAAACTCATGTAGCTCTTGGCTCAAGGAAGCAGGCAGTGGTGGGGCAGGCAGAGGTGGGGAGGCAGCGATTGGACATAGACAAGGAAAATTTCAGTAAATTAGAGGTCATCAGGGGATGGCCTCCTAGCTCATTCAGAATTGATTAGGAGGAACGAGTCTGGATCGGGATGTGGGAACTAGCTGGGCAAAGGAGGGGCGAGGGTGCTTCCTGCAGAGGGGACAGTAGGAGCAGAGGCAAATGCCAAGACATCTGGGGTTGGGGAGGCATCTGTGCTGTCTACCATTTATGGTAAATAAGATTCCCAAGGCCGAAGAGAGGGGCATTCTTTTTATTAAATTTTTTAAATTTTTTAAATTTTTATTTATTTTTTCTTCTTCCTACATTTTTTATTTTCCAAGTTTTCTTATTATGTTCAGTTAGCCAACATATGTACATCATTATTTTTTGATGTAGTGTTCAACGATTCATTAGTATTTATGATGCATAATTACCAAGGCACCATTCATCTGCAGAAGGGGAAAGCCCTGAATGCCTTCAGGGCGTGTGACATGTCCCACCCTCTCACCTGCCCCTGCACAGCACTCAGGACAGGCGGAGCTGATGATGCTACTTTCTCTGATTTAAATATAAAGAAAGAGCTTTTATATTATGAAAGTAACACATGCTTATTGTGTCACATTTTGGAAAAACAAAGACCATATAAAGAAAAAAGTCCAGGGGCGCCTGGGTGGCACAGCGGTTAAGCGTCTGCCTTCGGCTCAGGGCGTGATCCTGGCATTATGGGATCGAGCCCCACATCAGGCTCCTCCTCTGTGAGCCTGCTTCTTCCTCTCCCACTCCCCCTGCTTGTGTTCCCTCCCTCTCTCGCTGGCTGTCTCTATCTCTGTCGAATAAATAAATAAAATCTTTAAAAAAAAAAAAAAAGAAAAAAGAAAAAAGTCCAAGCCACCTACGGTTCCCTGTGAGGCTTAAAGGGGGCTGATATTTTTACTAAGTTCTTGCCAAGAGCCAGGCACCCAGCATTTCACAGAGCTCACAAGAACCCTGAGAGGAAGGTACTTGTGTTATCTATACTTAACAGATGAGGAAACTGAGGCCCAGGAAAGCTGATCTGCACTGGGCCACTCATTAGCAAGCGAGGGAGCCCATGTTCAAACACAGGCAGCCCAGGTTCCAGGACTGAACCACAGGTAACCTTTGACTGTAGGGCTGCTGCAGTGCCAGTGTGTGTGCTGAGGAGCCCCCAGGGCGCAGCAGGAAACCCACAGGGCTGCCAGCAGGTGTTTTAAGTATCCAACGGAAACATAGCAATGTCTGTCCCACACTGTACAAACTACTACTGTTCAATTGTTTGGACCTAACTACTTAATAAACCAAACTGCCAGGTTTTATTCGGGGCAGGGGCCAGTGTCCAGGGCTCCATAAAAGAATTCCTGAGGCACCACTAAAGGTTCCGTGAATCAAGAAAGTTTGGGAACCCCCAGCTAATAGCATTCTGTATAAGCATAAACAATTTTCCTTTTCATCTTACAAAAATGGACTCATAACGTGTATCTGACTTTAGAACCTGCTTTTCTCCTTTCACCATCTTGAGAATATGTTTGTGTGTAATTAACTGATTTTTTTGCTTTGTTAGGTACCTATTTTTTTCAAATTTCTCACTTTTTATAGATAATGCTGGGCGAACATCTTTGTGAATAAGGACACCACATGGCTTGACCGAAAGTTGTGTCTATGTTTAAGGCTTTCTGTATGTGGCCAAACTGCTTTCCAGAAAGGTCTCC
Organism: Ursus maritimus; assembly: GCF_017311325.1. Classification (NCBI taxonomy): domain Eukaryota; kingdom Metazoa; phylum Chordata; class Mammalia; order Carnivora; family Ursidae; genus Ursus; species Ursus maritimus. Next base: position 47,429,055 of record NW_024424453.1, on the reverse strand, counting down.
TTTAACTGCATTTAAACCAATAGCACGTCAAAATAGCAGATTTACTGTATATTATCATTTAAAGAATACTTGTCATTTAATAGATTAAAAATGCTTTATCACAATGGTTTTAATGTATTTTCGCAGTTGCTACTGAGTTTGGAAAAGTTCTCATTTGTTTATTGGCCACTCGTGGTTCCTTGGTGATTTGTCTATTCACGTTCTTTGCTCATTTTTCACTTGGAATGCTCATCTATTCTTTATTGATTTGCAAGAGGCTCCATCCAATTTTAATGAAAAGTTTAAATCCCGGACGCAGCTGTCAGAAATGCTGATGGCTGCAGTTCTCTGCAGATCTAATTGTTTTAATAAGTTCCACTAATGACTCAGAGGCTAATGAAGGTGTAGATCTGATTGATGGAGCTTAGAAAAGAGATGTAATTAGGAGTTTCCTCTCCCAATCCAAAGAGCCAACTATATTTATCAGTTCAACTTCCTACTTTTCTTCCTATTTTGAAAAAAATACATTTAAATATATCCCACTGGTCTTGGCAGGGTGGTGGGGAGGACATCAGAACCAGGTCTGGTTGTTATGTAACCCTCCAATTAAGTTAGGGTCTTATCTCCTCTTTTAGGTTTCATATTCTGTCTTTGAAGTGGAAGCTTCAAATCTCTTCGGTTCACGTCTGCCTCGGCAGCCTCCAGAACCAGGAGCCAGGATGTCACCTAGCAACCAGGGCTCTGCTTATAGAAACATGAGCCTCAGCCTGGCCAAGAGAGGAAAATCACCCATTGGAATGAAAAGTTTTGGCTTTGAACTAGAGACCAGCCAGAGGCTTAGCACCCAGTGAAATGTCATGGCCAGATGTCCTGGAACCCCAGGTTCACAGAGAAGGGGTGAGGGATGATTTCAGGTAAAACCCCTGGAAGCTTTGCTCCCCAGCCTGAGGGGTGACAAGATGAGTGCTCCCCTATTTCTCACCCCCTGCGTTGCTGAGATAGGTAGCTTCATCTCTTGGAATCCCTGATCCTCCCCAGGAGTCAGTACTGGGAGGCCGCAAAGTTCGATTCTTTACTCAAGAATGTAGGCATGAGGGCTTGCTCCCTAGGGGGTCAGTTTTATCATTTGGATCAGAGTAAGAATGTGTAAAAACCTCTCCAGGGCTCCCACACTGTGAGGTTAAGGGTTATATTAACACCTCCAGGGTATCTGGCATCCATTGTCCATCGTCTGAAGATGTGTGGCCAGAAGTGGGGAAAAGCTAGATTCATTGAGTTTCTGAGGGAAGCAGAAACTTCTGGCCTCCAGTGTTGTAATCCTACTGGCAGACTGCCCCTATTTACTAGTTATAGTATCTTGAAGCAATCCATCCTCAAAAAACACACACACACATACACACACTTACACACCCATCATGGATTCCCATTGCTTCTTATTTTTCCTTCTCTTTCTCCATGGGACTTGCTCTGGCCAAGGGAATATTACTCAGCATTCCTAGACAGGAGCAGGACCTCCAATATTCTTTGGTGGTTTGACTTGCTCTTCTACCCCCTGTTATAAAAAGACAAGCCCCAGGTAGCCACTGTCCAAGGAGAAGGAGGAGACATGTATTGCACACCTGAACTTACCTGTAGCCTGAAATAGAGCCAACCCAGCCAACTTTCAAGCCCATGAGCAAGAAAAACAAAAGGTTTCTGGTTATAAGTCACTGAGCTTTGAGGACTATTTGTTAAGCAGCTTTACTGGAGCAATACCTGACTATTACACTCTTCATGACTCCTTATCACTATTTCCTTCTAGATTTCCTGGTCCCTGGATTTTCTGAGGTCTGGTTGGTCAGCTTTTCCTTCAATTCTATGAGCTTTATTGTATCTTTCTAATAACATCTTCTCTTTGCCAAAGTTAGTTGGAATTGATTCCTGTGGCTTGTAACTCAGAACCCTAACTGGTAGGGCTCACCTACCAATTCCTGATGGAATCGCCTACTCCTTGGTCTGAATTTAGAAGCTTCTTCATATGATCTGAGGAGTCGATTCCCAGTCTTCCTTTCCCTTAGCCTTTTCTTTTCAGACAGCCTCTGTGGCATTCAACTAAAACAATTTGCACCCTGGATGGTGTCTGAGGGACTTTGCCTACATTTGCTTTGCCTGGAACATCCTCTTCCCATCTCCAGCTGCTGATGTCCTGCACCCCTTTCAAGGCTCCACTCAAACATAATCTCCTCTATGAAGTCTTCCCTCATTCTCCTGGGAGACCCTCCCCTCTGCCATACTAGAAGCAACTGCCCCTAGTCCAGATGGAGCCTACCTTCCTTGACAACGCTGCTATGGTTTATTCCCCACCAGAGGGGGACTCGCTGAGGCCATCTCTCAGGGGAAGCAGAGACTGTCCAGATTCTTTTCCTTCACACTCACTCCTGCTAGTCTTTTTCCAGTGTTTCCTGACCCTTGGGGTAATAGTCTGGTGTTACCTATTTTTGAACCCGTGGTTCCAAGCTCAGGTCCTAGAACAAAGGTATGCTCTAAAGTAGTGTTGGTTATTTGAATGCAGGTATGAACAAATGTCCATCTTTTCTAGAATCTCAGGCCAGAATAAGCACATAGTAGAAATCTATTTTTGTCCAATGACATGTTTCCTTTGAACCCAAAATGGGACATGACTATCATCTTATTTACTTTATTCAAAGATGCAGTTGGATCTGGGGTCAGCCACAGGCCAAACTTTGTGGGAAAACATCCAAATGAAGCATCCAACACTTAAAATTCACTAGGCCTGCTGCCGTTGATGGGACCGTCATAGGTCCAGTACATGTAACCCATGAACTGAGGCCCAATGTGGGGAAGCAATAAGCCAAAACTTACACAGACAGTTCAGAATTGGAAGCCAGATCTCCAGATTGTTAGTCCTTTACTTCTTACAAGGAGTAGCAGACCAGAAAGGGTCCAAGCTGGGTTTTTCCATTTCCCATGGGTCTTCCTACACAGCCTGTTGATGGGGAGGGCATCACCATCCCTGTACCAACCTCCACAGACACAAAGGCTGCTCTTCTGTGCCCGGGAGGATTCTTAAAATAATAATGCTGCCTGCCTCTGTGGGCTGGAGCAGCTGTCTTGGTACACTCAGTTCCTGAATTATAATTTCCTGCTCTTTTACTTGTGGCGATAATTGGTGTCACAGTAACTGGTCAGTCATGCCTACTTCTGTCCTTGTAGCCAAGGCTTGATTAGGCAGGAAAGAGATCCAGGATGGAAGGAACCAGGTGAGTGTCATATGATGGGGCAGGCAGAACTTTTAGAGCCAGGAAGTTCTGAGTTCAAATCCTGCCTTTGCCCCTTGCTGGCCCTGTGGCCTCTGTTTTCTCATTTGTATAGTAGAAGTAGAAATGGCGCCTCTCAGGGAGCTAAGGTGAGGTAAACATTGTGGCTGATACAATCAGGTGGTTAGTGTTACCTTACTCTATAGGATAAGGGAGACAGCTGTCTTAGACTGCGCCACCCCAGAAGCAGACCGTGAATCAAGCTTATTTGGGAGGTTTTCCTAGAAAACATCAGTATGAGGGCAGGGAATGTGTCAAAAAAGAGATGATAGAGGTACTGGGTGCTCTAACATGTAGGTTACCCCTGTGAGCATTTGGAGTTCCTTCGGGACCTTTGGGACACAGGGTAGAAGTGTTCAGAGTTGTCTCTCCTGCACAGGGTGAAGAGGCTGGAGTATTTATTCACCCCAACTCCCATCCATCATTGATTGAGGGCTACCGGGGAGGGGGTGAGGCTTAACCCCCAGCACAGCTTGCTCCTGGTGCTTGCTCAGTGGGCTTCAGTAGCCAGAGAGAGCCTTCTTCAGGCAGCAAGCTGCCACTGCTGGAAACTGGACATCCTGGGGCCCACGTGCAAGGGAATGGTCAAGTGGGGCCCCCACAGCATCTGCTGCAAGGGCCCAAAGCTCATCAGGAGAAGCCACATTTGTCACCTCAGGTCTGAGCTTGGGCTAGACCAGGATGCCAAACCTAAGTCAAGAGCTGGTGCGGGTAGCCCGTGGAGGTGGGGGGTGAGTCGGAAATGATGTTAGGAGTCCTGGACATTTGCCATCAACTGTCCCGGATGCCCAAGTCCCCCATTCCTGGGCGCTGGTTACACTGTGAGGCAGGTCAGATTTCTCTCTGTTAGCATGACCCGGGGCAACTTGGGATTGCATTGAGAGCCTTTCTCACTCATTCAAAACATAAGGGTGCCTGTTTCCCACATATGCTCTCCCCCACTCCCATACTAGGCATAAGCTAAGTACTGAGTGCTGGGGAAGAGTGTGTGTGTGTGTGTGTATGTGCGCGCCCGCACATGCAGGTCCTGGGAGAATGATGCAGGGGATGACCACTTGGACGACCACTCATCAAGTGCAGTGATTTCAACCTGGGCTGAGCTGAATAGCACGATAAGAGATGGGCAGTGTGGAAGGGATGGAAAACCAGTGAAGGAGCCCTAGGCATGAGAAAGGAACCGACTTCTGTGTGAATCCTCCCAAGACACAGCCTCCCTTAATGGCCAGCAGATAGAAGTATTTGGCGATACCTTAGGCTTTGTAAGTCAAGTGTCAGAAATTCCCACTGAGTTTGGGTTTGAATGGATTATTTGAGTCACCTGAATGCTTTTCTGATAGAATTACAAAAAGGTGCTAGGTTTTGTGACTTCCAATGTGAACATAATGAAATGAGAAAGAAACATCAAAGTGCCTTGCCAACCTCACAGAAATTCACCCACGAAAAGACCTTTTAGCAGCCAATTTTCCATTAAAGCTTTCTTTGGAGTTTATAAATATATGTACTGATAACAATTACCATGATTATCAATGGTAATCATCACTATTGCTATTTTAGCAAGTACCGTTTCTTGAAAGCCTCCTATCTGCCACTTATCTAGATTTCCATATCTTACCACATTAAAGCCTCACAAGAATCCAGACAGAAAGAAATAAAGGGACCAAGAGGTTAACTGATTTGCTCAAGGTTGCGCAGCAGGCAGGGCTGGGATTCAGCACAAGATTTCTGTTTTCAAACCCTGCTCTTTAAATTCTTCATGCCACATACCAGGTAATGTATTTGAAACTGATTTCCTTTTGGTGGTAAAATGCTATCCTTGGAAGCATTGAGATCATTTCTTGACTTCATCATAATCAGAATTTGCAGACCCCCCCCCCCACAGCCACATGGAATCCATGGTTTTGACTCAGCTTCCACATCTGGTGATGTCTCCATGCTAACTGTCATGGCTGCAAATTTATAGACCAGATCCAGCCTCCAGATTTGCTTCGACTGACCTACATGGTGTTGTTAAAGTAATTTGAAATTACACTTACAACTTGGGAGATTTGACATCAAAATTGTGATTTCCAGCTCTTTTGGAAAAACCAAAGATCTGTAACACTGACGGGCGCTCCCTCTTGAGTTCACCACAGTCCCCACCTGTCCTTACTGCCTCCCTGTCATTAGTGTCAAGTGATGGGTCCATGTAGCATCACACTTTGCACTGTTTGGGGGTTTGTTTTGTTTTGTTTTTTTAGAGTAAATTAGATTTTTCTAATTCCTTTACCCTGCCAATTGTTTCCTCACTTTTCCTGGCCTTTTTAAGCATTTGCAATTTTGACACTTGAAAATCAACTACCCCCAATACGGTTCTTTAGAGACACAGGGAAAACATCCTGAATTTTATCCTGTCCTCTCTTCTGTGCTCTTGTCTTGCTGAATGGCACAGAGACACCAACTCACCTTCAGACAAGCCTTTTTATTTTTATATTTTTAAGATTTATTTATTTATTTATTTAAGAAAGGGGGGTGGGGCAGAGGGAGAGAGAATCTAAGCAGACTCCATGCTGACCATAGAGCCTGATGCAGGGCTCTATCTCATGACCCCGAGATCATGACCTGAGCCAAAACCAACAGTCAGATGCTTAACCGATTGAGCCACCCAGGTGCCCCCAGGCAAGCCTTTTTAAATTGTGGATTTAACACTTGTTATTGCTTCTCCAGCCTCTGCTTCCTCATTTGGAAAATGACTCCAGGTCACTTCATCTGGTAGTTAACCAAATGACCAAGTCACCCAAAACACTGAGACCCAGTCTGCCAAATGAGCAATTCACTATATCGTTTGACTCTAATGTATTCTGTTTTCATTGATCAGTTCATCTTGGCTCCATAACAGGATTTTATGGAATATTGACCTATTGTCTCCCCCAGCTCTCTGCTGCTACAGCTGGAGACTGAGGTGCCAAGACAGAGTGGTAGGGGAGGTTGACAGGAAGAGAGAGGACAAAAGAGAGGCGGGCTGGTAGGGGTGGGGAAACATAAAAAGAATACATTCAGGGGACTGCATTCTTTATTATAAAGACTCATAAATACATTATCCCTATGAATAAGAAAACATGAGTGAAGAATACGCTCATACAAATTCTTCTTATTAAAGAATATTACACTTCTTTCTCTCCCTCCATTTCCCCTCTCTCCACCCTTAGGCCCCAGCAGTAGCAGAGGAAGTGGGAGCAAGGACACAGTGGGTGCTCTGTGTAAATGTTGTTATAAGCACAAAATGAAAACTGGTCAATTAAAACTACATAATTAGACAAACCAAGTAAATTTATCAAAGTTGCTGTTCAGCTAATTGGGAAATACACTCATACTTTCCTTGTAGGTACTTCGGAAGATTAAATGAGCTAATGATTCTCTTGCCTGTAGCACAGCACTCTAACAAACCGTGGCTATTATTACTCTGATCCAGATGGTGCCACCGGCCAGCATGTCACCCAGATCTATCACCTGAGTCAACTTTGACCTCTCCCTCCTGCCTCTCAAGTCCAGTCAAAGCCAAGATTCCATCTGCATGGTGACTAATAGAGCCGCAAGTGTGGTAAGGAAGAAATTAAGGATGTCTTGAGAGTAGCCGGGAATCAGCTCATGGTGGAGTGAACAGAAGAGTAAAGACTCTGGAACAAGCCCCAGGCCCACAAAGAATCAACCTCCTGCGGGAGAATGGGTCCCTCGATGAAGGTTGATGAACCACAGAAGCTGGAATGGGGAGGGACAGAAGTTGCACATAGGCAGGGCCTGCCCACCCTCTGCCCAGGGGAGGCTGGAGCCATGAGAAGTTCACATTCGGGTTTCACGTTCACCAAGCCACCATCGGATAACTTGGCTTCCTGAGGAGTGATGCTCCCAGGGACAGAATGTGCTCGCCCTGCTGATGTGAACCTCCAGTCTGCTTGAAATTAGTGATTTTCTTTCTGGTTTGTTCTCATCTCGGGTCCCTCATTGGCAATGTTGATTCAAGCATCCAATAACTTCTGGACTTCAAAGATTGAATTTCTGAGCTTACACAGCTGAGGACCAGACCCCAGGGTGCGTGGTGATTCATTCTCCAAAGCCAATGTCCCCTGGGGGGGACCTCTCTTCATGGCCAGTGCCCAGCCCCCCACTGGGGCTGTGGGCTCTTCCCACGGGCAACCTCAACCACCTCTACAAGACGCCAGCCCTGGAGCTGAAGGGAGGACACAGCACAGCTGCCAAAGAGAGTCAGGTTTGAAGTTCCTCGCAAGGCAGCAGCAAATTTTGCTCTTGAGCAGGACTTATGGCCTTTCCTAATAATGCTGGAGAGGAAGGGGGAAAGTTCCTCCCCATATTAGCTTGAAAATCTAATTGAGGCAAATTCTGTTGCCTAGACAATGGCATATTAAATTGTTCAGCAAAAGCAAGAATTTATAAAAAATCATCCCTGATCTATAGAACTAAGAAACGTAATAAATCTCCCAGGATTTGTAGCCAAGCTTAGCATATATCATGCTCAGAAATTGCATTAGCATGTAGATGAGATGGGCAGAGGGCTACAGGCTCCCGAAGCAAGAGGACGGAGCAGTCTGGCCTCTTGTGATAATGAGTGTGTCTCCAGAGCGCATACAAGAGAAGGAAAGGGCTGAAGGGAGAGCGTGCAGGCCTAGGCCTGGTAACCTTGACTATGTATCGTTCTTTGAACCATCACCATGTGCCCATGGAGTGATCGTTTTCTGTCTTGCTGTCCTTTTAAAATCTCCATTACGTTGTTTCTTAGGGTGGCAAGCAAGAGAGAAGCTTAAATAAAAAATAGTCGTTACTAGATAAATCCTGCTGGACCCCACAGAGAAAAGAGGAAAAGCTATCCCAAAGCTGGAGAGAGGGCAGAAGCCAACAACGGCAGGGCTGTGGACTGGGCAGCGGGTTTGCTGACTGCCTCGCTGCTGCACTGACCTTACCATGACTCAGCAACCTGCCATCTTGGCCCTTCAGTTCAAGGACAGAGAATGTGGTCGACGGAGCAAGACTGGGTTCTTCCCTGGATCTGTCCGGGAGCACCAAGGGTACGGGGACATGCAGTGTAGACAAAACCAATGAGGACTTATCCATGATCCCAGAGGGGCAGTGGTGGCAAAGTCCCCAGGGACCCAGCAGAGGGTGCCGGGATGTGCGCAACAAGAGCACCCCTGCCTTCTTAGGCTTCTCCCGGGCGTCTCTCTTCCAGAGAACTGCCTGTTCATCAGGCCACTCATTTAGGGGCAGCACAGAGTGTAGCCTCTGAAATTTAGCAAGGCATGATTATATGACCCCCCCACTGGCCTCGGAGCATCGGCTCCGAGTCTCTGTTCTGTTGTTGTCACTCTGTTTTCAGGTGGTCAGTCAAGCTTGTCTGGAGCTTATCTCTTTCTGGAGGCATGTACTAAAGTCTGTTGATGATCTCCAACTGCTGTAACACTCTGATATTTTGCTGGTCGGCCCGCTGGCCATACGGTCTGGCCCCAAGTCGACAAAGAGAGGTAGTTTAATGGACGGTATTTGCCCCTGCCAATATCCCCGACTTCTTCCTGCCCCACTTCAATTTGACTGCTTCCACATGGGAAGCTCTGTTACTTCGCAGCCCATCCCCCAAACCAAGTTCTGTATCAAAAAGAATGAGAGAGGCTAACTTGGTCAGATTCAGAACTACACTAAATCCTTTGCCTGCATAACCTCCCTTAATTCCCACAACAACCAGAGGATAAGGGACTATTTTTCTAGTTCTCTTCTCACTTGACAAATGAGAAAATTCAAGTGCAGAGAAATGTCACATGATTAGCAAATGGCAGAGACGGATTGGGACCCAGACAACCTGAGTCCAGATCTAAGTGCTTAATCTCTATGCTACTGCTTCTAGAAAAGAAAGAAAGGAAAACAAGCAAAGCTGTGGTTATTGGTTATGGTAATTCCATTCATCTATGGCCGCATAAGCAGCCAAACAGAGTGGCTTACACTAGCAGCCATCACTTACTTTTCTCACAAATCTACAGGTTTTGTCTCTGCTCTGCATGGCATCAACTGGGACAGCTGGACTGAGGCAGGAAGATCTACTTCCCAAGTGTTTCAGTCATAGTGCAGGTAAGATGGTGCTGGTTGTTGGTTTCTCTCCATATAGGCCTTTCTATGGGCAGCTTGGGCTTCCCCCTCAACACAGGGGCTTGGGGAATGTCAAAGAATTGGGGGCCATATTTTAAATCTACCACGTTTGCTTAAGCAGAGGGGGATGTTTATTGGAAGTAGTCGTGGTATCTCATGGATTCCAGGAGGAGGGCAGGAACCAACCAAAAATCCAAATGCTTCAGCATGAAGAGTGATTTCCTCAGATGTCTCTAGAACTGTGCCATCAGAGTGACTCAGCCCAGCTGTTTTCCAACTGCTGTGCTTCTCATTGCAAAATCCCAAACTCCTCAAAAAGGTAATCAGAGTATCGCACTGGGGTCAGGTGCCGACGCTGGATTCATCACCAATGGCCGAAGGCCTAAGCCTACCCTTCAGACATTCTTTCCAAAGGAGGGATACATTTAATGCCCTGTTTTACAGGTGAGTAAACTGAAATTCAGTGAGTGTAAGTCATTTACCCAAAGTCACATAACTGGTCAGTTGTGAAGCAGGGTTAATGCCCAGGATCTTTCTGCGTCCCATATAGAGGCTTGGAGTGAATAAAATTCAGAGCTAGACAGCCGTGGGATTTGATTTGCCAAGTTCCTTTGATGAAAGTGGTTGGCGGTCAGCTGAGCCATGTTAAATAATCTTTCCCTCTGTAATGTAAACTTGTTCCACTTATATTAAAGTCAAAGAATCAGAGTGTTCTCTGTGTGTATGAGTACCCCACCCTCAGAGCGTCTGAGCTAGTAGGTCTAGGGTGGGGCCTAAGAATGTACCTTTTAACCAGGTCCCAGATGCTGTGGTTACTCGTCCAGAGACCACACTGTGAGAACCACTAGTCTGAAAGAACAGACATCTGGATTATAGAATTTATTTTTCTCAGAGCTGCTGGGGTACATCGGTCAAGAATCACTGTTTAGGGGCGCCTGGGTGGCACAGCGGTTGAGCATCTGCCTTTGGCTCAGGGCGTGATCCCGGCATTATGGGATCAAGCCCCACACCAGGCTCTTCCGCTATGAGCCTGCTTCTTCCTCTCCCACTCCCCCTGCTTGTGTTCCCTCTCTCGCTGGCTGTCTCTATCTCTGTCAAATAAATAAAATCTTTAAAAAAAAAAAAAGAATCACTGTTTAGCAAATATTTACACAGCCCACCATGCCTCCGTGGAAGGAGTCTACTGCCCTGCTCCACTGATGTTGGGCTAGGTCATGTGACTTATTTTGGCTTCAAGGTTGGTGTGTACTTCTCTGCCCTTAAACTTTGTGTTTGACCATGTTATTGCTTCGGCCAATGGGATGTTGGCAGATGTGATGTAAACAGAGTGAAATATGCTTGTGTGGTTGGGCTTGCCTTCCTGTGCTGCCATCATGGAAAGAGCTCCAAGGGTAGGTCAGTGGTCCCAGAAAAATGAAAAATTAATGGAGCAGAATTGAACCCAACCGTGAGCTACAGTGAAGTCCTGCTGAGCCCTGCTGAACCCTGCTGAGCTTAAATTGGGTGGCCCCCAATGACGTGCAGACATAAGAGAGAAAAATAAATACCTACATTTAGAGCCCACTGACATCTGGATAGTTTGTTATATAGCATTATCGTGACAAGAGGTAACTGATACAGTGATCAATGTTGGACCTTCCCGTTCTTTAAACTTGACCCTCTTTATAAATGCCTACTTCAAGACCTGGATAAAATCTCGAATTTGTCTTTGTCTGATTTCAGTATTTCAATCTACATGAATTCATTTAAAGAAAGTTTCTTTTTTTTAATGAGTTAACTAAACCAAGAGATTGTTTAAGAATTTCATTTAAAAATAATGAAAAAGGGATGAGCTGAGCCATTTTCTTTGCTGGCCACATAGAGCGATCAAAGCCAACTGGCTTAAAGTTGGCATACAATTCTGAACTTTGAAAGAAGCTGGAAAAAATGAAAGCCAACATTGAAATGACAGTGCGTCTGGAAGAAGCCAGAATTTATTCCTGGGATAATAAACTAGAAATTTCTAGAAGGAAAATCTATCTGAAATGACAAAAAGTGACCCCAAATCACAAATACTTTAAAGGCCAGAACTCATTTAATAATTAATAATAATTTCTCTCCATTTTTTTTCTCTTTGAATTTTTCCTCTACTTTCTGGAAAATCTCCTCACCTTCTTTTCCAGAACTTCTATTGATTTTTTCACTTCTATTGTCATGCTTTTTAACTTCTAAGGGCTTTATTTGTTCTCTGAATGTTCTTTCTTTCTTTCTCTTTCTCTCTTTCTTTCCTTCTAGTGCCCTATTCTTGTTTTGAAGATATAACATATGTCCTTTTTTATGATGGATTTGTTGCTACTATTTGCAGCAGAGTATCTCCTCCATAAATTTTTTTTAGTTATTTATTTAAAGTTTTTTTTCCTCAAATGTGTATTGATCCCTGCTTATTGTGTAAGACTGGGAAAGCAAGGAGCTGATTACAGCTGATTAAATGAATGAATGACAAATACAAGATGCACAACATCCGTATTCTAGGAAGGCCAGAAAGAAAGAACAGAGAAACCAGAGAAGAAGAAATGAGTTACAAAATAGTCCAAGATGATTGCCCAGAACTCAAGAACATAGATTTCCAGAAAGGTTCCATTATACTGGATCTTAAAGTACTTGAGGCATGTCATCATGTAATTTCAGAGTACTGAGGACTGTCCTACAACCTTCCAGAAAGAAAATACAGGTCATATACAAAGAACCAGAATCAGAATGGCTTCAGACTAATCAAGAGCAATGAAATCAATATTCTAAAGGAAAATTATTTTTGATCTAGATTTCTACACCCAACCGAAATATCAACCAGTGTCAGGGTGGAACAAAGACATTTTCAGACATACAAAGCTTCAAAAAACTTCTAAAAAGTTCCACTCATTCTTTTTAAGAAAACTTATGGAGGCTGGGCTCCAATAAAACAAGGGAATAAACCAAGGAGGAAGTCATGAGCTTTAGGAAAGAAAAGATCTAACCCAGAGAGAGGCAAAAGTGATGGTGGTAAAGGAAAATTCTAGAACAATTGGTGTGTCAGAGACAAAATACCAGTAAAGACTGAAGCAGTCAGAAGGCGCCAGGAGAGAGAATTCTTTAGGAAGACAAATGGAAAGAAAATCTAGTGAATCTGCCCATTCTGAGAGAAGAATTGGACAACTGGGGAAAAGTTGGGGGCTGGATGAGTGAGAAGTAGTTAAGCAACGAAGCAAACACAGACAATTCACTAAAGAGGGGGGCACGTTGTTCGGGAAACAGAAGTAATCACAGACTAGTCACCATGGCTCAGCTGTGAAAAAGCATTTTCCTAACCGTGATGAAGACCAAATGTTGCAAGAACCCAAGTTATAATTGGACCATATTGGTAGGATGGGGGTCATGCGGGCTTCATGTGTGTGGTGGGGACAAAGAGCAAAAGAGAATTGAGCCTCCATCCCCTATTTGTAAGGAGACCCCCAATTTTTACACAAACCAAGGAGCAAGATAAAAGCATATTCTTCAGAGAATGGGATGTAAATACCAAAGCATCAGCTGAAAGAGTTGAACGTGTTTGGGGTTTTTTTCCCCGAGGAAGGTGAGAAAAATAAGAGAGGGCTGATTTTCACAGCCAAACCTATTTTGCTCTTTAAATCATGAGCTTATATAACTTGATGTAAAAATGAATAATTAAAAGAAACAATTAAATTGCATTCACTTAAATGTTTTTCACTGCAGTAAGTACTTAACAAATTAACCCAATTAAGTCAGTTCTCTCTCAGGATTTGTACAGTCCTTTTGTCTCTTTTCAAGGAAATGAATGTCCTACCGAGGAAGAGAGAGTATGCCGAGCAGGACACCCACCACCCTGTTCTGCCAGGGGCCTGGAGGAGTACCTGTGCCAATGGGGTGAGGATGCAGTGTAGGCTTCACTGCTGAGCTACAGTCCTAGAGATCTCGAAGGGAGGTGACAGACTCACCTTCAACTGGAATGGTGCAAGTCGAGACTCGGCAGGCCAGAGATCCTGCAGTAGGCTACGTCTTCCCCTGCCAGCCACCTCCCTCATGGCTGCAGAGCTGCTGGGAAGTTGGCAGCAAGCAGTCTCCTGCAAGTTCCAGACTTGCTAGTGGAAGCCTCAACTTTCTGCCTCCTTGTACCCCAACTGCAGTGGTGAACCTGGAGATGGCTGGCTTTGCTCCATTAGCTCTTGAGCAACTAATTCCTTGGAGCCTCTGGAAAGCCCTGATAGAATCACAGTTTAGCGCCCTGGGGCTTCAAAGCAAAGCTGTGCTCTATTCCAGAAGTAACTGCTTTCCTTTGGAGAAGCAGCTCCTCTGTTGCTACTAGGGCTGACTGTAGGAGACCAAGTGACCATGTGATCGCAACCGCTCACTGTGAACTAGGCGCTCTCTGATTATCCAAGCCACAAAGGTGGCTCTATGCGCTCAGCAGCACACCATCATTGAGGAAAAGTGACAGACCTAATATTGGGCTCGGTCAGGACCTGAAGGCACGAGAAAGCTGCTTAGCAGGTGCTCAGGCTCAGATCCCTATCGGCCCCCTGCTCCCTCCAGCCTCACCTATGGCTCTGTGGGGAGTCCTTTATGATGAGGTGCTTGGGGAAGATAAACCTGGGTCCCAGTTTATGGATGGATCTACACAGGATGCCATATCCATGAGATGTAGACCACTCTAGCATCCTACAGAGAGATTTTTCCCTGTGGGCAGAATTTTAAGCAACACAGTGAGTCGTCTACTTGAAAGAAAGAAGGATGGTCAGAGATAGAGCTCTGTGATGATTCATGGGAGGTAACAAGGGTTTGGCTGGGTGACCAGAGATTCAGGAGGAACAAAAATGGAAGACTGGTAACAAAGAGGTCTGAGAAAGAGATTTGCAGGTAGACCTCTTGGAATGGGTACAGAGGGTAAAGATATCTGGGTCCTATGTGAATGTTCCTCACGGGGCACCCAAGGCAGAGGGAGCTTTCAATAATCTGGTTAACAGAAAGGGTTGCGGATAGCAGCAGCCTCTTTTCTAGCCACACCTGATGAGCAAACCAAGTGGCTACAGTATCAGGGATGGAGTTCATGCATGTCCTCAACAACATGGATTGCTCCTTACCAAGACTGACCTGCCCAGCCTACCCAGAGCAGAGACCACTGCCTATGGCCCTGATACAACGCCATTCCCCAGAGGAACCAGCTGGAAACTTGGTGGGAGGTTGATTATCCTGGACCTCTTCCATCATGGCGGGGGCAGCTATTATACACTCGCTGGAATATTTTCCTGTCCTACCTGCAGTGTTTCTGTCAGCTTTCCCATCCATAGGCTTAGAAAGCCTTTCTTGTTGTCATGCTATTTGCAGAGCACAGGTTAAACCCAAATGGTCTAGACTGCATGCCTGTCTCTAGACAAACGACTCTTGCCCAGTGATATAGAATGTATTAACTAAAGACAAGAGATTCACTCTGGAACAAGATGAATCAGTCTGTCAGCATTATTTAGTAAAATAATTAGATTGGTGGTTTGTACCTACTTCTGATAGCAGGCAGACGGGTTTGAAGGGTTAGGGCTGGTCATATAGCTAGAGCATGCTTGCATGCCCAGCTTACTGTAAGATACCTTGCCATGAGCAGGCTTCCTAGTACCAGGGGCTCCACATGCCTACAGTCATGTATGTCCTATGTGACCCAGAAATTTGAGGACAGAGAAGTCTGTGCTTGAGATCTCTGGGTTTCTTCATATTCATATTTATTTTCTACTGCTGCTGTGATGTACACATGTCTGTTAGATAGTCAAGTGGAGAAGTAAAAAAGGTATTTTTACATGTGAATTTGAAGTTTTGAGGGAAATACCAAGGAGGAAATAGACATATCTGGAAGTCATTGCATACGATGAATACCGATGTTATTTAACATGGGAGTAGATGAAAACAGAGAAGAGGCCTGAAGACCTATGCAAGGTCCCTCCAACACCAAACAGGAGGGGGAGAGATACCAACGAAAGAGGTGAAGAAGGAGTGAGTGTCCTGTGAGATGCGAGAAGCACCAGCTGTGTATAGTGGCCCAATGACAGTGAACTTAGTGTTTTAAGAAGGAGTGATCAACAATGTCAAACGCTACTGAGAGCAAGATGTGGTCTGAGAATTGATCCTAGGATCTGGCAATATGGAGATCATCGATAACCGCAACAGGTGTGTTTCCAAGGAGCTGGATTAAGAAGACAATGGGCAGTAAGGCAGAGAAGAGAGGGAACTTGGACAATTCTTTTGAGGAGTGTTTGAGGAAATGACAGGAAATGAGAGGTCACGAGAGGGATTTTTTTTAAATGGGAGAGATTACAGTATGTTTTTATGAGGATGAAAGCAATCAAGAAGGGAAGAAAAAAACATGTTAGTGCAGTATCACTTGTCTCTTGTACAGTTGGAGAGTAAGCGAGAGGGGGTGGTATCCAGGACCCAAGTGGAGAGGTTGGCCTTAACTGGGAGCATCAGCAGTTCATCCATGAGCACAGACGGGAGGGAGGAGCACGTGGGGGCAGGTGTGGTGGGAGCCTGCAGATGGTCTTATCTGAAGGCTTCTATTTCCTCTGTGAAATAGGAAGCAACATCATCCGTTAAGAGGGTGGATTAGGGAGGAGATGTTGGAGATTTAACGAGACAGGAGAAAGTGTGAAATAGATTGGAAATGCAAAGGCCCACTTGATAATAGTTGGCAAGAGTTTAAAGTGACACCAGTCAACATGGTGTTGTGGGTTTTTTTTTTTCCCCTTCTTCTCCAAATACATAGAGCTACGTGGGCGCAAACATGGGGCAGGTGGAGAGTCAGGTTTAGCCAAGGTTGAGTAGCCAGAGGGGTTTGTGAGAGAGAGGGAAGATGAGCAAGGGAGAAGTGGATTCATGCTGATATCATGATGGTGGCCCTGGAATCTAAGCCAGGGCAGAAGACAAGTAAAGGTGAGGGACAGAGCAAGGGGGAGAGGGTCAATTCTTTGAGATTCCAGTGGATTCAAAGGACTGTCAGATTTGGAGACCTGTGGGAGGGAATGAGGGAACGCTATGAGGTGGTGTTCAAAGAGCATGGTGTTAAGACGGAGGCTCTGGAGGTGTTGGAGCTACTAGTAATGACGAGGCTGAGGCATGCATGGCCACGGGGGTGGGGGCTGAAGTGAGGTCAGGAACAAGATCTTTGCAGGCAATGACCTCGAGAAACTGAGATGTCAGGGTGCTGGTGGCTTGTCTACATAAATACTAAGGCCACGGAGAATGATGACCTCAGCCGTGGTGGACAACAGGGAGGCAGGAGCCAAAACCTTCAGGGCAGGAGACAGGAGAACGGAGGAGAAGACCGGCTTCAAAGGAGCTAGAAGTCTAGGGAGGAAGGAAGAAGCAGTGATGAGGGGTAAGAACCACCTGGCCTCTAACCCCAGATGTAGGTAGAATTTGAGATTCAAAACGAAAACCAGCCACCACTTCGTGGGAATTCTAGAAAGCCGTGTCCTGAGAGTGAGCAAGATACAATCTTCTCAACTCCAGTAACTGACTTGGCCTAGCCATGCTGCGGGATACCTACAGCACCAGATGGCAAGGGACACCCACACGCACACACCACCCCAAACCTTCCCGATGGCAGAGCTTCCACAGCATCTTTGCTCATTCACGTCAGTGTGGCACTGGGAAGCAGGCAAAGGGCCCGGGAGTGGGAAGACCTCCCCCAATCCCTCAACATTGCCACTATGTGGCTGGCCCAGCCAGGGTCACTCACTTTAGCCTACAGGTTAGAAAAATGAGGCTCAGAAAGTGAGCGAAGTGACTCACCAGTCAGAGCCAAGAACAACCCAATGTCGTCGTCGTCTTCTTTTTTTTGCAGTTCTTTTTAATTTTTAAAATTTTTTAGTAATGATTTTTTATTATGTTATGTTAGTCACCATACAGTACATCCCTAGTTTTTGATGTAGTGTTCCATGATTCATTACTTGCGTATTAACACCCAGTGCACCATGCAATACATGCCCTCCAGTTTTTTTGTTTTTGTATTTTTAATATTTTTTTTATTATATTATGTTAGTCACCATACAGTACATCCCTGGTTTTTGATGTAAAGTTCAATGATTCATTAGTTGCATATAACACCCAGTGCACCATGCAATACGTGCCCTCCTTACTACCCATCACCAGCCTATCCCATTCCCCCACCCCCTCCCCTCTGAAGCCCTCAGTTTGTTTCTCAGAGTCCATAGTCTCTCATGCTTCATTCCCCCTTCTGATTACCCAATGTCTTCTGAGTCTTCCCAGTCCATGCTATTGCCACTACCCGGCTTCTCCTGTGTCCCAAAGATCAGATAGATCTGGAGACATTTTTTTAAAGATACACGTTCCAGGGCCCCATACCTAGAA